>NW_025999842.1:31522264-31572566 GCF_001458135.2 Marmota marmota marmota | reverse complement strand
ACACTTTGATTCAAGTGGGTTATGAACTCCCACCTTCACCCCATACACAGATTGCAGAATCACATCAGTTACACATCCATTGATTTACAAATTGCCATCCTAGTGTCTGTTGTGCTCCGCTGCCTTTCCCATCCACCTCCCTCCTCCCCTCCCCTCCTCTCTCTCTACCTCCTCCACTGTATAACCCTGAGGGTCTCCTTCTATTACCATGCAATTTCCCTTCTCTCTCCCTTTCCCTCCCACCTTTCGTCCCTGTTTAATGTTAATCTTCTTCTCCTGCTCTTCGTCTTGGGAACAAATCTTTACTCCTCATGTTGACTCTTAATAGAATTCCATTGCTTGAAATGCCTTCATTGAGTTCGGTGACTTGTGAGACTCCCTGGAATGTAATTTGAACAGCACTGATTTAGTTACTTTTGTATTTTACCTTTGCCTCATTGGTTTTCTCTAGTCTTATGTAGAAACTATGATCTGTTAAAAATTCTCTCAGAATAAAATTCCACACAACTTTATAAATTTATGACAAATTTCAAATAAAATGTGTTCAAGTCCCTTTACTTTCTCCAATAACAAATAAGAATCCTTCAGTGCTTCTCTTTGTCTGTTACTGGATTGTCTATTTTTTCTTCTCTTTTTGGTTGCTTTTGGAAATTTTCAGATGTAAAAATGAATTTTAATTTCAAATATTTAATTTTGGAAATAATCCACATGGTGTGTTCTTTTCGCATTGGACTCAGAAATATTTCTATAGAAAACAGAAGCTTCAGAATGGGTAGGGGAGGAGAAAGACAGAGAGATATCTTGCTAACAGGAAGCATCTCTGTGATTCATTTGGAAAGATTTCTAGAGAAGTCTGTGAAACCAGGGAGAGAGAAGCAACCCCCAACTGTGAGCAGTCATGGGAAATTGAAAGATAGGAGGACATGCATAATTTAGCCTGGCTGACAAATTAGCATTCATTCCAGTCTATGAATACACTGCTTTGGCCTGACCACAATTAAAGTGCCAGCTTAGCTTTAATTCAAAGGGCATTATAAAGATCAGAAGAAAAAAAAATAACAGTTTCTAAAGTCTTTTATTTAGAGTTCTGAAAACATCTTGAATTAAATTGAAAGAACAGCTCATTTACTTTCAACTACTTCTGCCACTTGCTTCTCATACACCAAGAGGAACGCAACATGGAGAGCTCTTGGGACAGTTTGGGGGACTTCACAAATTATTAATGCATTTCTCTGATGATCACTTCTTGCACTAATTTTAAAAATATTAGTTAGGATTCCAAGTAATTTCTTTGGATCAGTTTTATGTATCATTTAACTTACATTATTTTTTAAAACTTTGGATTTAAGAAATGCTACATGAAATATGATTTAGAAGCTCTTAATATTAAAAAAACACAAATAGATTAGCTGTTCAGTGTAGGACTAAAAATTCAAGAGGGGGCACATCTGGAGATGAAGTTAATAAGTTTGTTCTCTGATCTGAAAGTAGCTTCCTCAAGAATGTAAGAATTTCATTTATAATAGCTTATTTGGACTTCTTTCCAGGGTTTGTTTTCTCATCCTGGGAGGTCAGTCCTGGAGGAGATCAACAAGAGCAGTCAGTTAGGCAATCATTGGTTTTCCAAATAGGAAACTTCTGAAGTTATATTTTTATCTCAAATTGTGTGTGTGTGTGTGTGGGGGGGGGCGGGGGTGAGTGTGTGCATGTTTGTGCATATAATATAAACTTACACTTTTAGTAGATATGTTTCTTCTAAAATCATATAACAAGATTTTCCAAAGATAGATTTGAGGATATAATAAAAGGAAGGATTGTTTATTTATTGAAGTTTCTTAAGCAAAATTTAATTTCTATTTTTATGATAAGCTCTTGATAATTAAAAGCACATTATTTGTGTGTGTATCTTTATATATGTATAGTTAAATAAATGTATGTGTGTATACATACATGTGTTGCTTCTGATATTGTATGTATCTGGACACTCTTCTAAATGCAGTTCCACATAAAGGTCCCTGGGTGTAGAGTGGATCTTCATGTGGTCTATGGCACAATAAAGTATACTTGATAACGAGATGAAAGCATATGTGGGTATGATTGGGAAGGGTCAGAGTATACTCGCTGAAGAGTCACTGAATGAAATTAATTCTGAAATAAAGTAGAATCTTCCAGGCACTAAAAATAGCTAGATGAAAAATAAAACTCAAGTCAATCACTGAAGTATTGTCAATGTTTTCCCCGTATGTTATTTTCCAAAGTGCCCACAGACCCAGATAGTTGACAGCATACACATCAAAGAAAGAGGAATTTTCTCAAGTAAACCAAAATTGTATTGATCTTCTAGAAAATTGCTATATGCTTTAGAAGAAAAATGCACACATTTTATTGTAAGAATCTCACCATTGTTTACATCCACAAGACTGGGATGCTAATTATTATAAGATATATTCCATGCTTGTATAATTATATCAAAATGGATCTACTGTCATTTATAGCTAAAAATAACTAATAAAATTTAAAAAATAAAAAATATAAACTTTCATATACTACTCATTTAATTATAAATAATTCAACCACTTTAAAAACTAATGGGCAGTTTAAACATCCATCAGCATAAGATCTAACCATTTAGCCATGATAAATGAAAGCATATATCTACATAAAAGATTTGTAAATGACTATTTATAATAGTTTAATATGTAGTAGTAAAAAAATAGAAATGATTTATATGTTCATTAACAGGTAAATATTTGAACAAACTATATTCCTAAAAATGAAATACTATTTATCAATGAAAGTTATATATTATTGGTAGATGCCACAAGAAGAATACATGTCAAAATAATTGTGGCAAGTAAAAGAAAACAGTGAGATGACACAGAGAATTCTTGACAATGCAATCTACTATAGAGAGAAAAAATAAACTGTGATTTCCCAAGGATATGGGGGAAGGAGAGGGATGGCTGGATGGACTATCCAGGAGTAAAAAGAAAATTTACATGTGATATGTTCATTTGCTTGATAGTAGTGAGGTTTCACAACCTATAAACTTAAATTTAACTTTGTCTAGTCATATACTACATAGGTTTATAGTTTAGTGTATATTAGTTGTTGTTCAATAAGACTGGAAATAAACTACTTTATTTACCTTTTTGAAATTCATTGAATTTGAAATATATTGGTATTTGAAAAATTTTCAACATTATCCAGGCTTGTTGGCACATGCCTGTGATCTCAGCAACTCAGAAGGCTGAGGCAGGAGGATCCCAAGTTCAAGGCCAACCTCAGCTACTTATTGAGGCCCTAAATAACTTAGTGAGACTCTATCTTAAAATAAAAAATATATAATAAAAATAAAAAGTGCTGGGGATGTGGCTCAGTGGTTAAGTGCCCCTGAGTTTAATCTCTGGTTCACCCCCCAATTTTTTTTCAACATTTTCTTTATTAATAAAAAATGAAGTTTTATGTTGTTTAATGTGATTCCAATTATAAAAAGCTTAATGCTTTTAATAAAGAATTTTATGCTACCAGTAACCTCCTGGCCTGAACATGTCTATTAGCATGCCCACTGAATGGCAGGCACTGTAGAAGACACTGGCGACATGGTGGGAAGCCATTATACACAATCTCATCCTAGGATCTAACCGTGTGAGTGAGAAAGATGAATATAAAGCCAGCATTAACTGTGATGGGCACTAGGAGAGCAACACACAGAGAGGGTATGAGAGTCTACAAAGCTACTGGGTCAGGCCATGAGAGTCAGGGAAGGCAGCCCAGAGGGAGTGAACAAGAATTGGTGTCTGAAGTTTAAGTAAGACTAACCTAAGTGACAAGAAGAAGGGAGCACTTTCTAATATGTGGAGTAGGTTGTGAAAAGAGCACATGGGAAATATGAGGAACTGAGAGAGACACAGAGCAGCTGGAATGTGAAGATAAATAGAAATATTTGATGCCAAGCAAGGGTCCCAAAAGAAAAGGGTCAAACTGTTCATTACCAGTTGTCTATTTTTTAATAAGGGTGTGAATTATAGCTGAGGTTGTAATATGAAGGATGGATCAGAAACAGACCAACATAGAAGCTTAGGACAGAGCAGTGAAAGAGATGAGGAGAAGAAAACATGATAAATTTCAAAAGCTGTCAATGGGTCAGATACAAAAGAGGAGGGAGAGAGCAGACAAGGAAGACCTCTGGGCTTCTGACTTGCTGAGTTCAGGTGGATTCCAAGCAATGGGTTTATCATCAGCCTGACAGCACAGCCTGACCATGCAGTGTCTGTGTCCACCAGCACCTCCCTCAGGAAATGAGTGTCCTGTCCATCCATCTCAGGCCTGCATGAAAGAGGCATGAAAGTCCAAACCCCCTTGTTGTCACCCTTTCATTGGGCTCATTATTCAAGATGGTTACTTTGTCTTCACATATCTATTTTAATATTTATTTTCTATTAAATACCACTACAGGAGATATTTTATTCTTGAATAAGAAATAACTCTGCTTCTAGCCACTTTACTCCATAAGAGAAATTCTCACTTTTAGGTAGCAAAATAATGATTATTATTTATTGATTACCTCTAGTGAAAGATCAGTTCTTCATGCTTCCAATGCATTATCTTCAAACACTATCAAAAATTCCCACCAGATGCTTCTTCCATGGAGCACAAATATAAAACATGGTACCTGTATCCCAGAGTCCTCAGAGCCAGCCAGTCTCTTGTAGGAATTCCATATAGCAGTAGATAGCAAAACCCTGCTTAAGGGCAGCTCCAACACCTTGTAGTTTAATTCCTTTCATGCAGAGGTTTAGGGACAGTGCATGGGCTGATTCTTAGTTTCCCAATGTACCATTTTGAAACTGGCTACTTCCAAACATCATTTGTTCAATGTATAGGAAAAAAAGAAGAATAGTGAAAGAAGCATTGGTAGACACTGCACAGAACAGTATTCTTTGGACACTTTTATCTGCAAAGGAAGCTGGGATTTTAATACTTGTTTTTATATATTAGAGGAAGGAAAAGAAGTTGAGCGTAAGAGATGTTAAATGGGTAAATGCACCATTTCTGCTGCACAATATATCTTCCACCTCTGCCCAATGCTTTGGGGAGTATAACCTAGGAAGATTTCCTACGTTAGTTCTTTTTCTTGAGTATGGTCTAGAGATGCTCTCTTTCGTTCCAAGTCATAAAGGAAATTTTTTCACAGAAAAAGTATCCACAGGTGTTGAAAGAATTAATCAAGACCCACACAAGTTATACTAAAAATTAAAAAGAAACAAAGCTCTTTTGTCTATGATTTGTGCATCTGTGATTTGTGCATCCTCTTTACTGAAACATGAGATCCTTGACAGCACACATGTAAATCTGGTTCTCTGATGTGTTCTTAAGGACAGTGTTTTCAGTGGGTGAATGAGCATATGAATGAATGCCTTATTTCATGGATAGATATTCCCCATCCTGGGGATTGAATCCAAAGGAGCTCTACCATCAAGCTACATATCCAACCTTCTTTTATTTAGTTTGAGACAGGATCTTGCTAAATTGGTGAAACTGGTCCTGGAATTTGCAATCCTCCTGCCTCAAGCTACTGAGTTGCTGAGATTAAAGGTTTGAGGCATCACACCCAGGAGGTTTGGGGCATATTAAGCAGCTACTTTTGCTAAAGTTGTTACTCTCAACTTGCCAGCTGTGTGTGTATTTAACAGTATGAGGATCTGTAAATAGTAAGATCACTGATCCATCCACATAAAGACATTTATATACATGTTTTTTAAAATGATGTACTGCTCTTTTCAGTTTGGGACTACCTGCCTCTAAGAAAAAAAAAACGGAGATCAGAACTACATGACATGCTTAGAATAACATAGAACAAAATTTGTGGCATTTGTTGTGTGATCTTAAGCAAGATATTAAATCTTCTGAACCATGCTTCTACCATCTGAAATGGGACCTTTATAAATATACCAGAAGGAGGCTATGAATGTCAAATAAAAGAACATTTGTCACCGTATATGCAAGGAATTTTTATTAAAGCATGGTTTTATTCACAGAGAATACTTTGAAAAACAGTGGAAATGTACTGATTGTATATCAAATGAGATTGCTCAACCTCTTAAAACTATCATCTGCCAAAAATAGTAATAATTATCATTGACAATAATTGTCTAGTATTATTACCATTATTACAGTTAACTCAATTTCTGTAGCTTCCCAAGTGTCAGGTACTTTACTAAGAACTTTAGCTCTTTTGCTTCTCCCAAGAAACCCATATTACAGATGAAGAAATTATGGAGTCAAACCAAGAGGCCAAGATTTCATTTCTATTAGGTTGTGGTCCTGGATGATGCAAACTCATGTTTTTTCTTGCATGGAGTTAAATTTATTTCCCAGGACCTAGAATATCAGGTATTCAGTTAAAATAAAATAAAATAAAATAAAATAAAATTATTCCATTTTTTTTGTCTATGATTTGTGCATCCTCTTTGTTAGAACATGAGATCCTTGACAGCACACATGTAAATCTGCTTCCTTGATGTGTTCTTTCAGTGGTTGAGTGAATGCATGAATAAATGTCTTATTATTAGAATCAGCATACTTACTTATAGAAAGCTTCCTTTGATGTCCTGGCAAAATTTCATACAATTTTCCCCAAACTCTTTCAATTGCTAATAAAGATCATTCATATGCTGAATCATAGGATACCATAGAACATTTCCCATCTTTGAAAACTGTTGTTAACAAAAAATCTCAGAAACACTTCCTGATTGTATTAATGTTTACGACCAATATAATGCTGCATTTGCTGCTTTAGAAATTAGACTACCATAGAAAATTAATTAACCTATACAACTATTTACACAGAAGAAGCCTAAATATGTAAATATATATACAGGAAATAAAAAGGCTAGAAGTGACTTTTTCAAGACTAGCAAAGCCAGTTGCAGATATGCCTCCAACTGGGAAGGGAAAGAATAAGTAGACCCTGAGAAATTTGGAGGAAAGAACACAGGTTTGTGTGCCCAGGGGATTAATGCAAGCATGTAACAAAAGACAAAATTTGAAACGCTGCTTGTAGTCAGATATGCTAATGCTAGACAAAGACGACCAAATATTTCTTTATGAAAATTTGGAGGAGATTGTGGGGAAGATAGTGACAACACTTTTGATTAAATTGAATTCCAAGATACTCAATGTCAGTTGCAAAGATGTTTCAAAGCAGTTGAGAGATTTGGACTGAATAAAGAAATGTATGTGACCTTGCCATAACACTGGCTATATAAACTCCAGGGAGACGGGGAAAAAAAAAAAAGAGTATAATCCTGGAGCTGAGTCTTGTGGTGCCACAGTAGCTGATGGACAAGGAAAAGGGATGGAAAGAAACCACCTAGGAGACTGCTTAATTATCCAAGTGAGGGCCAATGAAGACACTGGCATGATGGCAGAATACTGGAAGGAAAGACGAATCAAAAGATACTCATCATTTATTTTTGTAAAATATGAAATCGACTTGTTTGTGAGTGACTGGTATATCTATGCCAGTAATTCCCCAAATTGACTGCCCATCACTATCACATGAGGATGCTTTAGTAATGAAATTTCCATATTTTATCTTTTTCCTAATCTTTTTCTCACAAATATGATTCAATAGGTATGTAATGGGATCAAGTTACTTTATAAGTTTGGTTGGTGATATCAATGAGCAGCCAGATGTGAGACCTGCTGGTTTTGGTGTCTCAAGTCAATCCCACCCTCGCTCTGTGATCTAATGGAACTTTCTTGAAGTTAAATAGAGTTGAACTTTTATTTTCCTTGTGCAAGTAGTTGGCAAAAATGGTCACTGTGTAAGTGCCCCTCTAAGGTACTTAAAATTGAATCACTGAATTTAAATCAAAAGCCTTGTATGAATAGTTGATCCTCCTTAGCATATTGCTAGGTGATAACATGGTGATATTGGAGATTTTTCCAAAAACAAAAGATGTAATGGGGCAAGAAGAAATGAGCTGGCCAGCATGTTATGTATAATCTGAAAAGAAATCTGCCCCTGAAATGGGGAATAAAGAACAATAGAGCTTAAACCGAGAAAATACAGGGCAGGCTGCAAAATGTTCTATTCATATCAATTTTATCAGAGAAGGATATTGACAACAAAAACACAACAAAATTAAGTATAATATGCACAATTCTGTGCGTGGTAACCATTGGGAAGTAGAAGTAACTTTATAGCCTACATTGGGAGGGGGCAATTAAACAAATTAAAATACCATCAACTTACTAGATGGTGTCATATATAAAGTAATTAAAAATGATAAACAAGAAAATTGGTGAGGAAATTTTAAATGATAATCAAGGAAATGACTTATGAGATATTAATATAGTGAAATAAAAATCAGAACACAAATTAGTATTATTGCAATTTAGTGTAGCAATACTGTAACTAAGGAGAGAATAGACCTTGATAGGTTGGTATGTGCATATAGTCAACAAATTCTATATTAGTTGAAAATATGTTCTATTGCATATATCAAAAAATATATAATGGTGGATTAAAAACCATAAAAGTTAATTTTTCTCTTATAGGAAGGAATTCCTAAGGAAGATAACCTAGAACTATAAACTGCCTTCGTAGTATGATTGAGAATGTGGTTCTCTCTCTTTCTACTTCATCATCCCCTGAGCATACCTGCCTTTCTTAAGGTCAACTCCTGACCCGACATTGCAATTAGAGACCTAATTCTTCTGTGTTTCAACAAAGGCAAAAGAGAAAGTGAGGGAGAAGAAACCTCATCATCCTTTAAGAGATATCTGGAAAGATCCAAGAAATATTTCCACTTATAACTTATTAGCCATAATTGTATTACATGACCACATATAACTGCAAGAAAGGGCAGGAAATACAGCCTTTGGTTGGGCATATGGCCACCCAGGATTCTATTACTGAGGAAAAAAAGTAAATGGTAATTGGAAAACACAAATTTACCACACCATCCCATTGAGAAAATTTTAGGTATTTTGCATAAATTCTACCATTGAAAGTTTCAGAAGCTCAATAATTATGGAAGGCTTAAGGAAAATAAAGAATACAAATTTTCTAGTCATAAGCTTCAAGGTGTTCTAGGGAATAAAATTTGAGGCTAGCTTCAAATTTGTGTTCTGGCATCTATGCATTTGTTTCCTGGGTACTAATCAGAAAGGAGTCTAGGAAAGCATCTCAAACTGGACAAAAGTCATTTAGCTCTGGTGGGGTTGACTTCAGGAACAGGGAAGAGCTATGCCCATGCATGCTGACCTAGCATGCACTCCTCTGATCTGACCCCCTGCTCTGAACTCTGATCAGAAGTTGGAGGAGCAGAGAAAGAACAGCATGACTACCAGCTCAACACTTAGGTAAGTCAGGAGACTGACTGACTCTTGGCCTTATGATTGATGTGTCAGTATCCTGCCTGTATCACTTCACCCTTGACACTTGAATACACAGGACTTGATTGTTAACTGCTGGAAACTGCATTCCTTGGCCTGAAAGTGTTCTCCTGCCTCCAGAATGTGGCAGGCAGAAAAAGCCAGGGAATTCATGCCTCAGGGAGCAGCCCTTGATTTGTGACTTATTGGAATTTCTGCATAAATACTTTAGCTTCCTGGGAACTTCCAAGTGGAATATCTCTGAGGACATGCTGTTCCCTATTTTCCATGGTTTCCAGTGGCATGAAACTCAGTTTGCCTATGGTGGTGGCTGACTTGGCAAAGCACCCTCTGTTGCCTTTCCTACTACTCTCAATTGTTCCTTTCTTTATCAATCATTAGAGACTAAATGTTTGTGTGCCCCTCCACCTCCAATTCAGATACTGAAACTCTGTCCCCAGTGCAATGGTATAGGAGGAAGGGTTTTTAGGAGGTAATCAGAGTTAGATGAAGTCATTAGGATGGGTCCCTCGTGAATGACATTAGTGCCCTTTCACAAGTCCCAGGAGAAATTGCTTTTATCTACTCTTCACCACACAAAGACACAGAGAAGGCAAATACCTACGAACTAGGAAAGGGATCCTCACTGGACACCACATATGTCAGCTCAAGGATTTTGAACTTTCAGCTTCCAGAAATGGGGGAAATAAACCCCTGTTATTTATAATCTACCCCATCTATAATATTTTTGTCAAAGCAGCCCAAATACAATAAGACACCAATGCTTCTTTCACCATACAATCATTTTCATTCAAATCTTTGACTTAGGACTCACTCCTGGGAAACCTAAACTAAGACACAGGGATTTGAGGTATAGAGATAGTGCTTTGGGACTCTGGGGCAAGTGCATGTCCCCAGAAAATGGCAAAGGAAGTTCACTCTTTCCACAATTTGCCACGTCTGCTTGATCCCAAGTTCATGTTGGGTCCAGTGAAAAGTGCACTAAACATCACATATAGAGGTTAGCTGGTGAGGGGACAGAAGTAACATAATCCACAGGGGGAGCCCAGATATTAGATCCCAATGTGGGGCAATGCTTCCCACAGATACTTCTAAAATGTGTTTGAGTCCACACACATACACCTACAGTATGCACACATGAAGACATAACCACAATTTCAATAACTTGTAGAAGGAATTTAAATAATGCAAAACCAAGGAAAGAAGACTGGATTTTGTTAATCCAATGTATGTTGTTCTTGATGGCCTGGTGCGTGTGTATGTGTGTGTAGGGGTGGCATGTCTGTCCATGTGATGCATTTTTTCTCTCCATGGTAAAAACCTGAAAAATAAAGTGGTACACACTTGTAATCCCAGCAACTCAGGAGGCCAAGACAAGAGGATTTCTGACTTTGAGGCCAGTTCTAGCAATTTAGCCAGGCCCTAGACAACTTAGTGAGACCCTGTCTAAAAATAAGAAATAAAAGGGGTTAAGGATGTGATTCAATGAAAAAACCTTTCTTGGGTTAAATCCCTAGTACAAAAACAAAACAAAACAAAACAATTTTGATAAATACATGTGCTTATGGTAAAAGATCAACATAAAAATACAACAAAATCAACATATCTTTATTATAATTATTTCTTTATTTACTCGAAATTTCTTAACCATAAAATGATAATAAAATCAGAACTAAAGATATCTGTATGCACAATGGCAGCAGCTTCTTCAAATCTGAAGGACAACATGAATTTGAAGGACTCAGGATGAAATCTGGGTCAAACAGACGTGGTAACTGTGGACTGAATTAATTTGCCATCTCCTGGATACATGCATGTTCCCCAGTGTGAATGAGCTCCAGAGATTAAAAGGCCCAAGTCAGGAGTTTTGCACCTGAAGGAGAGGGTGCATCTCTTAGACAGTGACCTCCAGCATAGGTGTGCAATCTTGGACCTAGACATTATGTAATCAATCCTAAACTCCCATGAAAGCTTCATGGGGCACTGGCAGCTGCAAGAACTTATATCATATATGCATCATCATATATCACATATCAAAGAAGAGCCCAAGTAGAAGCCCATCTGAAGTAAGAATGAAGGAAGTTAGAGCAAAGCAAGAGGATGAAGTTTTAAAGAGTTATACATACACTGATATTTACCAGTCAGGGTTTCCCTATTTCACAAAGTGGAAGGCTCTGATCTAGTCTCTGTAACTGTGCAACATGCTGGGTGTAGAAGGAATTTAAAGAATGTTTCTCATTTGGTTAAACTATTAGCAGAATCTACAAGAGACCAAGATGTAATGGTTTATGATATAGATGCCCAGGAGCACTTGGATTGAGTAATGGACAAATGAGCTTTGTTATGGTTAATTCATTTTTCAGGAATTATATTCTCTTTCATTCTGCCATGTTCTTTCTGTGGAAAGGAAGGAAAGTTGTGTTGACTTCATAGAAGATGCTCTATTTAAAATATATTTGCCTCAGTCTCCCTATGCAGGACAGAAATGAAAAGTCTTGTGGGGATTGAGTATGGATTTTTTTATTCATCCATGTACCATTCTTTCATTCATGCATCAACAAAAACTTATTGATTGCTGACCTTTTAGTAAAGATTTTGGTAAAGTTGATAAGAATACAAGTGTTTTATTGGAAAAAATTAAAATAACAATAACTGACAGCTTTAAATGATTGCATTATTTTATAACTATCCCAGGGGATATCCTGGGATATCCCAGGGGCTCTTGGCATTTATTGTTGATTAACATGTATTAAACAGGAAAGATAATGCAAGCATATGGCCTTAACTTTACTAGTTTTATAACTCTTGCACAGAATTAAAATTTAAGATTTCGCTCATGAGGAAAATTATTTTATTGTTTAGAGGGATTAATCATTAAATCTTACTCTCTGAGTAGACATAATTTTAGATTGTACACTTAAGATGTATTAAGTAAAAAATAAAAGTGATATTAACTCTCTTTAATTGAAAATAAACTATTATTTTATTCATCTATCAATTTCCTGGTCAAATGTAATATTTGTAATTCTCATAGTCAATGATAGGCAGGTCATCCATCTTGACAAACTGAAAAAAAATTATACTACTAGAATTCTTTACTTCTGTAGACTTGTGTATATTTCTAATGTTAAAAACAGATCTAACAGATGTTTATTTTTTTCAAGAATAAAATAAATATAAAGTTTTAAATGTCTATGTTAATTTGTTTTCCCATGCTAATTCCCCCAAACAAATTATGTTCTCATGAGAATCACAATTGAGATTGTTTGGGAGAAAGAAAAGAAAGAAAGAGATTCAAGTACAAGCAAAACATCCGTTATACACCTATACCTGGAGGTCTCCATAAACTCCCACATGGCTGGAGGCAAGTATCTCTGACCTAAGAGGGCCCAGTTTGTTGCAGTACTCAATGAGAAAATGACCTTTGTGTGTTGCCTCACATTTCACAGTCCCAATTTCCTCACCTATGAATTAGGAATAGTCACATTTACAATGAAGTTTGTAGTTCAGCATTCATGGATTTAGTTCTCTTAATATTAGAGAACTGACTTGACAGTGACCCTTGATATTAATGATAGAAAATTAATTCTGTATGGATTCTAAATGTGAGAATCAAGTGAAATAAACATTGGTAGGCTATTAAATTATAATATATCGTACAAATGCTACTAGTATTATTACATCCATGTAGTTAGTTTTTATTACATTTTGAAAGAATAGAAGTGTTATCAGACCCTCAACTGATAACATACTTACTGATAGAATGTTATTCTGGAAATATTTGTAGTGAAAGACACTATTTCCCTTCTAGTACAAGTATAGGGGAAAAACATTAGGGTCTTTCATAATCCATTTTCTGCCGTGGGTATTACATTTATTAAGGATTGCCTTTCTGTAAGAGATGAGATTCAAATTCATAATCTGGTTCAGAGTTTAAGATAGGAGCAGGGACTGAATTAATATTAAGCTGATGTGAATGCTCACATTTGACAATTGTCTCAGAAATGTTTATTGAATCGTAGCTTGGGAACTAATCCTCCCAATACCAGAGATTCTCATGTCAAACATCTCTTTCCATTAGCTGTTTCTAAATCATCATGGGTAAAAAAGGAAATTGAATAATTTCTTCAATCTCCCAACCCCCATAAACATTATTTGTCTCCGGGCAGTACAGATGATTAAATGGTTGGAATGCTCTGAGTAAATTAATTTTCATGCACCCCCACCTCTACATATTTTAGAAAATAATGATATTCAAGGAGATTGAGAACTAAAGCAGTAATTCAATTCAGGTCTGCTTTAAACTCTATACAGGAATAGTATTTGCTGAATGTTTTATGGAATAATTCAGGGAGGATTTGATCAGAGGCTTTTCAATCACTCTTCTTTTTCATTATGCTTTTTCTAATACCATGGGAAGTAGGTTACAGTAAAATAGATATTCTTAGATAATGTATTTGCTTAAAATCTATGACCTCCCCCATTTTTAATCATTGTAGCACTTTAAATGAACAAAGAATCATTTCTCACTCATCCCACATTGATCAAATCCAAATGAAATATCAGAAGATGGCCTATTCTTTCCTTGAAATGAAAACTGCTCCACTATGTATTTCACTTTAGTATCTAATCACTTTAGTATCACATCATATAAAAAATTATAATATTTTGATTATGCCATTATATATAAAAATGGGAGTAGGCTGCATTTCAGGTAACTCAAAATAATTCAGACACCTCATTTTCAACACTTTCTATTAATATCTTGTTATTGATAGTGGGAAATAAAACATGAAGCTCTTACAGTATAAAACTATTTCTGTAAGAAATTATCATGATGCCTCATCTTAAAAACTATTTATTACCCCAGGAAAATACACTTTAAAAAACAATGTTAGGGGCTGGGGTTGTGGCTCAGTGGTAGAGTGCTTGCCTATGATGCATGAGGCACTGGGTTCGATCCTCAGCGCCACATAAAAATAAAGTTATTGTGTCCACCTGAAAAACTAAACAATAAATATTAAAGTCCAGAAAGTCTTTAAAAAAAAATAAAAAAAAATAAAAAACAATGTTAACTGTGCCAACAGATCTAAGTAAAATGTAAATACCTATAAGCGATGCAAGTGAGGCATGAAATAATTGGAAGTATATTAAAAAAACATGCAAAGCAAATAATTGGGTATCAAAATTCTCTACTGTTTAATCTTTTTATTTCTATAATTCTCTACTGTTTAATCTATTTATTTCTTGTGACTTAGATAAATCATTTTCAGTTAAGCATATTTTATAGTTTATAGTTAGGTAATTGGCTCCACAATGTTAAAATTTTTAAGACAAAATTCAAGCTCAATCTTAGTATCAAAGTGATTTGGAAACACTAGAATTCGAAATGATATTCCATTTGAAAGCAGAAAAGGGGAATACTATTGAATTTCACTTTGGGATTATAAATCATGATAGGAAGTGTGTAAAGGAAAATTGGGAGGAAAGGCAAAATATCTTATTTTTTCCACTGAAATTTGATTTTTTTAAAAAAAATTTGTTTTAATCTGACTACAAGTATCATAAAGCCATAGTTTTGTGATGCTGCTACAGACATAGCCTCTGTGAACTTTTGTCATATTTTTCTCTTGTGTATATGAATTCATCAATATTTCATCACCAAATAATAAGCTGATAAGCAAGTGTAATTTTACTACAAACTTTGTTATTATTTTGTTTATTACTATTGACTAAACTTGAAAGATAAAATCTAGATAGTAGATCAAAAGTGTTATCTTTCTTAAGTCTACCCTGTTCAAGTCAATAACATTTATTAGACTAACCACATGTGCATATTAATGAGTTTTACTTAGAAGCATTATAGGTTGGTTCCCACTTTTATTGTAAAATACATGTAGATTTTCAAGAGATACATCCCTAAATAATTACTTATTTACAAGTACTTCTAGAGATATTTACAAATAAGTTAATTGCTTTGCTGCTTTTACTATCATTTTTGGCCTTGACTTATCTATTTTCTTGCTTTTTGTATCATAATAATGTTTACCAAAATCATTACATTTGAAGTAAATTTCCGGAATCAAGTTTGTAGCCTGTGATTCAGGATCAATATTACTTGAAAATGAAAAATGTTAGCATTTTAGTTTCTTTACTTAGGAAATTCTCTCAGATCCGTGCCCCATGTTCAGAACTGAAACAACACCCAAAATCACACACACTCAGTTTGTGGTGGAAGAAATAACAAGAGGAAGGTGTGAGGGGAAGATAGCTCTGCAGGTGACAATGCTAAGGCCATTGGGCTTCACCTTTCCTTTCAGTCTTCTTTCCAGGAGGGTATCCCATACCTTCTACTAGAAATTTTTTGAGTAGATGTATAAAGATAAGAATGTGGCTACTGCATCTTTCTTCTTCCTCTAGCCTTTCTGCTCTCCTTGTTCCATTCCTACTACCATCACCATAGCAAAATTTGTCTGGGCTAGCTTTGAAGGAGGAAGAGGGTTTATTAAGGCACCTCAAGCATGAAATCAGGTTCTCCTGTGATACAGTTTCAAGGCCTCATAATCTTGGTGGAAAAGGTGCCTTTCCATGTCAACAAGCCTCACATCTCTGATGAGCAATTATGTTCAGTAGACATATGGAAAAGTTTAGTTTGAGGAGATACAAATCATTGAGTGGAAGAGTTGGTAGAGTCACTTTTCACTATATTGTTTGGAAAGCTCCTCCTGTAGGTTTCATGTTCAATAGTTTGGATTTACAGGTACCATGACACGACAAGTGTAAAATCTTAATATGACTTAATAAGACTTCAGGAATTTACCACCTACAGATACAAGAGCAAAATTTACACCTATATTGTTTGATACTTACCCGCCTCCAATACATAGAAAACATCCTGACCTCAGACCTGTCAGTCATTCAATAAGAGTAGTATCTGTTTGTTGAATCTATTTCCTGTGCTATTCACTATTCAAGTGAAGCAGGAGTACATTTGCTTTGGAACCAAGGATTAAGGGACAATGTAGTGTCTGGTGTCTTTTGACTTTATGTCATCAAATGATTCATCTAAAGAAACACAAAGAAGCTTAAAAGTCACAATTTATCAGCAACCTCGTTGGATTTTATTGTTCTTCATCAGGTTTGAATTTCCTGTGACAATATCTTTTTAAAAAACAATATTTATTTTTGAGTTGTAATTGGACACAATACATTTATTTTATTTATTTATTTTTATGTGGATTGAACCCAGGACCTCACATGTGCTAGGTGAGTGTTCTATCACTGAGCTACAACCCCAGCCTTCCTATGAAAATATCTTACAAAAAGAGTTTCCACAGGCATTTTACTTAGTGTTTAGTGTTCATCCATTGCTATTTCCCTCTTGAGGGATTCATGCTGCTGCACAGCTCATTTCATAGCTTGTTCCATCCAAGCACAACCTTGTCTTTGGTGGGTTTTGCCTTTTCTTCAGTCATCTGCTTCTCTTTAAAATGGAATTTATCTGAATCTTTGCCTAACTTCCTTGGTGAAAGGTGCCTCTTTGCTTTCTATATCTATGCCCAGGTAATGAATAAACATCTGCTGGATTTATTTCCCACAACTCAATTTGAATTAATTTTTGTTAAGGCTCAGCCTTTTAAAATATTGAGGTAGTTAAAACAATTAAGCAAGGTTACTTGATACTATGTCTTAGCATCTTGGTTTTTAGATGGTAAGATAAAGTTTACCTGTTTGAGCTATTGCCTTTGCAAAAATGTAAAGCCATCTGATACTCATTTTAACAGTGCATAAATCATGGCAGCATACATAAATCAAAGCAGTGTTTTCAATTTAAGACTCCAAGAGCCAAGAGAGATAAGCAGATCTTAAAAGATCCAAATAAATGAGGGAACAGATGTCAGAGACTTTGTATTTCAGATTTTTTTTCTTCCATAAGAATGTTAATTTCTCCAATTGGTTATAAATCCCCAAGAAAGAAAGAAAAAATAGAACTGCATGCTACACCTTGTCAGATTAAGTGCCCCTATCACCTGGAATTAAAGCACAGAGAAACATAGATAAATTGAGAACAGTACAGGTTGAATGGCTGATCAGAGACACTGCATTTCAGTAGCCCATTTAAAATTCCCAAGAATATAGAACTGCTTCATGTGAGTTTCCTTTGAGAACTATTTAACGGGGTGCTTGGAAAACAAACATAAACAGACAGGTATTATAAATTACAATATATCATTGATGAACTAGTGTGTATTCAACCTGAGATTGCATTAATAGTATGTTGACAAAAAAGCACTGGAATATGTCAGACATGGGTTCTAATTCTTCTGCTTCCACTATTTTATACATAGTTCTCAGACAAGTCCCTTAACATCCTTCTTTGATTCCTTTAGTTCCTAAATTAGCATAATAATACTTCTGCCAGCCAACTAGGATGGATATTGTGAAAATCAAATACGTATTTTTAAATGTTTTGAGAAAATAAAATATAGATAACAACTTTTCTTTTTAAAAAATATTTATTTATTTTTAGTTGAAGTTGGACACAAAACCTTTATCTCACTTATTTATTTTTATGTGGTGCTGAGGATCGAACGCAGGGTCTCACACATGTGAGGCAAGCACTCTACCACTGAGCCACAACCCCAGCCCAGAGATAACAACTTTTCAATATAAAACCTATTTTGTGGTTTGGAAAGAGAATAAACACAGGCCAGGTTGAGTTTAAGGTGCCCATAGAGACATTCATCTGGTTGTGTGGTCTAGAGTGTAGAGGAGAGATCTGAATGAAGTACAGGATCTCAACTCCTCCACACCCCTGAAACAGTTTAAGTCATCAGAGTGGCTGCAGTGACCCAAGGAAAATGCCCAGCATATTTATCATTTTTCAAACCTTTTTACAAATAATTATAGATTTATAGGAAATACTACATACCCATCACTCAGTTTTTCCCAGTGTGATATTTGTATAATAGCACAATATCAAAACCATGCCACTGCTCCAGGTACAAAGAAATGAATTGGTATAGTTGTATGTTGATTGACCACATATGTAGATTGTTCAGCTACCAACAGAATCAAGATGCAGAGTGATCCTATCACCATGAAGATCTTCTTTATGCTTTTATTTTCTAGCCATATTCCTACCATCACTTTTATCAATAGGCATCTTGGTTTTTAATCAGCCAAGGAGTAGAGGTGAGCTGAGCACAAACTCTGGAATTTTCAAAGAAACAAAATTAATGGCTTATGGCTTATGGTGGCTCTATCATGTACAATCATCATGAATCTCTAAAGTGAGACCCCCAAATTCAGAATCCTGAAGGGGAAGACCCTGAGGAGTAAAAAATTCAGATTTAATTTTTCAAACAACAAAAAATAATTAAAAATCTCTCTCTCTCTCTCTCTCTCTCTCTCTCTCTCTCTCTCTCTCATATTCATTAAACCACAGTTAGAAATAATTTCTCATTTCAACAGTTCTCAGGAAAGACTGAGCAATGGAACCTTTAATGAAGTAATATTAGTTTTCCTATCAGGTTTACTATCACTAAGTCCAAATAAAAATTGTTTCTTTCAATTTATTCAAATCCTGTGATTTTCACTAATTAAGACAAAATATCATTGGGCAAATTTAACCAAACCTCTTGCTTTTATGCAAAAATTATTCTTCATTTCCCTAATTCTACTCCTGCATTCTGTTCAGTCCATTCCTTAAAAGCATCCAGAGTAATCATATGAAAATGTAAATCAGACTACAACATCCATTTTCAAAACTCTTCAGTGGCTCCCCATTGTGCCTGAAATAAAATCCATATGCCCAGCTCTCCCTTCAGGAATGAGGATTCATTTCACTCCCTGCTGGGAATGCTGCCAAGTCAGCCCTCAGGTATCAGCATTCTTAGTGGATTGCCTTGGCAGAAGAAAGCAGCTTCTCCCAAGGTCACACCTCCTCTCAGGAGCAGCTCATCTCCAGTGACTGAGCAGCATTGCAACATGACTTGGGACCTCTCTAGAGGGCCATCGCAGCTCCCGGAGTAAGTTGACACCTTCTGCCTGTGCCCCACCCTGCATCCTGCACACCTTCCAAAGTTGATCTGGAGAGCATTCCCTCAAAAGTGTCCCACATGCTGGTTTGTGTCTCAGAGACTGCTTCCCAGGAATTCAACCTGGGACCATGACACCCCTACAGGGGTTGGCACATATTTCCAGTTCATCTAATTTCCCTGCCTTGATGCTCAGAGCTACACACAATATCTTATTTTGGGTTTCTTAACTTTATCCCCTCCCCACATTTAAGACCTCTACATTTTCATTTACCTCCACAGAAGGAAGCATCCTCCTGGCTCTCTAACTGAATGTTTCTCATGTTTTTGAGACACTGACTCTTCAAAGACCTTCCAGAGCACCTAATTACAGTAAATCCCCCAAACCCCTCCTTCCCATGTCATGCTATTCATTCCATTTATACCTTTGAATTGATCTGAATTGTTTTCTTCCACACGATTAGAAGCTTTAGGAAGGCAGGGACCTTGTCTGTTTGGCTTGTATTTCTATTCGCAATGCCTAGAAACGTACTTACTGAATGGAAAAATCCATTTATATCTCAGAAATAAACTTTATTTTTATGACTTCTTAAAAGAACTTTGTAATATAAGTTTTAAAAGTAGTATGAGAGCAGAGTCATTAAAAACAAACACACAAGTATTTAAGTTTCAATGATTGCAAACAAATTCACTTTAAACTTTGGTGGTATCTTTATTTTTATGACTTCTTAAAAGAACTTTATTCATAATGTAAGTTTTAAAAGTAGTATGAGAGCAGAGTCATTAACTCACACAAACACAAACACACAGGTATTTAAGTTTCAATGACTGCAAACAAATCCACTTTAAACTGTGGTAGTATTCAAATTTGAATTTGGCTCAATAAACATTACTCATATATTTAGCATTCTTTTGGAGTTATTATAATTTTTCAAAGACATTGCAATCATTTTGAATTTTTTTTTTTGCTATGAGGACATTATTTCTCCTAGTTGTGTTATGGAGTACAGAGTTCTTCAGTAAGTAGAAACCTGATGCCTCCACCCACTGCTTCTCTAAGGTAAAGGGATTTTGCAAGAAAGTGACAGAAAAGCATGACCCCTGACTCAGAGAAAATGCCATAATCCTGGAGAGGCAAAATGCATAAAAGCATGCTTCAGAATAAAGAGATAAGGGTTCCTTCCAAACATTCACAGGTGAATTCACTTATGGAAATAACTCTCTTAATGAATTAGAGCAATCACTCTGAGGCAGACATACAAAGTGAAAGGTGGAGCCAGCTTATAAATTCTACAAAATGTGCATCTTAGAATCTTCCTGGAACCTGGATCAAATAGCAAATACTTACCTTTTAGATGACTGCAGCAGCTATATTTTGCTGTCAATAATCTAATTTCCAACTACACTTTGAAGTTCCTAGGACTCATTTTTGTTCACATGTTATTTAGTCTTGTTCCCTATTTTTGTAGTACCAACACCTGGCTCTGGCAAGACACCAGAAATAATACTCAAAGCAATTCTATGCCTTTAGGAATGAGTACAAACAGCTTTACTGATGGATATTTCACTTATGTTCCTCCAAGTTTGAATTGCAAAAGGTTGAATAAATCATCCCAACCTCAATATACCAACATCCTTCAACATGACTAATTTACTTTGCAACATAGGAATCTTTCTGAATAGAAGGCACCTTTCAATGGAAAATAAATTCTCTCTAGGTGTAAATTTCTGAAATGTGAATGTTAATCATATTGGGACTTGGGAAAAAAATTTAGGAGGGTATCTAGTTTTGTTCATTGAGGCACACACAATTCAAATTCGGCTTTATTCTTTCTCATCAATACATTTTTCTGATAATGCATTTTTTAAACAATGGCAGGATATTTTTACTTTTCAGAATTACACTATAGAAAAAACCCTATCTGTATAAACTCTACCTTTCACTTTATATATAAAAAAGACCACAATTTGTAATTCAAGTTCAGATTATTAATGACAATTGCTAACAAGAAATCTATATATTGTATTAGGTCATCCCATAGCTTATCTGCTTGAAATTATGAAATAAATATTTTTATTTTATATTCAGAAAAGTGTGGCTCTTTTTGTCCTTTGTGAAATAGACTTATGTCCATTGATGAATATTTTAAAAGGCTCACAGAAAGCATTCATTAGAAAACAAGGGATAATTGACACAGGTTACAGAATTTTAAAAAAGTTTAAAAGATGGTCTTACAATACTAAATAATAACAAGATGATGAAGAGGATAAAAATAATATATATAAATGTCAAGTGTTTCTATTCTCACCCCCATTTTTAATCAGTGCTTTATACAACTATGGATCATTATCTATTGATCTTTAACATATATCCTCTGAAGATCAGTCTTTACTAAATTTGATGTTCTAGCCTACACTTCCTAGAGTGATCATAGATTTAACTATGAGGTGAACAGTGTTGGAAAAAAATGCTGAAACACAAACTTATTAAATGGTACATACAGTAGTATGCAAATAAGTTATTTCAATCAATTAATTAAGAAATTTAATAGTATACGTGGAAAGAAGGCAATATGTATACACAGGAAATGAAAGAGAGTATCATCTCCTAGTCTATGCTAGATATGGAAATATATCTTTGCATCACTGTGGTGTGACAGATCTCTTGCAAATTTGTAGTGGGATGTTATGGTTTGGATGTGAGGTGTCCCCCCAAAACTCATGTGTGAGACAATGCAAGAAGGTTTGGAGGAGAAATGATTGGATTATAGCCTCGACCTAATCAGAATTGATCCCTGGTGGGATTAACTGAGTGATATCGGAGGCAGGTGGGGTGTGGCTGGAGGAAGTGGTTCATTGGGGTCATAGCTATGGGGTATATATTTTGTATATGAAGAGTGGAGACTCTCTCTCTCTCTCTCTCTCTCTCTCTCTCTTTCTCTCTCTCTCTTTCTGCTTTATGATAATAATGTGAGCTGCTTCCTTCTACCACACTCTTCTGCCATGATGTTCTTCTGCCTCACCTGGAGCCTTGAGGAATGGAGCCAGCCTTCTATGGACTAAGATCTCTGAAACCAGGACCACCTATGAGACCTTTCTTCCTTTACAGTTGTTATGGTTGGTTCCTTAGTCACAGCAGTGAAAAATCTGACTAAAACATGAGGCTTAGAATTCTAATTCTCTAGGCCAGGCTTAAAATTTCCTGAGTAGAGCCTATTGTGATGTTCTGATTAATTTTCTTGATGTTTGATGGGTAACAATTTAACCTGTTATATGAACCACCATTAAATGAGGTACTCAGTTGGTTTTTATAGTAGGTGAAAGCTAAGTTTTCCCTAAATACGCAATGATGTATGATGATCCTACTAATTGGAATAAGAGAATCTTCAGGGGGTTATTAATGATGGTGGAATATGATGATCATTAATATCCAAAGTACAGGTATGAAGTCATGAATTGGTGTGAATATACTATGTATTCAACCAGAGATATGAAAAAAAATGTGTTCTATATGTGTAATAAGAATTGTAATGCATTCCACTGTCATAATAAATAAATAAATAGATAGATAAATAAATAAATCAGAAAATCATCAGAACATATTGTCTATTTCTGGGCAATTATACTGTAATTGCTTGAGGAAGAGTTATGCCCACCCAATACAGTGAGTGGATAATCACCCTCCATGAGAATGAAAAATTACTCTTTTTAGAGTACTAAAGTTGTTCAGAGTTTGTAAGACATGAAAGATATTGCTAGATGAAAAGATGGAAATGAATTTTTCTCTTAATTCTTAATACTAATTGGACTTGGGATGTGTCTCATCCCCATTTCCCATCTAAAGTTCTAATTCCCCACTTATCTGCAATTAACGATGGTCATGTGACTATCTCTGATCAGTGAAAATGAGCAGATACAAATGTGCAATTTCTAATGACCTAGTACCAAATTTCCTTTTTAGTGGATTGAAAGGTAATGACTGTGATAACCTTAGAAGTCATCAGTAGATAGCAGTTCTTCGTTCAGATTGCAGCTCCAAATTACCATAGGGCATATGAAAGTTTCACTTCAGAACTGTTAAATGAACCAGAAAGGAAACTTCAAGGTTCTTAAGCCACAATATTGGTTGGGCTTCTTTATTGGGCAAACCAGCCTTTTCCCCTAACTCATGTAATAATTAAGATGTCGCATTTATTATCTTTAATTAGAATTTCCTGGGTGGATAATGATACTGGGAACATTTTTATGTATTTGTTGGACATCTTGATAATTATCTATTCAGATTATTTGCCCATTTTTAAGTGGATTACTTGGGGTGTTTCCATTAAGTTTTTGAGTTTCTTGTATATTCTGGACATTAACTCTCTCAGATGAAGAGTTGGCAATTATTTGCTCTCATTATGTAGATAGCAATCACTCTGTTCTGTTCTTTGCTGTGAAAAAGCTTTTTAGTTTGATGTAATCCCATTTGTAAATTTTTTTGCTTTAGTTTCCTGTGCTTTTGTGGACCTATCCAAAAAATCATTGCCTGTAACAATACCTTGAAGTGTTTTTCCTATGTGCTTTTCTAGTAGCTTCAGATCCAGGTTTTACATAGGTTTTTTTTTTTAATCTAATTTGAGTTCATTTTTGTTCACATTGGGACGCAGGAGTTAAGTTTCAACCTTCCACAACTGGATACCCAATTTTCCCATTACCTTTTGAAGAGGCTGCCTTTCTGCAATGTATGCTTTGGGAAACTTCATTGAAAATCACTTGGATATTGAAGCCTGGGTTAATTTCTGGGATCTCAATTATCTTCTATTAGTCTGTGTGTCAGTTTGGGGGCCAATACTATGCTGTTTAGGTAAATATGGCTCTATAGTCTATCTTAAAATTAGAACCTGGGATGCCTTTTTTAGCTCTGTTCTTTTGGATCATATTGCTTTATTTATTCAGAAACTTTTATGCTTCTATCTGAATTTTAGGATTTGTAAAATAGTTTTATGAAGAAAAGTCATAGATATTTTCACAGGGATTGCATTGAATCTTTTGATCGCTTCAGGTAGTATACACATTTTAATACTATTAATTATTCCAATCCATAAATATGGGAAGTCTTTCCATCTTTTTAAAAATTTCTTTCTTCAGTGTTTTATCTATCTATCTATCTATCTATCTATTTATTATGTAGAAGTTTTCCACTTAAGGTTAAGAGCTATTATGAATGGGATTGTTTTCATGATTTCTAAATTCATTTATCTGTTCTAATACCCTTTGGTGAAGTACTTAGGTTTTTCTGTATATATGTAATCACATCATCTGCAAACTGGAATAATTTTGACTTCTTTCCTTCCTATGTCCATGCTGTTTTAGTCAGCTCTTTTGCTGCTGTGACTAAAAGATCTGACCACAACAATTTTAGGGGAGGAAAAGGTGATTTCAGGGCTCACAGTCTCAGAGGTCTTAGTCCACAGAAGGATAGCTCCATTCTTCAAGGATTGAGGTGAGACAGAACATCATGGCAGAAGAGTGTGGCAGAGGGAAGCAGCTCATATCGTGATCAGAAGCACACTTATCAGACACAAATATATACCCAAAGCCATGCCCTAATTCCTACCTCCTTCAGTTAGACCCTATCACTTCAGATACCACTCAGATAATCCCTATCAGGGGATTAAATCACTGATTGGGTTAAGACTCTTACAACCCAATCACTTCTCCTCTGAACCTTCTTGCATTGTGTCACATGTGAGCTTCTGGGGGATACCTCACATCCAAAGGATAACACATGCCTACTATTTCTTTCTTGCCTAATTGCTCTAGCTAAAACTACTAGTATTATGTTTCTTAAAAAAAATCTGAGAGTAAAAAATCTTGTATTTTCCCTGATCTTCAAGATTTGTCATATCTGTTATGGGTTTGTCATATAGAGGCTTTATTGCATTGGGATATGTTCTTTCAACAACAAATTTGTTCAGATCATTTATCATGAAAGAATGCTGAATTTTATTAAATGTTTATCTGCATCTAGTGAGATAATCATATGATTTCTATCCTTCACTCTATTGGTATATTACATTTTTGATTTATGTTGAACCACCCTCATATCCCTGGAATGAAACTAACTTGATCATGATGAATGATATCTTTGATGTACTGTAAATTTTGTTTTGCCAATAATTTGTTGAGAATTTTTGCCTATATGTTCAGATATTGGTTTGTTTTTGTTGTTGTTGTTGTTTACTTGTCTAGTTTTGATAACAAGGTAATGCTGACCTCATAGAATGAGTTTGGAAGGGTTCCCTTTCTTTCATTTATTTGGAATAGTTTGAGAAGAATTGATGTTAGTTCTCTAAAAGTTTAATAAAATTCACCAGGAAAGCTATGTGGTCCTGGGCTTTCCTTTGTTGGGAGAATTTGCATTATTAATTCAATCTCATAAATTGTTATTGGTGCTCTCAGATAGAATTTTTATGTTTTTAGACTCAGTTTTGGTAGTCACATATGTCTAGAAATTTGTTCTTGTAATTTAGGTTTTATAATTTTTTTAGTATGTATGTTTATAATCCCTAATGATCTTTCTTATTTATGTTGTTTGGATTATAATGACTCTCATTTCATTTCTTTTTTATTAGGGTCTTCTCTATTCTTTTTCTTAGCTTACCTAACATTTTTGTTTACCTTCTCAAATATCAATTCTTTTTTTTAATCTTTTGTAATTTTTTAGTCTCTATTTCATATATTTCTATTCTTTGTTCTTTCCTCTTACTAAATTTGGTTTTGGTTTTCTTTTGATTTTCTAAATCTTTGAGATGCATCATTAGGTTGTTTACTCATAATCTATTTTTGATGTAGGTACTTTTTGCTATGAAAGCCTGTCTCAGTACTGCTCTTGTTGTATCCTATATGTTTTGGTATTTTGTGTTTCCATTTTCATGTGTTTCAAGAGATTTTTAAATCTCCCTTTTGATATTTTCAATCACCCACTGTTCAAATGTGTGCTGTTCATTCTCCAGTTATTTGTTTAAAAATTCTTTTGTTGTAAACTTCTAGTTTTATTCCATTGTGATGACAAATAATACTTGGTATAATTTCAAATTTTTTCAATTTGTTTAAATTTGTTCTGTAGCCTAGTATATGGTCTATTCTAAAGAATGTCCCATGTGTTGATTGAAAGGTTGTTTATTCTGTAATTGTTAAATGGAATGTTCTTTTGGGTTTTATTTTTATATCCATTCAGCTGTAGTCTGTGTTTTTTAGTTGGAGAATGCAGGGCATTTACATTGAAGACTATTATTGATGAATAAGTAGTTATTCTATAACTTTGTTGATTTTCATTTAGTTGTTTTGAAAGTTCTTTACACATTTCTTCCTCTCATTCATCTTTTGTGATTTGATGGATTACTGAATTGATAGTATTTGATTCAATTTCCTGTTGTGTATCTACCCTTCTAGCAGGATTCATACTTTTATCAGCTTTTGTGGTGATATATATCTTTCTTTCACTTCTGGATATGACTTCCCTAAACATCTTTTATAAGATTAGTCTGATGGTCATGAATTCCCTCAGTTTTTGCCTGCTTTGGAACAATTTCATTTTCATGTCAATTCTGAAGGGTCACCTTACCCGGTATAGTATTCTTGGTTGCAACTTATTTTGTTTAAGGATATGGAATATATCCTTTCATTTCCTCTTGGCCTTTAATATTTCTTTTAAGAAATATACTGTTAGTCTAATGGGGATACCCATAAATGTGACTCAGCAGTTTTATCTAACAGATTTTAGAATTTTTTCTTCAGCCTGTACTTTTGACAGCTTAACTGTAATGTATCATGGTGAAAAATCTTTTATTGGTCATGTCTATTTGGTGCCTTATAAATTTCCTGTACATGGATGTCCATATCTTTCTCAAATTTAAGGAAGTATTCTTGTATTCTTTTTTATTTCACTGAATAACCTTTCTGTGCTTTGTGTGTGTGTGTGTGTGTGTGTGTGTGTGTGTGAGTGACTAGATCATTTCAAAAGATCTGTCTCTTCAAATTCATTTATTTTTTTCTTCCACTTGGTCTATTCCATACTACAAGACCAGATGTCTTTCTAGAGATGGAGAAACACTGGAGTCAAACCTTTCTCTTCCTGACTCCTTCAGCTGTAGCATTCATCCAGGTTCAGAGGTAGATAGAGCCAGGAATTGCTGGTAGCTCCCTTAGATTTTGTTTGTGGGGCAGTGGTGGAAACCAGGGTGTTCCCTCTGTTCCCTGTTAGTAACATGTGCCTGAATGTGGTATCACGGGGAAAGGTGGCAGAAATTGTATGGGTGTCTGCCTTCAGTTCTGGTACCAGTGTTAGTCCACATGCGCTTAGACTTACATGCATGCCATCTTGGAGAACAAAGTGCTCAAGGAGAACAAAATTCTCAAGGGTTGTTCCTTCCATTCCATTCCATGTCACAATATCCATCACTTTTAGTGCAGGGTACCCAGCAGGCTTAACTTACAGTCACAAAATGGATAAAGTTGGGTTGACAAGGCAGGTACCCCCTCACACTAGTGCAGTAGAATGTGGAACCCCAGGAAATATGTGGGAATTTATGACACTTAGAGCAATCCAAACACATAATAGCTCATTTCTCAAGATGGCTCCTGGCTACAGCACCCTAGGTGTTTGCTGGCAAATGGTTTAAGGTTCTTTTCTAAAGCAAGGTTACTGTGCAGATGATAGGTTAGTTATCTAAATAAGGCATGGGGGCTGGGGCAGCCTGTGAGGGTCAAAAGACTTTCTAGTGGCTAGGATTTCCAGTTTCTATACTGATAGAGTTTAGTGGGACTTCCTCTTTCTCCTTTACCCCTGCAAAAGGGAGACTCCTCTGCTTCCTGCTGTGGAGTGGGCTGAAATATACTGGGATATTTTGTTTCTCTTGCTATACTATTCTCCCAGATCTGTGAATCTTGCAAGGTTCTAGTCTCTCTCTTGTTTTTTTCCAGTGTTTTTCCACAGTCACTCACCTCAAAATGTAGCTGTGCACTTGTTACTTGGGTTGTTCTTTGTGGAGGAGCAGGTAAGTTCAGGGTACTTCTATTCTGTCACCTTGGATTTCTGAACATCTGTGTTTCTTGATAAGTGTTTTTCTGATGATACATAGGTCATCATGCTACCAAAGTGGGAGGTAATTCTATTGAACAATTTCTCCTGCTTATTCTAGGAGCAACTTCAAGCCTGTTGAATGAAAGCCTGAAGCATAGACTTTGATTTATAGTTACATGTGCCTCTAACAAGAACAGAAGAGGGCCAGATGAGGTGGCAAACACCTATAATCCTATTGGCTTGGGAGATTGACACAGAAGGATTGCAAGTTCAAAGCCAGTTTTAGCAACTTAGTGAGTTCCTAAGCAACTCATGAGACCCTGTTTCTAAATAAAATATTAAAAAGGGAGTGGGAATGTTGCTCAGTGGTTAAGAACCCCTTGGTTCAATCCCTAGTTTAAAAAAATGCAAAAAAGGCTTTTTCTTTCTTATTCCTAAAATTCATATTAAACTACTATCCTTCTAAATATATCATTAGACTGAAACTTATTAAAAGAAATACAAAGAAATAAAGCAGCTATACCTATAGGTTTTTTAAGTGAAAGTACTAAAATTTTTACTATTTTTCTACAATTTTTTTTTTTACATCAGAGCAATAATTACTGTACTCTGAAACCTAGTCAAGTGTCATTAATTTAGAATTTTAAGTACATTTACTAGGGCTTCCAACGTTTACATTAAAGGTGGTGCTATTTTGGTATGTTTATCAAAAAGAACACCAAAGAAATATGAAATTGCATAAAAACATTGAATTGCAATTGAAAAATCCAGCTCTTTCTATGTTTGATGAACACACATGCGCACACATACACACACACACACACACACACACCAGATCTCAAAACTCTGAAACCAAATAAACCAAGCTCCCTTTCAAGCCAACTAAACCAATTCCAGAATAATAGACTGTGTTGGGAGGGCTGGCAACTAAATAGGAAATAGGAACAAAGGAGGTGCATTAGGGGTCACTTCAAGTGACCATAAATCAAAGCAGTTCAGACCAAATAAATGCCTTTAAAGTAAAGCCAGTGAAGAGAGCCAACAGTAGGCCTACCAAACGAGTTCTTGTATGTGTTTTAACACTTCCTTTTCAAGAAAAAAAAATGACTAATGTCATTTGTTTTAAATGAGAGTAACTTTAAAGTGACTTGTGAAATTTTATCCATGCTACAGATACAACTCCAGAAACAGCCACCCCCAAAACCCTCTCTGATGCTATATTGGGAAGAAGTCTGTGCCTCAGCTGGAGCCAGTGGTAGAGGATGTGAAAAGCCTTCATAGATCATTCGTGACACCCCAACATCAGTCCAGGGGTCAGAAATTCAGGCTCATTAATTTAATCATATGCTAGTTGAAGCTGAAACACTTCCTTCTTCAATGTATTCACTGTGTTTTCAAACCTCTTCAACAAATGTCAATTCTTAGAATAAAGAAAAGTTCAACACACAACCTATCCCTGCCAATAATGCTTGTGGGAGGCTAATTTTGATCATTTCTCATCCTTTTAGGTGGAATCCAAAGATTTTCAAACAAAAAATCTTGTTTTGAAGTTGTTTTCCTCTAATGCTAGCACCACATTGTGAATCCAAGAAGACACTCCTCTCAGTCTTGAAACACACATTCAAATGCACATATGGATCTGCCCTGATGAAGAAAAAAGAAATTCATGGAAAGTTCTCACAAAAGGAAACTAAATGGTGCGGTGAATTCTAAATTCCAACATTCTCCAACATTCTGGTTATGAGGACTTCTTGCCAAAGATGAGGAAATTGGTGAGCCATGTTAATTGCTGAAAGTAATGCCAAGGCAAGTGTGAAGTGCCATAGTCTCAGGCCAACATGCATATAGAGATGTCACCATTATTACTTGTTAGCAAGACTATATCTTTCACTAATTATTTTGGTAAAATAATTAATTATCAAAACAGAAAAACTTTTGTAATATTCTTTTACACACACACATTTTTGCATAGTTAGGAAGACCATACCTACAACTTTGCTTTTGATAGTTTCATGTGACATTTACCTGTAGTCAAATGTTCTGTATTGTCTGTGATGTTCTGTAATGTCTCCTAAAAGCCCAAGTGTTAAAGTCTAGTTCCCCAGAGTGGCACCACTGGGGAAGCAGTGGAATCTGTAAGAGGTAGAACCTCAGGGGAGGTTTTATGTCATTGGGAGCATGCTGTTCAAGGGCACTGTGGGACCCAAGCTCCTGCCTCTTCCTTTCCCTCTTTTGCATCTGGTTAGAAGGTGAATGGGCTTCCTCTGCCATGCTAGACTGCCCCCACACACCCAAAGCAATGAGGCCAATTAGTCATGAACTAAAACATCCATTGTAAGCCACAGTAAGTTTTCCCTTTTTTAAAAATGATTTATCTCAGGAATTTGTTACAGTAATGAAAAGCTGACAAATATAATATTGTTAGCATAATTGCTACTTCACTCAAACTTATAATTATTATTTTAGTGACAATATATTAATAGGCATATAGTATTCTATTTTGTTGTTGGAATAGGATGTGCTACATAATTTCACATAATGCAAGATAAATAATTTTATTTTTATTATAGATAATGTCATAAATAATGTAATCATATGTATTGTTTATGCTTTTTTATTCAGAATTATCTCCCTAGTAAGAATGTCTCCATCTTAAATTTCCATAGCAAGAAATTTATTTATGATTCTCATAGCAAATGTCCATATTGTTTTTCTAGAAGTTTTTAACAGTTATGATCCTACTAAAAATTAATAAGAATAAAGCCCTCACAAGAACTTTTTCAATAGATTATGAGCACCATAAGCAAGTTGACAATTTTCCTATATATGAATTACATTATTTATTTAGCTTAATTATTTTTATTTTCTTAAAAGATTGAATTTTTTCTCACATATAGTTTATAAATTATTTATATAGAAATTATTTATATAGTGAATGAAATGAAAATATTATATGAGTTATGGTTGTTAGAAGACCACTTTTTTATTTTGAATTGTTTGTTGATATTTTTAAGTTTTTTAAACAATCCTATGGGATTTGTCTAATAATTTGAATTGATAGTATGGTATTTATCTACAATCTACAATAATAAATGAGAATATTTTCCTAGTCTGTGTTAGGTTTTATTGCATTGTAATTTTTAAAAGAATTGTTCATTTTCTTTATTTGGAAAATTTAAAGTTTATAAACTCTGTTGTGTTCATGTATTTAACAAAGATGCATTTAATTTTAAAATAATAGCTCTATACAGATTACACTGGCAGTCAGAGCCAGGAGGACAAAAACACTAGATATGAAGCCACTCTACTTCTGACATGTGGTCACAAACATATATAAAACTTCTAAAATGCAAATAGCAACCACAGTAAGAGAAAAATGTGACAGAAAAGTAAGGAAGCTCTAGATAGAGACTTTATTTTATATAGAGAGCAAATGTTCAGTAATGGACTATATTAAAATCTGCTCATATGTTCTAAATCTCCACAAAAGGTAGAGTTTTCCCATGTCTGAGTAAAAATAAAGATTTGTCAAAAATTATAATTAGAAAAAAGCAGATTGGAGAATTCACACAGTAACACAAGGCTCTCCACTGGGCTCCTGGGCTCCTGACTTCCTCATGTACTGGGGTTAGTTTTCCTTTATACTCGGAGTTTGCCATAGTCTCATGATAGCAGGCCCACCTTCTTCCAGCAGGACTGCCCCTGAGCATCTCTCTCCTACCTGAAGGTCCCTAGTCCTCTTTTCCCCCTGGAGACTACACTTTCCTATTTTCTCCAAAAGTCCTTATTTTCCTATCCTCTTCATAGAATTATTAGTAGTGTAATTACCCATTTTCTTGATATAAATCTCACCTCTCTGTATTTTGGAGGTGAACTATCACCAGGACAAACTACCCAAATACAACAAAGTACAAAACCTTTTCTTCAAAGAGATTGCATTTTGCATCCTTCAGTCCTCCCAAAGACAGCCCTTAAGTACTTCATTAAATCAGCATAATTAATTAGATATCCTTAGAGGGGATTTCCTCTCAAAAAAAAAAAAAAAAAAAAAACTTATGTCTTTATCCTAGAAAAATAATACTTGTAACTTTTATAAATGATCAACCCATTGCTTTCCAATTATAAAGCCCCAGTCTAAGACAATCCATGACATTATAAATTTGTGAAACAGTAATGAAAAGAGCTACTGTTTATTTTGAACAATTTATTTTATAACAGGCAAAAATATATTTTCACATTTCATTAGGTAAGAATTGAGCTTTGGATAAAACTCATAATATTTCAACTTCATCAAAAAAGTAAATTTTGTAGCACAAACTTGCAAGAAAGTATTATCCATTTTACATAGATAAAGAAACAGGTTTGGAAGGATTTCAAGTTACTAAATGTTGCCCAACTAGTAAGTGGCCCAATCAGAATCTAGTTGGTCTAATGGAAACATCTGTTTTCTTTCCTGTCTGTATCAAGGCAATCTACATGAGAAAGACTGTGTTTGGGTTCCCTGCTTAGTGATGATTCCTTTGAGGGGAAAAACATGCATGTTTCTTGAATATTTATTGGTGATTGATATCAACTGATTTAGTTATCAAAACAGTCAAAGTAAAGGAAACTCTGGATTATGCCCTTGCCATGGCAGGAGAAGCTCTATAGAACCCTTCATTGAAAGATTCCTGCTGAGAACTCAATAAATTATCTTGCTAGCAACAGAGTAGGTTCCAACCTGAAATGCAATGTGTTTAAAGTTTTTCTTTCATTAAGAATAGATCTCCTTTCAGTATCTAAGCATGTAGAATATGCTTTGTCTACTTTTGAGCCTGTTTGATCATTTCCCTTTTGTAAACATAATTTCTGCCTGAAATGAGATATTTTGCTTTGCATTAGAATTTTACATTTACATTCCTTAGTTCTCCTGAATGCTTAAAATATTCCATGTGCAAAGAAACAAGCAATCCTAAACAAATCATTCACAGCCCTGCTTTCAAGGATACTAAATCTTAATTAGCTATTTGTTTGCTTGTTTGTTTGTTTGTTTGTTTCTCTCCTTGCTCTTTGGAAGAAAGCCCAATACAAACAAGGGTTAATGAAAAACCCTCAATTTTTTGTAAAAGGAGCTTTCTTCCTTGGATTTGAATAACAACATATCTGGCCTGCAAAATAAACCACTCAACTGTCTCAGATATTTGGGAATGAATGCTTATCCACTAATTGGCTTCAGCTGTTTTTTTCTCTTCATTATTTGAACTGAGAAAACAGCTGTTTGGCAAATGGTTAAGCCCTAAGTCACATGGTTAGTGATTTATGCACTTCAACGCGCTAATGGATGCCTTGTAGAGTATGGTTTTGTTTATTTGATTGTTAAAGGCCATAGTTAATGAATCGTGACTTTGTTTAAACACATAGTGCACCCAATCTCATGGAGCAATTTGCAATTGGGGAGATTCATTTTCAGATCATTTTTTTTTCAACTTATTTTAATTTGCTTGGTTTTGCCTCTCAAGGATAATATGGAAATAAGGAGAAATTGAAGATAAAGACATGCTTTTATGAAACCTGAGGTGCTTACATGTGAGTCACCAGTTATCACAGAACAGAGAAAAAATGGGGACAGGGGAAAAGAAACTATTCATCTTTTGAATTATTTGAACTAATCATACTTCTTATGTAGTATTTTCTTTTGAGCAAGACAGTTAACAGCAAGAACACTGATATTGTATAATGGTGACCTCTTAGGGCATTAATTGGCCATGTTGGAATAAAGTTGTGAAAGTTATTGAAAGGTATTTTTCCACTAGTTTGATCAGAACAGGTCAACCACAAATGCTGATGTTCTTTTATAATTAAAATTGCCTGTTATCCCAATAATAAGAATAATTTGCACTTAGATTCCACCAGTTATAATCACATTGACCATTCACATTTAACATGAAGTTAAAGCAATGATTAGAATAGCAAAATTTAAGATCTGAAACTTTATATTTAAAATCTGATATCTTTAGCTGATATTTATCTAAAATTATAGACACTTTTAAAAGACTTTCAATATGGGTTGTTTAAATTTCCTAAAGTACCCAATTCTATCCTTTAACATTTGATGTCAAATAAATATTATTTTACCTAACATAATTCAGCTAACTTGTGACCAATATCAATAGAATCATAAAATATAACTATTTTAAGGAACAATAGAAATGTAGTAACTCACTTATTTTACAGGTATAAAAGCAAAATCTCAGGAGGGTAAGTATATTTTTTTGCCAACATAAAAGCAGGCAAATTCAAATGAGTGGTTGGCAAATATTTTCTCCCACTCTGTTGATAGTTGTTTCATTTGCTATTAAGAAGCTTTTTAGTTTGATGGAATCAAACTAAATTTTTACAAATGAATTTTTCCTAGTTTTGCTTATATTGACTGTACTTTTGGGTATATATATATATATATATATATATATATATATACTGCATTGCCCAGTTTTTGTCATGGAGCTTTTTCTCTGTGTTTTCTTCTAATGGTTGTAGAGTTTCAAGTCTTATATTTAAGTCATTTTTCCATTTTGAGTTGATTTTTGTTTAGGGTGTGAGATGAAAATCCAATTTTATTTCACTGCATGTGTATATCCAGTTTTCCCAACACAGTTCACTGGAGCAACTGTCCTTTCCCCATTGTGTGTTCTTGGTGCCTTTGTTGAAAATCTTTTCACCATAAATGCCTGGGGTTATTTCTGAGCTCTCCATCCTGTTCTATTTGTCAGTGTGTCTGTTTTTATGCCAGAACCATGCTGTTTTTATTACAATAGCCAAATTCACTGAAAATGGAACATTTCCCAATCTTAAGAACATTTTTGAGGTTTCAGATTGGCATATCTGCCATGTATCAACTCTATTCCTTCCTTGTCTTTGCCTCTACTCCGGTCATGCCTCAGTTATAATCATGCTTGGGATGAATCTTCATGGAAATAGGAAAGCATTCAGTAGAGTAAAATCCAAGAACAGCTAAGACCTGGAGTTCAGAGAAAGGGTTGATAAACATCAGCTGAGATCATAGAAGCAGCCCTTAAACTCCAAGAAAAGGCCCTGTTGTTTTATGTAAATGTTCATGGCAAGATGGGTCTTGAGAGCTGAAGGAATTGGTACACCAAAATCATATTACAGTAGTATATAAGAAAAAAGATGATAAAAGAATGACTAAGACTGTTTCGAAAGACCAATTTGCACTAATATCTTCTTTGATGGAGATGCATGTCAAAAGGTACATTTTTATATCCCATTTTGGGGGGAAATACATAGTATAGAATAGTATAATCACAGGAATCTGTAAGGGTTCTTTTTTCTTTGCCCTCTATGGTCCTAATTCCAATATAGGGTGTTCACTGAACAAAAGAAACAAAACACAGCAATAAGAAAATGATCTCCATCTTAAAGCAATTTGGTTTTTAATTTTGCTGAAGCATGTTCTACTTTCCTCTATCTCTTTCTCTTCCTTTGAGTTCAGTTCTTTTCTTCATCCGTCTATACAGAAAGGAATTGCAAATGTGCCACAAGACTGAAAGCAAAAGGATACAGATATAAGTACACTAGGTCTTAGAATGCCTAATGAAAAGAGAAACCATCTTTGGAAACAAGATAGAAGATAGATCACTGGATGCCCTGCATGCTGAGGTTCTGTGTTATAGTGCTCAATTTATTCTATTTCCAAAACCTCAAAATATGAACTTATCTGGATATAAGATTTTTGCTGATGCAACTAGCTGAGTCATAATAGACTAGAGTCAGTCCTAAATTCCACATGACTGGTATTCTAATTAAAAGAAGAGCCACAGATATGGACATGGACAGAATAAAGATGGCCGAGAGAAGACAGGCAGATATTGGAGGGATGCATATATAAACCAAACAATGCTAAGATTTTAAGGCAATCATCCACAGCCAGAAGAGGCAAACAGGAGTTCTCCTCTAGAGCATTCAAAAGGAAGTATGATACTGCAGGCACCTTCATCTCAGAATTTTTGTCTCCAGAACTCTGAGGGAATAGATTTCTTTAAAGTCACTTATTTTGTGGTAGTTTGTTACAGCAACCCTAAGAAGTTGATCCACTGGGAAAGGTGTGAGATATGAACTTTTATCATCAGAATTTAAAGACATGTAAAGTAAGCAACTCTTCGGGATAGGTAGAAAACCCAAAAGCATGAACAGGGGATGGTAAATCCTCACAACAAAAGCCTTGAACTACATTGGACTCAAAGTCCAAGACACATAAACAAAGGTAAGGGCAAATTACTTTTGAAAAGAAAATTGTTGTAATATGAAGAAAGACATAGAAATAATATTCTGAAAACATAAATGCCTCATGATTATAAGAAGTAGGCTTTCTTTTCAAAACTTATGAAAATAATAAAATGCAATACATTTTTAGCCTAAGTCGTGAGTACTGATGAGAAACACTGTTAAACCTATTGTTAGTAAGAGCCTAAGGAGGCACATACTGCTACCAAAGTGTAGTCCATGGATCAGTATTGATCCTCAAATTCTTTGCTTCTTATCTAAATGAGTGACTGGTAAACTCGTATATTTGGGCAAATTAGTTCATCTGTTCCATTCCTGTGATTGAGTCTCGTGTCTTCTGAGTTGCACACTAATCATGAAAAATAGAATCCTGTTTCAACAAGCAATATTAAAAAGTCAGTTTCTCAACTATAGCCCACAAGTGAATAAAAATACTAAAACTGTAAGCATTTATGTATTGTCAATGTTCATTACTTATATAATCATCTTATTGTAAATTAAATTAGATTTTTAATTTATAGTTCAACATGATTAACTAAATTAGGAAAATGATATTTGCATTATTAAATCTTAACTCTCAAGTTTTCATTTACTTCTTTTATTAAGAAAAACATCTTCTCTGAATGAAATGATGAGGATGAAAGTGATTCCAAACAAAAACTGATAGCATTTGGATTTTCACCCAGATATATGATATCTCAGACACTGCATTAAATTTTATAGTCATGAAGAAATGCATTGAATATGTTATTTTTCTAGTATACAAGGTAATATAAAAGCAAGACAATCTTCAAAACTTGAAGGGGTATGTTCTTCCAAGTCTCAGTGGCTTTAATAAACATGTATTTTTAAAAATATACTTTATTTAGATTCACAGCAATATTGATCAGAAGATATAGAGAATTCCCATCTGCCACCTCCCACACACATGTTTAGCCTCCCCCATTATCAATGTCTCTCTCTAGATTGGCACATTCGTTACATCACTGAACCTACATTGCCACATCATCACCCAAAGCCTATAATTTACTTTAGGGTTCACTTGATGATGTGCATCCTAGGGGCTTAGACAAATGTATGATGACATGTATCTACCAGTGTAGTACCTCATAGCAGTTTTACTGTTCCCCCAAATCTCTGTATCCTGCCTATTTGTACCTCACTTCCCCTTAACTCCTAGCAGCAATTAATCTTTTTTACTTTCTCCATAGCTTTTCCTTTCCTAGAATGTCATAGTTGAAAATATACAGTGCATGGGTTTTTTAGATTGGCTTATGTCTCTAGGTAATATACATTGGAGTTTCCTCCATGTCCCTTCAAGGTTTGATGCTCATTTGTTTTTAACACCAAATGATATTCCATTCCAGATGTGCAACATTGTTTCAGCCATTCACCTACTGAAGGACATCTTGGTTGCTTGAAAAAATTGATAATTATGAATGGATATAAATATCCATGTGAGGGCATTTGGTGTAGATATGTTTTATTTGGGTAAATACCAAAGAACATGACTGTTTTTTGTTGGATTGTATGATGAAACTATGTTTAGTTTTATAAAAAACTGTCATTAACATAGAACATCTCATAATTTAGTTAGCTTTTGACTTCTTTTATCAGAGATTTTTTTTTCTTCACACAGATATTCTCTCTCTCTCTCTCTCACACACACACACACACACAGACACACAGACACACACACACACACACACACCACATACACATAGTATAATTTATACCAAAGTATTTTTTCCTTCTAGTGTAAATGATATTGCTTTTCATTTCAAATTTCACATGTTCATTATGGATACATAAGAAAATGATCAACTTTTATATACTAACATTGTATCCTGAACCTTTCTATATTTGCTTTTTAGTTTCAGTTTATTGTTTATTCTTTGGGATTTCCAAAGGAAGGCCCTAACTCTCTTCAATCCTTTGAAATCTGAGAGAGGTGAGGAAGCTACATAAGAAAAGTTTGAACCTTTCAGATGTTTGTTCATGAGGATTAGGGAAGAAACCCATCTACATACTATAAAAATATAAGATGAAGCAGCAGGTGCTCATCTAGAACGTGCAGCAAGTTGTAGGGCATTACTTGCTGCCCGCGCTTCCCAGTCTTGGGGCCCCACATGTGGCTGGGATGGCGCCTAGCGTTCAGTCAGGAGGTGGTGCTGTGGGTGGTGATGGAAAACAACAGACCACCTCCAGGATAGGTCCAGGACTCTCCTGCCCTTGTGGACAGCTTGCGCCTTCCCTTACAGACTATGGGATGGGTGTACACGTGAACTTGCTCCACCCCTCTGACCTTTATCCTGATTGGCTCCTGTGCAGTATATAAGCTGTGTGTACTTCCTCAATAAAGAGATCCTGCTTCGACTCATCTCCCTGGAGTGCTGGGTGCGGGCCACCAGTCGCCAGTCAACCTTTACCTTTCTTGGCTCATCCTGGTCCAATGGAGTGTGCTTTCCCCACATCTCCCGCTGGTCAGGAGGAGACGGCAGGGAGGGGGCTAAAAACCCCCGACAGCAAGTTATCCAGAAAATCTACCAAACATAATTGATTAAGGTGGCTTCACTGGACAGCAGGTTTCTTCTTCTTCTTTTTTTTTTTTTTTTTCAGGAATATTCTCTTTATTTAGTTTTAGTGCCCCGTAATACAAATTAACAAATGCCCTGAAGGTAAAAAGTAGTGGTGAAAGTAAAGCTTACTTCAGAGCTTTACTCTTTTTTTTTATGTGAACTTGGCTCTTCAAGTCCTGTCTGCTTTAGTTATTGCCAATGACTTAAATCAGTTGTTTTTATAGATTTTATAGTTTTGGATAGAAGGTCTGGGTGGAAAGATGACACATAGAAGAGGACAATAATTATTACTCTGTGTGTAATGTTTTTGTTTTTCCTTTCTCTGGGAGCTACCCGTATCTTCTCCTTCTTTATAGTCAATATTATACATTTTCATAGGGGTATAACTTGATATAATTCTTTTCTAATTCACTATTTGTTTCCATTTAGTTTGGAAACTCATGACTTTCAGGATTTGAAACTTTTCTTTTTGACTTTCCTTTTTTTCTTAGAAAAAAAATTATGTCCATTGTAAGCATCATGTCCTATATAATATNCTTGTTTCCAAAGATGGTTTCTCTTTTCATTAGGCATTCTAAGACCTAGTGTACTTATATCTGTATCCTTTTGCTTTCAGTCTTGTGGCACATTTGCAATTCCTGATATTTTGATATTGGACTTTTGGATGGATTTCTTATTTTTTTTAATTTTCCCGTTTTCAATGTAGATTTAAAAGCCTGATATTGGAAGAAGAAGCCACTAGAACTTATATAGGTAGGGAGAAGTCAATGCTGGTCTTCAAAGCTTCAAAGAACAAGCTGATTATCTTCTTATGAGCTAAGAAAGACAAAAATTTTGAAGAAAGTTCCAATGTGGTTAAATGCATTGGAACTTTCTTCAAAATTGTAGTCAAACCTTTCAAACTCTGCCATGTAGCTTTATCAGCTAAGTTTATGTACTATTCTAAATCTTTTGTCATTTCAGTAGTATTCACTGCATCTTCACCAGAAAAGGAGTCTATCTTAAGAAACCACTTTCTCTGCTCATCCATAAGAAGCAGCCCTTATTCATTCAAGTTTTATCATGAAATTGTAGCAACTCTGAATTCTAATCCTCTTGCTATTTCCTCCACATAATGCAGCTACTTCTTCCACTCACTGAAATCTAGAACCCCTGAAAGTTATCCATGAAGGCTATAATCAACTTCTTGCAAACTCCTGACCTGGTATTTCAACCTCCTCTCTTGAATCATAAAAGTTTTTAATGATATCTAGAATGATAAATTCTTTCCAGAACAGGATTTTAATTCAAATTTTCCTGATCCACCAGAGAAATCACTGTCTATACCAGCTATGACTGTAGTCTTATATAATGTATTTCTTAAACAATAAGACTTGAGAGTTGAAATACTCCTTGATCTATGGACTAGAATGGAAGCTGTGTGAGAAGGCATGAAAACAATATTAATGTCATTGTCTGCCTGCATCAGAGCTCTTGAGTGACCAAAATGTATTGCCTGAGAGCAGTGATATTTCAAAAGAAATCTATTTGCCTGGGTAGCAGGTATCAACAATGGATTTAAAATATTTAGTAAACCATGTTTTTCAACAGTTGTGCTATCATACAAATTTTGTTTTCCTATTTGTAGAACATAGCAGCATATATTTAGTATAACTGTTAAGGGTCCTAGAATTTTTAGAATGGTAAGTTATCATTGGCTTCAACTCAATGTCACCAGCTTTCTTAGTTCCTAAGAATAAAATAAACTACTCAACTGTCTCAGATATTTGGGAATGAATGCTTTGCTTTGTTTTCTTCCTTCAGTATCCTGCAAGATCCTCTTTAACTTGCCTCCCTATACATGACTTGTCCATTTGACAAACATAATTAGAAAAATTGGACAAATTAGGTGGGTTCTCATTTTTATATTCTGACTTGGTAAACCAAACTGCCAACTTAGCAAAGCCCACTTTTAGACTTAATGCTTTTACCATAGGGACCTAATGATTAAATATCTGTCCTTCTGTTTAAATTAACTTTTCCATATGTGCTCTCCATGATAGATATTTCTGCCTTCTTTTACACTCGATAACATATTCACCATTTTCTTCTATGATTTTTGCTTCCTCCTTATTTTTTCCTTGCCAATAATTCATCAAACTTGTTTTAGATCTGATATCATACATTTATTATAATATTTATCTCAATTTAAAGTGTGCTACTTGAACATAACTTTTATAGCTCTTTTTTATGTAAGTTCTAAAGGATATTTGAGCCATGTGTCAGTGATCTTCTTATCTCTTGTACTTCTCAACATGGTACTGAAGGCATGCCCTATGTTTCATGCACATTTATGGGATGAACACACGGCAGTCCCCAAGAATCCTCCAGTATTCATTGATGCCTTCTCACAGTCTGGCTTCTTATTCCCAGCCCTTCCTATAACTTTGTATTCTATATTTTGTATTAACAGTGTGAATATCCATGATCTGTTTTGCTACTGATAAAAAAGTTAATACATACATGATGATTACCATCTCCCATATACCATTGTAAAAATTTCACAACTAATAACTACTTTTTATAGCAACTCTAGTAATAATTCCCTATGGAGTAGATATTAGTTTGCATTTGAGGAAATGTTAATATATGGATACTGGGTCTTTTGGGGTATAAATGTGAAGATTAATTTTAAAAGCTAGAAAATAGATAAATATAGACATAAGAATAGATCTAATCCTATTCTAGCTGTTAAGCAATTAAGATGGAAGGTATTGCCTCTGAGGATTTTTCTTATAGTAATTGATAAAGTCCTTAAACGAGTAACCCAAAGGAGCCAAAACATTATTATAAATTATCACTTAGAGGGTTTGTACATCAGATAAAAATGAAGCTCCCATCCTGTTCTACCCACGTGGAGCTCTCCATGAAGCTTAAGCATTATCTTTCATGTTGCTTTATTCGTTCGTTCTGCTGTTGCCACAGCAACTAAAGGATTGTATTCCACTGCTCTTGCAGATAATTTACAAATATGGTTTTTGGAATAAAGGCAATGAATCACACTTTTAAAAAACAAAGGTTGTCAATATAGAGAGCTATTATTTGTAAGTTTAATAAGACTCAATCCTTTTTTTCTTAGAAAAAAAATTATGTCCATTGTAAGCATCATGTCCTATATAATATTGGAAGTGGACAACATCCTATATAAAATTGAAATCAGAAAAATCAAGTTTTCATTAATTTCTAATGAATTCATGTATTCATATAGACCATGAATATACTTAACTATATTAGTAAGGGTTCTCCAGAAAGACAAAACCAAAAGGAGTGAGATTAGATAGATAGATAGATAGATAAGGATAAAAGGGAATTTATTAGGTAAATTGGCTCCTAACATATGGAGGCCTGGAAACCCCATGATAGGACATCTGTAACCTGGAGAACTGGACAAACCAGTAGTATGGCTTTCCAAAATCAAATGGCTCAGAATCAGGGAAGTTGATAATTAATTCATGGTATAAGGCCAAGGCCTAAGAACCTGAAGTTCTAATGTATAAGGGCATGAGAAGTGTGTCCCAGCTCCAAAGGAAAAAGCATATTCACCTTTCCTCTACCTTTTTGTTTTATCAATGCTCCTAGCTGATTGGATGTTTCCTCCTACCATGGAGGAATACCTAGCTCACATGCCAATCTTCTATAGAAATATCCTCACATGAACAACCAGAAATTATGCCTTACCAACTTTCTAGCTATCCCTTAATCCAGGCAAGTGGACATAAAATTAATCACCACATTAGTTATAACTGATCCATGTTTATCTAATCTTGAAAGGACAGTACCCCTCTAAAAGTTTGCCTTTATACTCTCATGTTCTATGTTTCAAGAAAAAAAAAAAAGAGTATGTTATTCTTTCTGCCTTCACTTAACCATTTTTTTGAAAGATTTTCTAATACATCAGTAAATTCTAAAATTGAAGCAAGTGACAACTGGGACACTGCTATCTTAATTAGGGCTATTTTGGTTGAAAATGACAAAAATATGATCCAAGTTTGATTAAGCAAAAGGAAATGTATTACAATTCACCTTGAATAGTTCATAGAACCCAAAAGGTAAAAACATGGTAGGGTGAGAAGAATAAATATAATGAGGATCTCAAACAATGTCTGGTTGGATCTATCACTTATCTCCATTGTCTTTGCTCTTTGGTTACCTGCATCTTTCTCCCTGAAGACCAATTATAGTGAAGCAATACAAACATGTGTATTGATGGCATCAGAATTTTACCTCTATAGTCTTTATCCAACATGCTTAAATAAACAAAAACAAACAAAATAAAAAAAAATTGGAAGAGAGTATTTATTTACTGGCCCAGTTTGAGTCAGATGCTATTCAAAGAACAGTCAACACCTGACCAGGAGTCAGGGTCATATAGCAACTTATTTATCAGCAGTATGATTGCTCATTTTCTGCTTTTCAAAAATTATCCTTCCCCTGGTTCCCTGAATGCCATTTTCCCTCTGTTTTCTCTGTCTTTCTGGATACTTGATACAGTGTTTTTCTCAACTCTATGCACACTCGCTTCCATAGTGGACCCAGCCAGGATCCTGTTACTAGCATATAATTTACATGCTTCATTTAAAGTTTTTTTCTCTGCTTCAGATCTCTTCTTTTTCTATACTTCATAAGAAGTATACTTATATATAATATACTTATACTTCATATACTTTTCTATCTTTAATTCAGTAACTAATACATATTTCAAATGTAATTTTTCAATGATCTCATTCTTTCTATACTTTTTGAACATCTTTTTCTTCCCAAAGCCTTTTCTATCTTAGTTAAACCAACATCACTTTATGTTTTCAATTATTTAAGATAAAAACATTCTTGGGGTTTTCTTTGATTTTACTTTTCCTTCCATATCTCTCATACAATCTGTTATGATTTTGATATAAGGTGTCCCCCAAAAGCTCATGAGTGAGACAATGCAAGAAATTTTAAAAGTGAAATGATTGGGTAGTGAGAGCCTTAAACTAACAGTGCACTTAACTTAATCCACTGATAAGGATTAACTGGACATAATTGTAGGCAGCTAAGGTGTGGCTGTCCGGGGCCATGCCCTTAGTGTTTATATTTTGTCCATGTTGAAGGTGAGTATTTGTCTGTCTGACTATCTGTCTCTCTGACTATCTGTCTCTCTTTCTCTCTTTCCTCCCTGGTACTGTGTCCTGAGCTACTTTCCTATTCCATGATCTTCCTTCATGATGTTCTGTCTCATCTTGGGCTCAGAGGAATAGAGTTGAGACCTCTGAAATCATGAGCCAAATAAACTTTCCCTCCTCTAAAATTGTTCTTTTCAGGACTTTTGGTCACAGTGATGAAAAAGCTGACTAAGATACAATCCATAATAAATATTCAAAATATTTTAATCTAACTTGTTATGCTCTCCACTGATGCACCCTAAAGAGAGAAGAAATTATCATTTCTCACTAAGATAATTATAATAGTCTCTCAAATGGTTATTCTCATTTAGCCCTTGCCCTCTTGCAGTTTATTTTTAGTAGCAGTTAGAGTGATTTCTTTAAAGCATAAATCTTGTGTTGTCTCTCCTTTTCAAAAACTCTTCAATAGACTTCTCATCTCAGAATGCTATGGTTTAGAAGCCATAGCATCCCCCAGAGGTTCATATATTAAAGGCTTGTTCCCTAGTGTGGTGCTTTTGGCAGGCGCTGTGAACCTATAGGAAGTGGGTCTTATGGGAGGTACTTAGGTCAGTGGAGGCATGCCCTCAAAAGGGTTTGTAGGACCTTACTGATATATTCTCTCTCTCCCTCCCTTTCTCTCTCCCTCTCAAGTAGAAAGAAGAAAAAGTATTTCTGCTCTGTTTCCTGGATTGAGGTATGTCACATTCTTCCACTTTGACGTTCAGCCCTTGCCACAGGCCCAAATAAGTGGGATTACCCAATCTTGTACTTAAAACTTCAGCACTGTGATCCAAAATAAACTTGCCTTTATTTTATAAGTTTCCTGTCTCTGGTATTTCATTATAGTGATTCTAAACTGAAAAACATACCAAATAAAAACCAAGCCACTGAAAATTGTTCTTTCCTCCACCAGAACACTATTCTCTCAGATGGTCATTCATTTGCCCCTGGCAATTATTTCTTCTTTACCCAGCTATAATGTCTCTCATGAAATTGATTGCCTCTGATGGCCTATAGTTACTGTTTATTGCCTTTCCTCTCACTAAAAAGAAAGTTCCCTAAAGACAGATTTGTTCTACTTATCGATTATTGGCATCAAAACCAGTGGTAATAAGAAGTAAATATTCAATAAATATTGGTTGGTGATTAACTTGGTAGCTCTTTTTCACACTTTGAAGGCAAGAGAAACTAAGTTTCCATAAAATAAGTTTATCATAACCAAAAAAGGAAACCGAGAAGATAAAACCATGTTTACCAACTTCCAGTTGATAAGGTGGGTTACACAGGTATTTATTGCTTTTCCTTCTTCCTAAAATTATATTTAAGGAATTTTTTAAATGGAGTAAAAAAGAAAATTGTAGGGTCACTGGCAAAAAGAAATTTCAACAATTTTTGAAAGAAATAAAAACATATTAGGAAAACATTAACTGGTGAATTTAAAGAGATGGAAAGTGTAGCTTCAACTGTACATGGATAAGGGAAATGAACTTCAGAGAGACTTCCAATTCAGAGACTGGAATGAGAATAATAAGAAGTTGGACTTATATGAAGAGGCTAAAGGTTTGTAGTTTCTCTGAAAGAATTACCTACATCCATTAAATTTAGCTCAGAAAGCTGCAAAGAGAAAGAGGGTAGGCATCTTGGATGTACTCAGAGGTAAACTCTTTCTCATTTTGACAATTAGGGTCCCTGAAGTTTAGAATCCAGCTGCCTAAAATCCCATTTAAAGTAAAATTTTCCCTACCAGAAATCTTTCCTTTACATAAATTTACATAAAAGAAAATTTTATATCACTATTGGGTGTGTGTGTGTGTGTGTATGTGTGTGTGTCTGAGAGAGAGAGAGAGAGGAAGAGAGAGAGAGAAAGAAAAAGAGAAGAAATTTCAAAATACCAAGGATTAAAGACAAGATATATGAAAAATTTTAAGGATGCAAAACTAGTTAAGCAATGAAGGGAAAAAAATCAGACAGGCCTAAGAAGTTTTATTTACTTCATAGATGAATGAACACAGTGGAGTGATGTTTTCAATGACTGAAGCAAAAGTATTTCTGCTCTAGAATCTTAAATGTAGCCAGGATAACATTCAATGGTGATGACAAAATCTTGTCATAATCAATTAAGAAAATTAATATCCCTGTCTTTAGACATCCCATAAAGATTTTGCTTAACAAAAAAATGGTATCAACAAAGAAAAAGAAAAATTTAGGTAACAATTTCTGAATTGAAGTTCAGAAAAGCATGAGTAATATATGGCATCCTGTAGAGCAAGAACTCAAGCCTGGAGTAGGATGGAAGCTATGGAGGATGGCTTTTGAGGAAAATACATAAGACTCAACTAAATAAACACTAATATGGAGAGCTTGAGAAAACAGTCTATACAATACAGGCACAAAATCTTTAGATCAATCCTCACCCCATTACCAAAGCAAAGTGCATTAATATTAGAGAAAAGATTAAGCAATAAGGAAAAGAGGTCTAAAAGCACTGAAATCTAGACATCAAGCTGTAACTTAGGTTGTCAAATTGGATCAATATCAAAATAAACACAATATTGAACCACCATTTTTTGATAACTACAGTCAGTTTCACATCATGATTGATTTCTGAAGCACATCAATAGTCCATTCCCTGAGGAAATTGGAATCTGGTGGAGAATCATAAGATAATAAGATAGTGCACAAGAGATAATAGCATTTGTTCAGAGAATTGAGAGAAGAGTGAATCCATATGCAATACAGCCTGACCTATATCCACAGCAGCAGGCAGACTTTCAGAGCTGGGAAGACTTCCCTAGCAGACCAATGCTTATGAACTAAGCAAGCCTCTCAATTGCACTTCTTAATTAATCTACAGCAGTAAGACTCTGAATAAAGTAATCCCTGAGTAAGGTTTGATACACATTTGGTCTTGTCATAAGAAGTAACATCTTTCCTATTATAAGTCTCACTTTTCTCTGAATGTCAGGTTTAACTGCTTTAGCAACCACATTTCCACTGCCAGGGTTGTCATCAATCAAATTACTGGAGAAGTTTTGAAGAGGAGCAGGAGTTTAGGGTTTATCTTGTGTAATCTGCCAGTTTGGCTTCCTATAAGGAACAAAGATCTGGCATTTTTGGTTTGGCCTTCCCTAGCAGAGCAGCTCTCTAGTTCTAGTCTTTTAGAAAATGTTACTGTCCCTCTGTTCTTTTTATTTGATACAGACTGATTATCCTACTTTTTGTATTTTTCCTTCCCCAAGCTGGCTCTCGAGAGGAAACATACCTCGAGTAGTCTCAAGCATCTAGCAATCTTTCATTTTCATTCTCTTGTTTATTATTCCTTCTTCTTTTGTCTCATCCCTTCAACAATCTTTGCCTTATTCTTCTTTATTCTACTTAGCTTGTTGTCCATTTATTTGTGGAGTCATTAGGCAATATTACACACTGTTACTGGAAGGAGAAATAAGAAAAGAAAGAAACCATTTTTCTAAAAGACTTCACAATCTGATAAACCTTTAAATGGACATTGGAGTAGAAGATGTAAGCTTCAATCAAGGTATGATAAAGAAAATACTTTGGCAACTAATGAGACTTAGCATCAAGATGGGGAAAATAGACCTTGCTGAGTAAAGTTTTGCAGAGGAAGTACACAGTGAGTGGGGAAACAAATAACCCAATCAATAAATGGGCAAAGGAATTGAACAGACACTTCACAGAAGAAATACAAATGGAAAAAAATATTTAAAAATGTTCAAAATCTCTAGCAAATTAGAGAAATTCAAAGTAAAACTGCATTGAGATTTCATCTCACTCCAGTGAGAGTGGTAGCAATTATCAAGAATACAAGTAACAATAAATGTTGGCAAGGATGTGGGGGGAAAGTACACTCATACATTGCTGATGGGACTGCAAATTGGTACAACCACTCTGGAAAGTAGTATGGAGATTCCTTAGAAAACTTGGAAATGAACCACCATTTGACCCAGTTATCCCACTCCTCAACTTATACTTAAAGGAATTATAATCAGCATTCTTCAGTAATGCAACCACATCAATCTTTTTAGCAGCTCAATTCACAATAGCCAAACTATGGAACCAATGTAGGTGTCCTTCAAAAGATGAATATTATAAAGAAAATGTGGTATATATACACAATAGAATATTACCCAATCATAAAGAAGAATGAAATTATAGCATTAGCTGGTAAATGGATGGATCTGGAGATTATCATGCTAAGTGAGATAAGCCAGTCCCCCAAAACCAAAGGTTGAATGTTCTTTCTGATATGTAGATGTTAACCTGTAACAAGGGAGGGTAGGGAAGTGAAGTATAGAAGTCTTTTGGATTAGACAAAGAGAAATGAAGGGAAGGGATGGGAGATGAGAATAGGAAAGACAGTAGAATGAATCAGACATAACTTTCCTATGCTCCTGTATGAATACATGACCAGTGTAACTTCACATCATATACAACTACAAGAGTGGGATGGGTTGTATTCCATATATGTATAATATGTCAAAATTCACCCTACAGTCATGCATATTTAAAAACAATAGATAAAAATAAACACTATTCCTCAAAAAACAAAACAACAACAACAACAAAAAACAAAAACCAGGGAGTGGGGTAAGCAGGGAATGGTCCCTAGGTGAATGTGACCTTACAGAATGAGCCAAGTGTTTGTGAGATTCTTCCTACTGGCAGTTCCTTCTAGTCTTGTTTGATTCTGATCTCCTGAAGATACTCAGTGAATTCCATCAGTACTTCCACTGCTCCTGGTGGAGTATTCAAAGGAATTCTTCTGGGTAATTCTTGAATTGGGTAGCTCACATTGACTCCCATTGAACCCCATCCCCCATTCATCATTCTCTGCTTCCAGGATTTATCAGGGGTACCAATATTATCCCCAAATGTGAACTCTGGTGAAATTTGTTAACATATCTTTTGCAAATATTAAACAGATTATTGTAATGACAGATATTAAGGGGAACTGTTTATGCCTGTATTTTGAGATACTCAAATAATAGTCTTTGAGGGCAGCTTACCAATTGCATTAAAGGAAGTCATTTGGAAACTTCTTTACTGCTTTCAGAAACAGGAGAATTGAACTTCTCTTTTGCAGCCAACTCTCTTCAGCCACACACACACAAAGGAAGGTTTACTAACACCCTTTCTCCCAAGAACACTATCTCCTGTGAGCCGTGCCAAGAGTTGAAAGCATCAAGCTTGCCCTTGCACTGTGAGAACACAGCTCTCTCCCAGGGTTTGCCCAGATGCTCATTAAAATCCAATGAGTACCCCCACAAGGATGTGTTGTTTGGGCCAACATCATAGCTTTTGGAAAGGAAAGAATTTCAACTTGGTGTGGGAAGATGGACAAAGTCAAGCACCATGGTAACTGGGTCAAATTAACTCTTTAAACAGAAGCTGCCCACAAATGAATGGATGTTGATACCAGGTAAGGCATTACAATTTAACTTGCTTCTGCCTTCTGTGATTTTTGCTATTCTCCAAACTCCACAGCATTCATTTTTTTCTCCATATTCATTACATATTTGGGCCTCTTAGAATCTACTCCCTTACTCTTACCCTTCTGCCCCTATTCCTATCACTAATTGATGTTTTTCTCCTATTAGTTTGACCTCTTCAGAATATCTTAAAGACCTGTTCAACAGGCTTACTTCTTTAACAACCTCTGGATCCATAAACTATAGCCATTTCTTCCCCTGTATAACACACTTGCGGGGGATGGGGTGGGGAGTAAGC
>NW_025999842.1:31515036-31522241 GCF_001458135.2 Marmota marmota marmota | reverse complement strand
AAAAAAAAAAAAAAAAAAAAAAAATATATATATATATATATATATATATATATATATATATTATCACCATAATTCTCTCTTATTGAGCACAGTACAAATCAGGGAGAGATGAGTATAAATGAGAAGACTAAAAATAGTTCCCATTTTTAAGGAGCTTTAAATCCATTCGGCTGTCACAAAGAATACTTTTATTAAGCTTCACTGTGTGAGAAAAATGCTTATTTCTCCTAAAGAATTGGTGTGGTTTTTTTGGCAGATATTGGAAATTATAGTATTTAGACTTGTTCTCTTGTTTGCTCTTGTTGCCAGAATGCCTAGCACCGAATGCAATGCTCACAGACTGTAATTACATAAACTTTAATTGCTTCTTTTTCTTTGCATGGCCTTGACTTTATATGCTTATTACAAATGGATAGATATTATTGCAAGGTTAAACCCTTCTTAAGCTTTTTTGGAGTAACATAGGATTTAAATAATAAGACAAAATTTTTTAGCCATGACTCAGATAAAAATATAAAAGAAATGTCCATCAGATTTGTACATAAGAGGCTAGTAAAGATCATTCTAGTATTTTGTATGATGCTGGGTAGCTAGGAAACTGATTCCTGAGAATTTCAGGCAACTGTCTCCATGAGAACAGTGATTAGAATGGAAAGGTAGTGACATAGTAGATGACAGGCTTGGGTCATGGAGTTGAGTGAAGTAAATCTGAGTCAGTGGTGAATTCTTAAGGGAAAGAGGATGAGATTGTGAATACTTGCTACGAGTGTAACATTTTGGGAAAAAAGATGCATTTTTAATAATTACTTTAAGGACTTGTTCTTATACAATGCAGTTAAAGCTCTTATGGTCATACTTTTGTATATTTTATTTGATAGTGCATTCTGATATCAAGAAGCCTGCTTGGCTTTGTGATGTTAACAATACCTAGATTCAGAATGAAAAGAAGACTTGGGAGGCTAGGGAGACTGGTTAGCACTGACACGGGGAATATTAGCAAGAAAAACAACACATTGTAGTTCAGGTTCAATATCCAATTGCAAAATCACAGATTGAGGTAGACATATGAAAGAAGTAGAGGTTTTCATTAACAGATGATTTAAAGTGTGATGTGTTTAAAGAACAGTTACCCCTAGGCAAAATGCTACAAGGGTAGCATGAAAATAAATAGGTGGTAGTCAGGGTGAACCACCATCAGTTCTGAACACCAAAAAATAAGCACAGTATTATTTTGTTGATGAACTACAGGGAGCATTTCATGACCAAATGGGAGAGCAATTAAAATGATGTTATACAAGGAATCATTAAGCAACTGTAGGACAAAAAAAAAAAAAATGGGTGGGAAGTAAGATCACTATTTTCAGATATTTCAAGAGAAACAGCTTGGCTTTAGGAAAAGAACATATGATGTCAAGGCACAGAAACTGCGACCAGATCTATAATCTGCCACTCACTTACCATCTAACCAGTGTTTTCACAACAATGGCCCTAGGCTCCATGGTAAATGGAGACAAAGGTCCCTGTGCAGCATATGGTGATTAGTAGGTCCTCATCAAGGGTGATTTTCTTCCTATAATAAAAACATGAAAAAGCATTGTACATATTCTCTACAGTCTTGAAGGGGTAGGTTAAAAGCCAATACAGTATATAGGACCCAGAAAGAAACAGACTTTGGCCTAGTAAAAAAAAAATAATAATAAAATAAAATATATACTTTTATTTTTCCCAATATATAAAATGAATTGTTATATTATCTGATATACTTAGAAGGTTAAAAAACATTTAGTAGCCATTTTACTTATCTGGTAAAATATTTTGATAGACATATAGAACCTAAGGAAATGAAATTCCCCACAAAATTCTAGGAACTGTAAGAAAAGCACAGGTGTACATGAGAAAGGAAACTATCATAGTATTGGTTCAATGATGAAAGATATTTTTACAAATGCTGAGCAGTTATTTAACACAATGAGTTGGAAAGTTGGAAGAAATACTCAAGTACCAAAATAGGAAGTCAACTGATAATGAAAAACAGATAAAAGTAGCAATATAAGCTTAGGTTACGCATAGAAATAGGTAGATAATCAAAAGAAGAGCCCAGTTAAAAGTGTTACATGTGGTTGTCCCTGAGAAATGTGACTGGCAGGTGAACATGGAGAAAAGACTACCATTTATTCATTATGACTTTGAGTACTGTTTTATTTTTTTAGGTTTATTTATTTATTTATGTCAGTATGGACTCGTGTACTTCTATTTTTTTTTTTTTCCTTTAGTGCTGAGGATGGAACCCAGGGCCTCACTCATGTTAGGCAAGTGCTCCATTCCTGAGCTATACTTTGGGAAAAGAAGATGGGCTTTCTCAGCAGGTGCTTTTGTTTCCCAACTTTGGAAATATTCAAACCTAAACTTTCTGAGCCCAGTGTAAACTAAGAAATTGGTGACCTAAGGCAGCTCCTCTTGGGAGACTTTCAGCAACAAGGAATTTGGGGGTCTTCCCATAGAAATTAGAGACGAAAAAGAGGCAGAAGTGAGCAGGTGGAAACAGAAGTTAGTAAATGTCAGAAGAAAGAATATGTATCAATAAGAAAACAAAGCACCCTTTGAAATAAAAATAATTTGAGGAATGTTTTTCAAAGTTTCCATTTAAAAAGTCAGGTGAGGAATAATCACAGCCCAGTATTAGCAACGGAAAAAAAATAACCTAAATCTGAAAAGGTAGCGTGATGTAAGGGGGTCACCTTGAGCACAACGAGAACTAGAAGATCACCTTGAACTATTCAGGGAGGTTAACTGCTCTGGAGACCGGGAAGAGACTCTCTGGCCTTACTCTTCTCCTTCCTTCCCATTCCTAGGGCTTCCCATTGGCCAGAGACAGGAGAAAAGGGAGCAAGAGAGCATATTGGTGTTTACCAAATGGGTCTATTCTGGGGAGTGGGAGGCAGAGGAGAAAGGTAGGCCTTATTACTTAAAGATATAGCCTTAAATAAAATAGTGTAATTAATCTCTTTTCCATGCCTCCCAAAATTCCTTTGTAAAGGCAATCTAATCAGAAACAAATAATTAAATTTCTCTTGACAAAAGCAAAATCCCTCTTTCTTCTCCCCTTTACTTTCTCCCCTTGAATTATTCCCTATTATTTTTTATATTACTGTTTTCCTAGTATTTCTGTAGCTGGATAAGCAGATGAGCCACCTCAGTTGCTCATAAGAGCTTATCATTTCAACCATTTTCACAGGTCAAGAACTTATGAAAAGAAAAATAGATATTCTTCATAAGCCCTTAACTTTTATTTCTTTTATTTATAAATCTCCCTTTAGGATTTTGACTCCCAGGAGCAGATAAGAAAGGCTGAGTTGACCCTGACATTTATGTGGAGCTGTGAACTCTGGGGTATCACCACTGTCCCTAGTCTCCCTCTGAGTTGTACCACCCTAATTCCTGGAATTGATTTATGCCCAGAAACTTTATGCACACATTGAAAGCAATTGCTTCTGAATATGAGAGCTATAAATTTTCTGGAGGAAAAAATAATTTTCTCCAATAAAGACAATATGGTTCATGTACTTGCATTGTATGCAAGAGTTTCCCAAATGGGCTGAATGACCTATAGGAAATTCTTATATGTGTTATCTAGAAGTGTTTTTTTTAACCTTCATTTTAATTATCATCAAAAATTGTGTCAGTTAATCCTCAGTAATTCAAGTAATCACCTTACAACAGAGCACTGCTTTGCAATCTTAGCTTCCCCATTTGTCTTTAAAACTGAATTTGCCAAGCAACATTTGCTACGCAGGTAATGAAGTTATCAGTATTTTCCACATTTAAAAAAAATGCATTAAATGAACCTCATTTGTGTACATACTGCTTACTCTAACAGTTGCAATAAATGAGAAAAAAAGTAGTTTCTGCACCTGATTTCAGGAATGATTAGATTGTGCATTAATTCATTCAAGTATTTATTTGGCCAAGAATAGGGTTGAAGGTGTGGATACAGAAATAAATTTTGATTTTGCATTCTATTGTGAGAATGGGAAAAAGAATGAAAAAATATGCAACTCAGTTAATAAGAAAATAAAGGCACATAACCAAGAAAACCATGAGTTAGTGATACTCAGATTTCAGTGGAGCCAAAGGGCAACTTTTTTTTTTTTTTACCACAGGAGAACCTTAAAGAGGTATTTAGTGACATTATGATAAACCTTGCTTTTATGGATGGGTCACTGGTAGAATTTTAGTTGTGTTGAGTCTGATTACCATCAACCAGCAATGAATCTCATGTTGCTAATTGCCATTTTGTAAACCATGCTAATGTGACCAGGCATTTGTTGATTTTATTATCTAATTGAAATAAAAACAAGAAAACTGATTAAATGTAGAAAAAGACCTAGGCTACATTTCCCAAATATTAATTCCAGCGTCTGCTGTTTGTTTTAACATATCAACATCATCAGTCATATTCAATTAACATTTTAATTGTGCTGAATTTTTAGTTTACATATAATTTGTAATTTTGATTTCTACTTGATAACTGTATAAGAGCTCTAAGAACTAGAGGTTCTTGAAATTACTTTCCTTAATAATAAATATTAATAAAATGTTTATAACATTCAGTGTGGTAAAGATTACGGGAAAATATTTTGTAGAGTGAGAAAATAATTAATTTTTACAAACTTTTGGAAAGGCAATCTTGCAAATATGTTGAAATTCAAAAGTTTCACTTTTTTTAGAAAACAATTCACCAGAAATAACAGCATCTACATATGTAGATTTATACATGACAATGATCATTGCAGTATTTCTATTAATGCCCAAAAAACTAAAAAAAAAATTCATACATCATATTCAGCAATCTATAAAATAATAATCACATGATAATCAACCAGGTTTTATCCCAAGATTTAACATTCACAGCTTTTTCTCTCTTTTGTGTTAACTTTAATCTCCTGACCAAGGTAGAATTTTCCAATGTAAAGTTACTTTCTCCATCTCATCCCATTTTTAATACAGCACTGTATGGAAGAAAGTCAACATATATAGTCCGATTTGAGAATTTCCCCTCCTTGAAGATGGAAAATCTATATAAACTATTTGGAATTCTTCTTTATGCATAACAAATTTATCTGTTTGCCTCTGTCAATCTATCTGTTTATTCATATCTGTATGACTCGTGGATATTTATTTTGTGTGCTAGGTTATAGCTCCTTACTACATTGCTTATGTTGATGCTCAAATTGTTTCAATTTCAATAAATTTGGCCATTTAGCAATCGTTCAGTTGGCTTTTGTGTGCCTCTGACATACTTCCATTGATGTGTGGTATGGCATTTTTGGAGGAGAAGAGAAGCACTTCCTCACTTTCTGGCATTACAAGCTACTTCAGTCCCACCTGGTACTAGAATCAGTCATTTCTCCATGAAGGCCTGGTTCCCTTTTTGCAGAATGATATTAGAAACCAAGATCTGAATGCTATGTGCTCAATAATTTTTTAAGACCATAAAAGTGTTCCGAGATTAAAAGATTGTTGAACTTCCAGTCTCCAGTAACTGATGCAAGATTCATTTAAAACTTGTGGATAATTACCCAATAGATGCATGTATGGGAGAAAGCCGTGCATTGAAAAGAGCAAAAGGCCGACTTGTTTTGAGTCAGAGATGTATGACTAATAACAACTCACCTCCTTTTCTAATTAGTTCCTCAAACTCAAACTAAACAAATGAGCTTCACTTCTTTGTAATTCTCCCAAAGCATAAGGAAATCTCGTAAAAAATATGCAGCAACTATATATACTTGGGTTTAAAATAAAATACTCTGCCTTAATGATATCTCACAGGCCACAGTAATTATTTGCTCCAGCACTACACTTTAAAACCCATTATATCATTTTATTCTTACAGCAATACTATAAGGTTTGTATTACTCTTATCTCCATTTTAGAGATAAGGAGACTGAGACTCAAACGGCTTAATTTAACAACTGTAAACTTTCTAATAGTGTGACAGACATATATTTGGTTCTATGGTTAATATTATTGGGTTAATGTTATTTTATTTATCTTTTTTTTTCTACTAGATAAACAAACAATTATTAAAGAGTAAACTTTTGGCCTGTTTTACAGGCCAGGGAGTTGCTTGCAGATCTTACATGTGCCAGGGAGTCTCAAAAGAGTCGAGTGCGCTGTGGAGCTTAGTGAGCCTGCTGGCTAGAAGCCATTCAGTTCTTGCCAAAGTTAAAGTGGTCTATGTAAATACCCTTCCAGAGCTGGTACAACAAAAACATAAGTAAAAACAACAATCATCAAACGTTAAAAAAAAAAATTTTTTTTTGATAGTACTCGAGATTTTACCCTGTTATAAGCAGGGTATTAAATGTGTAAAATTCATCATCTTATTTCATTGTCACAACAAATTTGCAGGGTCTTAACTGGTACATTTTTTTAGGTGAGAAAACTAAAGCTCAAAGTGATTAATTTTATTTTTCAACGTGATGCAAATTATAAGTGGCAGAGCTAGTGTTTGAAGCCAACCCTGTGTGATTTCAAGCTCATTTTCTCAACCATTAGAGGAGAGAACAACAGTTGCCGGCAAGTGGAGACTGCTATGGGCATTTTTCAGTACTTGGTAACAGCAGCAAGCTTCCATTAAGTTCCAGGGTTGCAAATATTCGTACAATGCAAATGACAAGTAGGCTTGTGAGAGCTGTCGAAAGGTAACTGTGAAGGCTTCAGTTAAAAGTCCGAATACTGATCAACTGTGAACAGATCTGATCAGGATTTGAGGCACTATTCGCAAAAGTTTTAGAACAAGGAAGAAGAAATCACCTGGCACAAGAAAGGGGATCAATTTATGACATAGAAATAGGATAAACTATGGGAATTTAGTTTATGTGTCTCTGCTGTTCCTAAAAGTGTGTCTTCATTTTTATGTGGAAAAGAGATTGGATTTGAAAATTGACCTATACTCTTTTATTTAAACTGTGAACATATGTATTTTTAAAATTCTTTTTTTTTTTTTTTAATTTTTTTATTGTGGGTTGTTCAAAACATTACAAATTTCTTGACATATCATATTCCACACTTTGATTCAAGTGGGTTATGAATTCCCACCTTCACCCCATACACAGATTGCAGAATCACATCAGTTACACATCCATTGATTTACAAATTGCCATCCTAGTGTCTGTTGTGCTCCACTGCCTTTCCCATCCTCC
>NW_025999842.1:31500344-31509211 GCF_001458135.2 Marmota marmota marmota | reverse complement strand
TTCCTCAGGCCACTGGGCCTGTTCTGTCTATCGGTTGAAGGTCTGGCCTGTTCTGCTGGTGGTCACAGTTCCGTCTACCTTGAAGGCGCGGGGGAAGGGGGCGGATCTGCCTCTCAGCAGGCCGCTGGGCCTGCTCTGTGGATGGTCACAGTTCCCTCTACCTTGCCAGCACTGGGGGAGGGGGCGGCTCTGCCTCTCAGCAGGCCGCTGCTCCTCTTCTGCTGGTGGGTCGCAGGCCCGCCTACCTTACAGGAGTGATTGGAAGCTCTGTTCAGCCGTGGGCCACTGGGCCTTTTCTGCCGGTGGTCACCGTTCCGCCTACCTGGCAGGCGCTGGGGGTGGGGGGCGGCTCTGCCCCTCAGCAGGTCGCTGGGCCTGCTCTGTGGATGGTCACAGTTCCCTCTCTTAAAATTCTTATTAAAAAAAGATAAGGCAAGTTTGCACATTTTTCTGGATGTGTCTGTGAGAGTGTTTGGAAAAAATTAATATTCAAATAGATTAAATAGGTTAAATCAGATTATCTCACCTAATAAGGGTAGGCCTCATACAATCAATTGAGGAACTGAAGAGATCAAAAAGGTTGAACAAAAGGGAGCTCCTACAGGCTGACTGCATTGAGCTGGGACATCAGTCTTTTCTTGCCTTTGGCTCTTGACTGCCACATTGAGACTGAAACATCACTGTAGGGATTCTGACCATGGAAATATACAGGGAAGCATTCCTCTGGTGAGCAAACTCCTAGAGGGTAACTGAAACTCTGTTTCCCACCATAAAATGCCTTGAAGTTTCTCCTAGGAACTAGTAAGATAACTAATATATGTGCTATGTCTAGCTGCTGTGGCAATGCTGCTAGAGTCTTATCAGCTTCAACCTTAATCTCAGGCACACAGCTCCTGGGAATAAAGGAACTCTCCTGTTAGACAACCACAATGTTTCACTGAACCTAAATCTCTTCACATAACAGTAACTTTATACAATGGACTTTCTTGAGAGCTACATAAAACTCCTAACATTGCACATTGCAATTGAATATGTAACTGAGGAATAAGCTGCATAATGTTGCTAAGTCTGCAACTTGCCTAGTAACACAATGAACAATATGTACTAATGATGTCAATGACCTTAAGTAACCTATGGATATAAATAAAACTGGCAGCTTGGCCATTCTGCCATTCTGCCATCTTTCCTGCCTCTGTGTCTTGTCTCTGTGTTTCCTTTTATTTTCCTTACACATCACTATTGGTTCTTCTGGTTTTCTGGTCTTAAGACACAAACTGGGATTATAACATTATCTCTCTAGTGTCTCTAGCTTGCCAACAACTCTTCTAGAAATTTGTCAGTATCCATTATGGTGTGAGCCAGTAAGTATGCATGCATGTGTGTGTGTGTGTGTGTGTGTAACAAAATATATATGATATACAGTATTTATCTGTTAGGGTTCTGGGATTGACCTCAACTGGGCACTTCATACATACACTTTTTTTTTTAAGGTGGTGGTGCTGGGGATTGAACCCAGGGCCTTGTGCATGTAAGGCAAGGCAAGCACTCTACCAACTGAGCTACATCCCCAGCCCACCTCATACATACACAAACACACACACACATACATGTATGTGTGTGTGTGTGTGTGTGTGTGTATATATATATATATATATATATATATATATATATATATATATATTCCTGTGTCATTGAAGAACCCTGACTAATACAAACTCCAATAAATGAAGGGTGGAAGCCATGTTCTCTCTTTTTGAAACTGTTTCAGTTTAGGACTAATAGAATATAGCAGAAATAACCCTGTATAGTTTTAGAGATTAGGTCATAAAAGATGATAAAATTCTATCTGCTGGTATCTCTTGAGACATTTGCCTTGGGAGCTCTGAGTTGCCATGAAAGAAGTGCATCTCCCTTGAAGCCTGCATTCTGTGCAGACCCTGTGGAGAGATCATATAAACATAGAGGAACGTGTTCCAGGAGCTACAGTTATTTCAGCCTTTAGCTGTTCCAGCCTCAGGCTATTGAATCTTTCTAGTCCAGCCACCAGACATGTAAGTGAGGAAGATTTCCAATGACTTCAGTCCCAGGTCCCACATGAGACCTCCTGAGAAAAAGTGCCTAGTTGGAGTCAGTCAATCCCCCATACCATGAGAGATACTAAGTTATTTCTATTTCATGGTACTAGTATGGAGTTTATTGCACAGCCATATAAAACCAAAGTATGTGTACATATAGAAAGAAAACTATACAGAGCAGAGATCTATAAGCCTAAGCATATAAAAGCATAAGGATGCAATTATGTAAGCTTCATTGGCATCATTAAGATACAGTGTAATAATCATCAGAAGCCAAAGTAAATTGTGAGATACACTGTATTAGTCATGGTTCTCCAGAAGAATAGAAGCAACAGGAGAGAGAGAGAGATGATTTTATATATAGATAGCTATGATTATAAAAAAGGATATTTATTAGATTGGCTTAAGAAAAAAAAAAACAGAAGCTGGATAGTCCCACAATGGTTGTCTGCATGCTGGAGAGCTGGAGGAACCACTAGCTGCTCAGTTTAAGAAGCCATAATCTTAGAACAAGAGGTATCAATGATGCAGCCCCAATCTGGAGTCAAAGACTTGTAAACTATTTGGAAAGTCAATGGTCAGAGTATGCTTTGAAAGAGTGAAGCAACTGGGGTTTGATGTTCTCAGGTGATCAAAGTAGCAATTGAAGCCCCCACTCAAGAATAATCAAGCTTGCACCTTGCTGCTGCTTCCTTGTTATTTCAACTTTTGTCCCATCCAGACTCAACCTATTGGACTGTGCTGTCCAAACTTAGGCTGGGTCTCCACCTTGGTTGGCTGTTCCACATGACAATCATTCCCAGAAACACCCTCATTGATATGCTCAGAAGCCCCTTGATTCCAGGCATCTCATAATCCAATCAAATTGACAATTCATATTGACCATGACATAAGCCTTTCCATGATTATTTCAAAAATATGTAGCCAAAAACTGTTTTATACAACTTTTAAGTACCTCATCTACCTCTAATATACAAATGAATATAATTGTTGACATTTAGGACATTTAGGAAGGATTGTGCATAAAACATTTTTGGACAAAGATGCACCATGTTTGCACAACCCTACTCCTCTTCCCACCATCAATCAACATTCTTCTCAAGTCCAGTTCAAGAACCTCCAATAGAATGATTCAGAAAACCTGGTGACTTACTGCAGGCTGGGAAATCTAGAGGATGAAATATGGACTGGTTAGTAGCTTCAGTGGTGAATGAAAAGACCTTGACTCAAGGACAAAATTGAACTGTACTATGCAAAGAACATTGATTTCCAGTGAACTGGAGTTAGGCTAAGTTGGAACTAATAGATCTGCCCTACAGATATTTTTAATTATTTCTAGAGGATTAGCTGAATGAGTGACAGTGAGTTTTGAGTAAGCTAAGCAGTGCAAGAAGTTCCGGAAGAGGGATAAATATGCACCTAGAGGAAAATATATCACTGATAAAGTAGAAAGTACAGTTAGTTGAAGGTTCTGAATAATCCACAGGCCTGTGTGGGAGTCTACTTCAGTTATCTGCTTGGCTCAGCGTTCTTCAAGTTATCTTAATATGACAATAGTCAACTAGGCAATGCTCCCCATACCCACACACACTTCTGCCCAAACTCTCTGGTCTCTCTTACAACCCAATAGCAATGAAGGAATTTGGTTAGCCAAATAAGGCAGAAGATAGAGATCTACCTTGCCCCTACTCTTATTGGAAAATAATACAGAAGATCTTATCACAGGTACAGAAAGCAATTTTAATAATTTGAAATTCTGATTATTAAATGAGATTAGCTATTTTGCAATTGCACTGCATGTGGCAAACATTGCCATAAGTTCTGGAAATAGGACTGTGAACAAAACAAAAGTTCTGTCCTCATTCAATTTGCATTCTAATGAATAGATTCAGACAATAAGTAAAGGAATAAGTCATACTTATGGTATACCAGATGGTGACATGTGCCATGGAAAATGCAGCAGTCTCGTCCACATCCTACACGGGCATAAGAAATGGGGTTTCCCTCGGTGGAATGGGCTGGCTGAGAAATAAACACTAAGAAAAATAGAGTGGCAAAAAACTACAGAACCCAGAAAGTAGTTTTGAAAGCGGGGGCAGGACAGACAGTTTTACACTATGACAAAATTGAGCCTGCGCCTGCTTTAGAGTGGTCTTCACCAAAAAAGGTTAAAAGTGGGCTTTCAGTTCCTAACGGGTTACACCCATCTCCAGAGCTACTATGAGGATCTTCCTAGCAGAGCATAGATAAAGGTCATGTGCATTGGGCAGTCTATTGGTGTAGGAGAGCCACAGATAGTTCCTAAGGCCAAACCTAAATCTCCCTGGCTTCATGCTGAGAGAAGATCCTTATGTATTTAATGGATGGCTTCCCACACAGCAGGTATCTGTATAAGGAGGGTTAAATGTGGGTCCAGTAAGTTATCATGAAAGCCCTCACTGAGAAGATATCACTTTCTATTGATTTTTTTTCTCTTGAGTTTACTTATAAAGCAGTTGAAAGGTTTTTTATTAACTTTTTATTTATATATGACAGAGGAATGCATTACAATTCTTCTTACACCTATAGAGCACAATTTTTCATATCTCTGGTGGTATACAAAGTATATTCACACAAATTTGTGTCTTCATATATGTGCTTTGGATAATAATATCCATCACATTCCACCATCATTTCTAACCCCATGCTTCACCCCCCCACACACCCCTCTGCCCTATCATATTAGCTTGGGCAGAAGTGTGTGTGGGTGTGGGGAGCATTGCCTAGTTGACTATCGTCATATTAAGATAACTCTAGAGTTTGTCTATTCCTCCCATGCTCTCCCTCCCTACCCCTCTATGAATCAGTTTCCTTATATCAGAGAAAACATTGGGCATTTAGTTTTTGGGGATTGGCTAACTTCACTTAGCATTATCTTCTCTAACTCCATCCATTTACCTGCAAATGCCATAATTTTATTCTCTTTTATTGCTGAGTAATATTCCATTGTGTATATAAGCCACATTTTTTAAATCCATTCATCTATTGAAGGGCATCTAGGTTGGTTTTACAGTTTAGCTATTGTGAATTGTGCTGCTATAAACATTGATGTGGCTGTGTCCCTGTAGTATGCTGTCCTACACCATGTGGCTCTCCTACACCAAGTCCTTTGGGTATAGACCAAGGAGAGGGATAGCTGGGTCAAATGGTGGTTCCATTCCTAATTTTCCAAGAAATATCCATACTGCTTTCCATGTTGGCTGCACCAATTTACCGTCCCACTCAGCTCCATACGGCAAGAAATGTTTTGTTTTGTTGTTGTTTGTTTATTTTAATTTTAAAAACATCTGCTATTAAGGGCATACTCCTGTAACCTCAGTGGCTCCTAAGGCTGAGGCATGAGGATCACAAGTTCAAAGCCAGCCTCAGAAATTTAGCAAGGCCCTAAGCAACTTAGATCCTGTCTTTAAATAGAAAATATAAAAAGGGGGCTGGGAACATAGATCAATGGTTAAGTGCTCCTGGTGTCAATCCCCAGTACCAAACAAACAAACAAAAATTGGTAATTCGGCAAATAATGCTAGACTACCTGTTATTAACGCAAATGGTGCCATCTCATTTTAATGTAATATAGATATAAATCTGGCTTGTATCACAGACCAATTGGGTCATAGTCATTCTTTTCTTCATTATTCTCTACATCCCCCTAAGTCCTCAGAGTCCTGCAGTGGATCCTGCCCACTTGTCCCAGGTGAAGTGAAAGAGTGCAAGTAGAAAACACAGCTGTACTTTGCAAGTGAATCCCAGATAGAACAGACATCACCTGCATCCATTGCACGAAGTCACCTATCCACGTCTAAATAGAAGTAAGATTAACAGTGCATCCACAGAATAGTGGTAAATATGGATTTTGGCGATCATTGTGAGTCTTGGGCCCACAGATCATTCTCTGGTTTTAATGGAAGCAAATAGACAATTAAAATTGAATATCAGAATACTAGTTGAGCTAGCTAGGTTGGTAAATTTCTTTCAGCAATGGTGCATGATAAAACTTTTTTGGGGTATGTGTAAAATGTGGTATGTAATTATGCTCAAGTACTAGAATTGGAGACAAAACATTAATAGCATTTTGATTTGTTAGACTCTAATGAATTACTTTTTATCTTGTATTCCATTTTTATTAATTCTTTCTTTTATGTAATGAAAAGAGAATATATTTTAAGATAAAATTAAAGACTTGCTTAAATAAATGTTTGCTATATTTCTATGAAATGTCATCAAAGTTTCATGTTAAACTAAAAATATAATTTAGCAAAGAGTGTGTTCTAAAGATTCATTCATTGGACAATTTATCATGCAGAAAAAGGGCATTTGTAATATTGAGTGTATATAAGGAATTAATTAGAGAATTGCAAACATACCCAATATTGTATTTTGCTCTGTTTTAATGTCAGATTGTTGGAAGATATCATTTATTTCAGGGAAAATAACAAAAGCATTAGAAATTGAAATGAACACTGAATCCACAGAGCATAGATATAAAGGAACACAAAATTTTATTTTGAGTGGTGAAGACATTTCTTATACACCCTTTCCTAGTATTGAATCATCTTTTCTTTTCCAATATTGATAATTTACCTAGTAAGTCTCACTAACAAAGTTCCATTTAGCCAAAAGACCCCAGGATTTAAAATGCAGAATATTCTTTTAGATAACAAGATAATCCCTATGAAAGACACCCTTAATAGATTAAAACTGTAGATGGAGTGATGTAAGAATAATTATCATCAGCAATTTGGATTTCTTATAAAGTTATCATTTATAACTTTTACTTATTTGCTTATTTGATTACTTTTTCCTAATAATTCATAGAAATTATTTTTACATTTCATGTACTTGGTTTTTTAAAATCATATGGGCACTAAATATAATGTCATTATGATTTTATGGTTTCTGTCTTCACAGTACCTTCTGTCATAACAAAATTTTTATCTAAATTCTTTAAAAAGGTCATATGTATAGTTTTCTAAAAGTTTATAGTATTGCTGTTCATATTTAGTCCTTAACATAATCATTAGATTTTTGTGTACAACATGAGATAAATGTATTTTGTTTTTCTTCCATATAATCTATTGTTCAAGTAATGATACTGAAAAGTTTACTTAGTGGTTTATTTGCAACATCATTGCTATCATTCTCTTGGATTGTTTAGGTTTGGATTCTTTGTGGAAGATTGAGAGATCCTGAAGCAGTAGTAGTAAGACAGAGATTTTTTAATTAATTAATTAATTAATTTTAATTAGGTATATATGGCAGCAGAATTCATTTTGATTCATAATACACAATTGCAGCACAACTTTACATTTCTCTGGTTCTATGCGATGTAGTGTTGCACCATATGTGCAGTCATACATGTACCTAGGGTAATGATGTCCATATCATTCCACCATCTTTCCTGCCTCAATATGCTCTCCCCACCTGAGACAGAGATTTGTATGCAGGATATTTATTGTGATGAACACCTATGGAAGGAAATAGAAAGTAAGATTGTGTACATGAGAAGTCAACCTATGGTGCAGACCAAAAAACAAACAAACAAACAAAAAACGAACAACTCAGCTAACTCTTCAGGAGCTTGGGATATAACAAGGCCTAAAACTTGTTCTCCCTTCCAAATCAGTCGTTAAATGTGGGCAACTCTGGAAAACTGTATCATGTGAAAGGTCACCCTCTGCCTGAGGAAGACCCCAAAAGAACTGGAAGCTGATGCACATGACCTTGGCAGCAAAGTTCCCAGTCCCCCAAAAAAAGAGTAGACTTTGTAGTGCATTTCCCAGTCCACCAAATTATTCTATTTCACATTTATATTATTTTCTATCTTTATCTAAAACATTAATATAGGATTATATTAATATAATATAATCTTCAAGTTGAATTATGTATTATTAGCCCTTTCCTTTGTATTTTAATTTTGGGATTTGTATAGTAAGTTCCAAAAATACCCATGAATTTTGGTTAGAATTACATTAAATTTATAATCCAGGAAGAAATAATATCTGAATATGACCTTACCATAAAAATATATAATATGTTCTCATTTATTTATGTTTCATTTTAAAACCTTTATAAGTCTTTATAATTTTGTCTATAAAGAATTTTCACATCTTTTCTTCAATTAATTTTCACTTGTAAGGTTTTAAAATCTGTTTTAAATGGGGTTTTTTTTCTTTTGCCATTTCCAAATATTTATTACTGACATATAGGAGCACTCTTGATTTTGTAGAGTCATCTGGTACCTGGAAATCGTATTCAGCTTTGTTAGTCTTATTGGTTTGTCTGTAGATTCTTTCATATTATCTTCATAAAAAAATCATCATCCCCAGGATAATAATTGTGGATATTTTTGCTCTACTTTTATTTTTTTTGTAATTCTTATGTTTTCCATATTTTCTAAATTGTCTTATTTCAAGAGCTAAAATTCCTAGTATGATCTTAGATAGAAGCATTATTTGGTTTCTTATTTAAAAACTGTTTTTGAATCTTCATCATTAACTTGGACTTTATTTTATTTATTTTTTTTTTTTTATTGGTTGTTCAAAACATTATAAAGCTCTTGACATATCATATTTCATACATTAGATTCAAGTTGGTTATGAACTCCCAATTTTACCCCAAATACAGATTGCAGAATCACATCAGTTACACATCCACATTTTTACATAATGCCCTATTAGTAACTGTTGTATTCTGCTACCTTTCCTATCCTCTACCCTCCCCCCTCCCTCCCCTCCCATCTTCTCTCTCTACCCCATC
>NW_025999842.1:31370507-31495867 GCF_001458135.2 Marmota marmota marmota | reverse complement strand
GGATTTTCGGCACAGAAACCACAGCCCCGCCAACAATCCCAATCCACAAACTCTCCCTGTATAAAAAATATTCAAAAAAAAAAAAAAAAAAAAAAAAAAAAAAAAAGAAGGCGTTGCGCACTGAGCTTTCTTTGCCTCGGGTACTTACAATCCACTGCTGATTACACATTCATCTTCTCCGCCCGGAGCGAAGCGAAAGAGGAAGCAGATGGGAGCAAAGCGCCCGCGGCTCTGAGCATCCATGCGTCTCTTTTTTGATTTCTTTGTTCTTCCTACTCCTTGGCAAAGTGGTCCGCTACAGATTAACGGTGAAAGCTCTAAGAGACTGTGGGAAATCTCTATTATAGCCGCTGCTTTGAGCACCACGCTCAGCACTTCAGCAACCCCCGTACGCAGCGGCCATCTTCTCCCTGAGCTCTAACTTGGACTTTAGATTTAGGTTTTACATAGGTGATTTTTATCTGCTCATGATGTCTTATGTCCCAGTTTACTTCGCTTTTTTTTTCTTGTTTTAATATTTGGTTGCTAAATATTATTGAATACTTACCAACATCTGTGATTTTCCTCTTGATTTTTTTTTCTTTTATCACCGTGTTTTAGTCTTTATTATTAGATTTTCTTATGTTGTCTTCTTCTTACATTTCTGGGTTAAAACCAAGTTGCCTCTGATTCATCTTTCTTTTTATGTTAGAATTTTATAGAGGATATATGCATCTGTTGTGAACCAAGATTGGTCTATATATTTCTGATCTTGTACTATCTTTGTCTGATTTTAGTTTCAAGTTATTCTAACCTTATAGAATGAGACATTTCAAAGTTTTTTTAAAAAAGTTATTTTAGTTCGTTAGAATAAGGTTATTTTTTTTCTTTGTAATTTGACAAAAGAAATTCTACATAGGAACGGCAAAACAAAATTTTTCAAAACATAATGTAACTGTCTATTCATTGATAATGCTTTATGTCATCTTTTTCTTGATATTTATAAATACTTGTCTTAGTTTGGCTTTCTGATATTAAGACCAATTTTAGTTTATTAAACTAATTTTTTATCTTCCCAGTTTTAATTCTTATTTCATTTCTTTGGTTCATGTTATCGCTATCATTCTATTGCTAATTACTTAACTTAAAGGTTAAAATCATTTTTAAAGTTACTGGTTTAGTTAGGACTGCTTTCAATATAATCAATATTTTATAGGCTGTTCTTTTACTTTCAGTTTTAAATATTTGTTCATGACCAGTATGATTTGACCTTTATCAAAGTATTTAGAATTGTACCTTAAATGCCCTATTGAATGTGCTTTTACACACACACACACACACACACACACACACATATATATATATATATATATATATATATATATATATATATATATATATATAATTATTCCTATTATACACTGAGATGCAATGGTTATTGAGAAGCAATATCAGCAGCAGAACCATGTAGGTAATGATATAGAATGTGAATTAGGTAAAGGTTAACATGTCAACCAACATTTCTCTATTGTTCAAAAATGGACAGTATAACTGTTAATACTTGGTAATGATGATCACTTTCCAGGGTAATCATTCTTAGGAGAAACATTCTGTTGGAGTGTTAGATCCACAGCAGGATATCTTATTGTTCCTGAAAGATTAGAAATCTACGTGGGCTCAGTTTTTTAACATGTGAATTAGACTATCAGCCTTGCTTAATTATCATGTGATAATTCAGTACTGTTACTGATCTCAATACTTACATATAAAAGAAGGAACATAACATTTTTCAATCACACATAAGATTGAAGGCAAAACAAGTTTCTACTGATTAATATGACAAGTTTCACAATTTAATGACAAGTTTCATAATTTAATAACACTTATCAATGAAATAAGGTGTCATCTTGCTAATTGCATATCTATAAAAAGTTTTCAGAGATATCTTTGAATTTAACATATTTATTTTAATTTAAATTCTAGATGTTATTTAGATTATTCTAGTTCTTCCATCAAAGTCCTTTTTTCTGTTCTAAGATTTAATCCAATATATCATGTTGCATTTGATTGTCATGTCTTTTCCAATCTGTGTTTCTCATCTGTGTTTCTTGGTTGTGCCTTTCCCCCCCATATCCTTAATAATTTTCTAGAGTTTTGGCTTGGGTAAGTATTTTGTAGAAAGTCCCTCAATGTGAGTCCATCTAATGTTTTCTCATGATTAGACTGCTGTCATGTGATATAATATTTTGATTTTCTTTTTTTTAATCAAGAGAAACCCATGAGCAGGAAAAAAGCATGGCTCCAGAGTCCATTTCTTTCAACAGAAGATAATTAAATTTAATTATTACTCCTCAGTGTTGGACCTGGATAGTAATGAAGAACTACTGATGATGTTTGAAAATACAATGTTATTTGCTTCTCTTTGGATAAGGGCTAAAATGAGTATCCTGAGACCTCCTGTGATTCTGGTGTCTCTACTATGAATGATATTAAGAATAAAAATAGAAACATCTTAGATATACATTATCCTTTGTGAAGGGCATTTTTGTTCATCTATTCCTGACTAGATAAATTGATGAATTACCTAAACCCACTTGTCTCATAAACCTTCCAAATTTTGTTGCTATGCATTGGTATCATTTGAACTGCCTAAGGGGAATCACTATTTTACCAGCAACTATTTGTATAATGATAAAAAGCTACTAGTGTAATAATGATGCTGTATATTAATTGCTTCATATAGTCTTTCAAAGTAGGTGTACAATATTTGAAGATTTTTCCCTATGTTATATGTGTTCTAATTATATTTATTAAAATGTAGTTTAATGTCAATTGAATGTCAGGAACAATTGTGCTTGTATTTTGGATGCCTTTGAAGTCTTTTCCATTTAATTTATTTGTACTCACTGCATTATTTCATCCTTGTCCTGACTTTATCTCATGTATTGCTTCCACAATTCTCTTATGTATTTATTTATTTGTGAGTGCTGGGGATCAAATCCAGGACCTTGTGTTTATTAGTCAAGTTTCTACTGCTGATCTAGTCCCCAAATCCTATTTCCATACTTTTTCATGTCTACTTATTATTGCATGATTTCTGATTTTTTCTTTAAAAAACCTACTTCTACTTAAAAGAAAGTTGTATATTCATGTTTTCTTTAAATATCTAATACAATTAATTTTAATCTACTTAAAAACTTTCATTAAAGTAATTTTTAAATATTCTTTTTAGATGTGTAGACCTTTATTTTATTTATTTACTTATACGTGGTACTGAGAATCAAACCCAGTGCCTCACACATGCTAGGCAAGCACTCTACCACTGAGCCACAATTCACAAGCTGTTGATTTAAAAAAAAAAATTCTTAGCATTAGAATATTTGTAAACACTCATTTTAAATAGAAAGCTTTTAAAGTAATTTGCTTCTTTTTCTTCCTCTATTTTTATTTTTCTTGTTCACTGTTATGCTTCACGGACATTTGTCTGGCTTTGAGTTTTGTGATTGCAGCCTTCCAGCTTTCCAGGCCTTTGGTCCAGAATCAGGACCTACAAATACATCTGGAACCTTCCACTATCATGGAAAATGAGTTCATGACTATACTTTTTAAACAAATGGGTAACTTTCTTCAGTTCTTGAATGTTTGCTTTCTTTTCTCTATGGATCTATATCCTTCATCAAACCACAAAAGATAATTACTAGTGGCCCTTGAGGTTCTGTCTTCTTCAGAGGTTTTGGCTTTGGTTTTCTAGTTCCCCAAACCCCACATACTCAGAACAACTTTGACCTTTCTATCAAATGGGAACCAATACCTGGCCCCAGTTGCCCACTCCTGAACCAGGAGCCAAATTGATCACTACCTTCCACTCTGCCAATATTTTAGGTTTCTGTTCCATCTTGGACATTAGAAATGCCTTGAACCTGAATTTCCTATTTTATATGTATCATCACTGTGACAACAGTAACAAAAATTAATCCAGAGTGTGAATCTATAGATCTATTTTGACCAAAGATGTTTAGAATTCCCCACCTCAATTGTCTTACTAGGAAAGCATTGAAAACAAAAAATTCTATCAGGCCAGAATATAGTATATTTTTAGTGTCTCTTTTGTCAAAAGAAATCATCACTAATGGTACCCAATTTAGAATTTCTGTTGTTTGATTTGTGATCATAATTTTAAATTGAAAAAAAAATCATTACTGCAGACATTGAAATTCAAATGAAATAAAACTTGACCTAAAATTCTGTTTCATTGTGTCCTCCCACATTAAGTTACTAAGATAATGCAATATGAAGAAACACGACATCACAGAAACTTAATAACTATGATTCATCTTAGTTATATCAAAAAAGAAACCATTTTTACCAATAAGATTTGCTTTCATGTATTATAAATTTTTCATGCTGGCCTTTATTGTTATTAATAATAATAACATACTGGGAATTCTACCTATTTTCATGCCACTATATGAAGTTTATAGTGAATGTCAAAACAAAGATATTTCAAGTTGAGCTTAATACTGGAATTCTTTTCTGTGAATGAGCAATAGTACTACTAAGGTGGTATTTTTCCTCTTCAAACATTAACAGCCCTAAAGGATGATATGTTCAATATTTAGGTTTCACAAATATATCTTTTCTTGTTCTACTTTGTGGTAATAAATTTGGACTAGACATACGCTAAATAGTGACTAAAGACTGAGTTAATTGGCCTTATAATACATTAAAATTTAACTATAAAAGCATATTTAATGTTCTCAAAGAATGTTTTTGTTTCTTTGAGAAATAAATTTATCAAGTATTTTAGGAAGAAACAACAGACTCAAAAATTTTTGCTGCTTTTAAGATAAAATCTAGTGTGAAAATGTTAGTGTTGGGAGCCTGGTCAGGAAACATTTGTCTCTAGAACAGACTCTGGTGGTTGCCTATCTGGTGACTTTTTTCTCCCACATTTTCCCTGTCAGAAGATCTGTCCAAAGAGACAGAAAAATTCTGGATCTTCATTTTCCAACATCCCTGGTCTGCACGTGACTATAAGCAATGGCATAGGAAAAGTGCTCCCTTTAGAGAGCTAATGGGAAAAAAAAATGACAACAACAACAAACCTACTTTTTCCCCTGCCACTTTGGATATTGTCATGCAAGGACATAATGATGAATGCTATAGCAGTCATCCTGTTACTTAACAGATAAGCATCATTCTCTGATACTCCAGAGCCACAGAGAATATAGACTTGGTAACCCCTTATCCAGACTTTCTCTTTCATGATTTTTTTTAAGTCTCTGCTTTTATCTACCATCCTGGCTAAGGCAGTCTATATCTAATAGTTAGAATAATTCTTGTTTGTACAGATATTACAAACTATACAAAATATGTACATATGGGTAGCCAGTGCCTGATATAGGTAGAAGGATGGAGAGGTGAAGGATAAGGAGGGTTTGCCATTAAGCTGAAATTTTAGTCTCTGATACTTAATACAACTATGTTTGTTTTTAATGACTAAGAAAAACTTAAAGGTCATATCACTAATACATATGATACTAAATATTAGCATTTGCTATTTAAAATTTTTAAGAAAGTAATTACAATTTTTAAAGAAAGCAAAATAAGAGGGGAAAGAACTTAGCTAAAACAAAAATATTGAGAGTTAACATCTAATTTTGGCTCATAAACACCAGAACCTTCACTTCAGTGGTCATATAAATATTTATCCATTAAGGACTTTCGAATATTTAATTTTCTAAATTGAGAAATTTATGAAAGCCGATGTGTTTGAGATATGCACACTTTGGATGTTTTCACACATTGTAATCAATATCTTGTGAGACTCTGACATTAAGATTCAATCTATCCTCAACAGAGTTGTCAGAGAAAAAACTTAGTTTGCTGAGAAGTAGATTTCTCTAATCCTTTCAGTGTTCAAATTCTGCTGATCCTCTTGAGTATTTTATGACATTCTGTGTATAAGGAATGATTGGCAGGCCTAACTCATCCTGTAGAATGGAAATCATAGAGCCTTGCTCTTAGGTATGTGGAAGCTCTCCAGTTGCTTGGGTCTGGCATGCCTTCTCTCTCAGGAGAATATTCTTCATTGTTTGGACACTTTTCTTTAATATCTCTTGCATTTAGTGGTGATGGGGCTTTCTGGGATGGTAAATTCTAGATCTGTGTCCTAGAAAAAAAGAAACATAGATGCCAATCTTCATCCAGTATAACCCAAACCGAGTATTGAAAGAGAATTGTGACTCTAATTATTCACCTTTAATATGTCAGAAAAATAGTATAATTTAAATTTGTGGCACTGAAACCCCAGTCATTTGGGGCTAAAAAAAAAACATGAAAAAAAATAGAGGCTTTGTCTCCATCAAAACTTGAGCAATAAAATATTTGCTCCCCCAACCTGCAGCTCTATAAAGGAACAACTTGGTAATAGTGGGAAAAGTACCAGAATAAGATTTACATGTTCTAAGTTCTAAGTTTGGTTCTTTTATTCACTGGTTGTATAATTTTAGACAAAATACTCACCTTTCTCAAGTCCTGATTTTTTGCCTGTACCATGAAGATGATAATTTCTTTTCTGACAAAAACAGCATTTCATAAAGAGTCAAAGAACTAATATGCATCAATGTGTTTTATAAGCAGTAACACATTAGGAAGTGGTGTTGTCTTGCCTCTTGGACCACAGAATTTTTGAAAGCTATTATTTGGAAAAGAAGAGCCTTTGAGAAGCAAGCATACTGACATCAGAAATCACAGGTGAGAACCTGACCCCAGAGTGGAAACCAAAGCACAATTGACAGCCATAACCAAGACAGAGTTATCAATAGGAAGGTGAGTCATAATTTAGAATATTGTTTTTAAAAACCTACAAATTAGCAATATCATTTACAATGCTGTTTCAATGGTTCAGTTTGTCCATATTTTTGGACAAAAAAATAGGTGGAAATGGATACAAATGGCCCATATCAATTCCAAATGTCTTATAAATAGTGGTACCAATTGCTTTGTATCCCCAGCTGTCTGCTCAGTGATGAAAATCTAGATATTCTACTGCCTTTGTGCACTAGGCACAAAGTAAAAATTTGTCTCTCTCAGGAGAGGCAATGTAGCTCAGCGGAAGAGTTCTAGCACGTGTGAGGCCCTAGGTTTAACCCCAGTACCACACACACATACATACACACACATACACATAATATATAGTATATAATCCTTCAAAATATGTATATTTGTGTGTATATATATATATATACACATACATATAATACCTTTTTATACATATGGTCTCTCAAACTCTTAAATTAATCAAAAATTTTTAATTATATTTTTTACTCAAATATTTTCCTTAAAAATGTTTAATACTCTACACACCAAGTTGTTCAACCTCTTTTGACTTCTTCTTGAGTCTTATTTGCCATCAGCTTCCTCTCCTTTCTGGACCTACTCTCTGCACAACTATTCCCTTTGTATACTTTGTTCCAACAACATCTGTGAGCAGTGAGCTCCAACATTCACAGATAGGACCCCTGTAGTGAATATGAAATGATTTTTCAAAAATTTGACACCTATTCCATCAAAAGAGAGAGTCCAATTGCTCCCTTTGAACAGAGACCAATCAATGTGAAAAACTATAGTGGGCCTGAGAGCGTATTCTACCTTCAAGTCAATGAGTTGGCCTGTCACAGTTTCAGAAATGCTTGCAGAAGAAATGAGACTCCTGGGTCAGAAAAGAACCTGATTACTCACAACAATAGTAATAGCCAGAGTACCAGCATTTTCTTGTTCCCTAATTTGCTGGGTTCAAATTTCCCCAGGGAAGCACAAAGAGAGCCAGATGACAGATGCACACACGGGAGAGAAATCTGAGCTTACGGAACCCCCAAATCTTACAAAGATCAGTAAGTTCATCATCTTCTTTCCCTTTGGAGGGAGTCATTATTTTTTATTATAGTGGGTAGTAAGTATGACTGCCCATTTTTCTAGAGGGCACTTTATATTACAATTCTGTCAGTTATTTGAACATCCTTTAAAAAGATCACCTGGACCAAAGGCAGTCAGTGTCTCTATTCACAAGACAGCAGGAAGCACAAGAGATATATGGAGATCATTTCTCCATACTCTCCAGAATGATGATGGGTGACTTCTGAGACTGAGAGTTTCTTTTCACAGGCCTGGTAGGGATCTAACTGCTAGATATGCAAGTTAGTCTTCAGTTGGGTTCAGCTCCCAGGTTTCAGGCCATTCTGATTAACAGGTAGATAAGCAGTCCCCACCATGCCATGATCAAATTACACACTAATGAGCTAGCAAAATATATTTTTTTAAGCCACTGTGTTTGGAGGCAGTTTTTTATACAGCAACAAGTAAGCAGAACAAACTGTTTATGTCTATACAGGTCTGTAAAGGCAAAACTTGCATTAGATTTTCCCCAACCCTGGGACTAGAATCCATACTCAAAGAGTTTGAATAAATCTAGTTACTGTATCTGTACCAAAAGGAAAAAAGAAAGGAGGAGGAAAAATAACGAAAGAAAAGTCAGTGAGGAAGTTGTAACTCCAATGGAAAACATTACCATCAAGATTCAAAGGGATTGTAAGTAGAAACTGTTACCCCCTCAGTCCCTCCCTGCGTGATCATTCCTCTACAGGGAAAAAAAAAAACACATGTATTTGGTATTTGGTAATGAATCTTCTGCATAGTTCAGTCTTCCATAATGCACGTCTCCTTGCCATAATTCAAACAACTATAAAGAAGTTCAAGAAACTTCATGTAGTTTTATGTTTGTTATTAAAACTATTTTTAAGATGTTGGGTCTACAAAATGTAGTTTTTAAAAAATAACCACTTGGGGACCAGTTCTGCTCAGAATCTACCAAATGAGGTAGCAGTATCCCCAGCTCAGACCTAGCATTTTCTGATGTCACTTCTACTTGGAGGAGAAAACATCTGTACACCTTGAGCCTGTTGACAGTTAAAGTGAGGGTGTTGAGTTGTACCAATTTTAATTTTAATTTCCCAGGTCTTTGTTTATGATTCTATCCCAGCAAAGACAATCAATTCATGTTCCCTGAAGATAGTCATCTTTAAATGTTCTTATTGAATTAGCTTCACTAATGAAGTGTTTGTTGAATCTTCTTGGTTATAAATTGACTTGATCTGACCATTCCTGGTTCTCAAAACTGTATATCAAAGCACTTGCTTTTGATAAAACTCTTCCAAGTCTGAACATATATAGAAAGCATATCTTCTTTTTGCTGCCTTATACTGATTAGCTCAACATAATTACCCTGGTGATGTCTCTACCCCACTGTGTTTTTCTTTGGAGGCTGCCAGGGATCCTGTCTCAGAGGTAGATGTTTTGAGAAATTTCCTTTTAATGTTAATTCCAAATACTATGTCTTGAAACCCTACAATTAATCTCCAGTGCTTCTTACTCCACAAGTCTGATTATCTCTGTAATATTCCAAGGACTTGATTGAACCAGGATTCAAAGGATGATACTATACTCCCTAAGAATATCTTCAGTCCTTGGTAGACTGTGACCTAAACCAGATATTTTGAAAGGCTGTTATAAAATTTTATCCCAATCTTCAGATGACGTGGATTCAGTTGGTAAAGTAACACAGACACACACCAAAGTTTATTGGGACACAACGACACCCAATCCTTTATGTATCACCCATGCTGTTTCTGTGCTACAACCACAGGATTATCAGGAGAGCAACCACATGGCCCCAGAGGTATAAAGAGAAAAGGCTTGCCAAACCCTATCTTCCATTGCTATCACACATATTTTCATGTACTTTTAATCTTTTTTCTTCTGTGCCCTTCAATTTACATATTTTCTATTGGCCTTTCACTAATACTCTCATCTTTTTTTTATTCGATATATAATTTGCTGTTAAACCCATTAATTGAGTCCCTAAATTTGGGTATTATATTTTTCACATTTATAATTCTATATAATTCTTTTTTATAATATTTTTTAATTTCTGTTGAATTTCTGCATTTTATAATTCATATGCAAAACCTTTTAAGTACACTTAAAGTTCATGTTTTGTAGGCCAATATGTAGAGCACTGTGGAAATATTTATTTTTTCAGGTTTTTTCCTGTTTTTTATTTATTTTTCTTTGCCTGACTCATAGTCTTTTTTTGAATACCAGATAACAATGGTTGAAAAAGTGCAGAGAAATCCTGAAGCATTGGCTGTGCTTATCTTCATCCACAGATGAGTTTCTTTCTAGTTGGCAGTTAGAGTGAGACAGATGACCTTCATCCAGAATAGTCTTGAGCTGGTTGGAAACTGGATTTCAGTATTTCATATGGTTGGTCCATGGCCAGGTCTTCCTTCTCTTCCGATATACTTCTTCCAACATCCTAACTTGATGCCTATAGTAAAAACACATCTTCTTTCATGTGTCCTGGACTCGAGGTGTAGTCTGCCTGCCCCATGTAGCTACTTGTAATTAATTACTGCTTTCGTTTTCAGTTTCTCAGCAGCCACTTCTGGATTAGCTCTGCAATCCGGCCACAGGGGAAAAGAGTGCATAATGTTAGGTGTCTCTAGTGAGCACCTCTTCTCTCTGGGACCCTCTCAAGTCCTGGCTGACTTAATAGCTTTCTGGTGACTTCCAACACATTTTTTTTAAAAAAAATTTGTCTGTACATATCATGAACACCATTTGAGTTATTCTCATAATGGAGCATTGTCTACAAGAAAGCATTCAACCATTACCTCTCTATTATATGTAATAGTTGTTTTCCTGTATTGTGTATTTCAGAGGATTTAGGGCCATAGGTTTCTGTCTTTGGCCACCTGCACTGGAAGAAAATCACATTAGGGTAGCATTTTTCTCTATGACTTTGTTTTTTGCGTTGGTTGCCTGTGGGGGACATCTGCTTTGGAAGGAAGCCACACCACGCAGTTTGTTAATTTGTTTTAGCTTGTAAGGAATCCCTGTTGCACTGAATTTGTTTGTTTTGGCTACCTGCCCCACTGCCTGCCTTTACCTTGCCAAATTAGGGGTTTTATATAGGGTTCTTCTGAGATTCCTTCATTTATATCCCCAACATCTTTTTCCCATTCTGAAGAATGTGAGTCAGTTAGATGTGTCTGCTTCTACACTGAACCACATATCCTGTATTATTACAAAATTCCTCAAAGCTCATGGCATGTATATACCAATTTTCCTGATTTCCATTGCTGGTTCATCTTTCCTTCAAATATCTGCATAGTTTTCTTCTTGAAAAACTATACATCTTTGATCAAATGTCATCTTCTAAACAAAGCTCTCTCTGTTCATCTCATTTAAAATAGCAAACACTTTCCCACATGCAACCAATCTCTTACCTTATTTATTTTAACATTTACAATCTCTGATATACTATACATCTCTCCTACTCCATTTGCTATATGACCAGTACCTGGAAGATTACTGGGAACACAGTAGATACTTATTACACTTTTGTTAAATGAATAAAGAGAAATAACTAAAAATTCAATTGCATGTATTACAAACTGCTGGATGAGAAACTCAATGAGAAAAATAATGTAGTTGATCTCAGAGATCATTGCTTTTTCATTGCCTGATGTTCAGTATCTTGAGAACTGGTGTTTTATTTATGTTATCCATTTTATAATGGCCTCAAATCAGAGAGTAAAATGACTTTCTGTTACTTCATCTTGGCCAAAAGAAGTTCATGCCTTCCTTAACTTTTATTTATGTGTTATGTATGTGTCTCTCTAAAAGAAAATAATTTTCATAATGTCAGGGGATTTTTTTGTTTGGTGTAATGTTGATTTCCTAGGACATGAAATGCTTTCTACATGTAGCAGATACTCCACAAATAGTAGATGAATGAATTATGTAAATGTTTTTTATTATGTAACTTTTAAAAGTTAATTATAACTTAATATTCAATATATTTCCTATTATATCCCAAATATGACATTTTATGGGTTTTCTAGATTCACTCTTCCATCAGTATCTGTCATAATTTATTTTCACATATATTCTCTGTAACCTGTTTTTATTGAATGTCTAGTTATCTGACCACTGGGAACTATTTTCTATGGTGCACAGAGCATATGATAGATGTTTTGAATCTAATTTACATGTTAATATAATAATGATATGTGACAGCAATGACTTTATTGCTATTACCCTCTTTCTCCTGGTCTAGGTTATTAAAAGCGAGTTAAAAACAACTTTATTTCTATTCTATTGCCAATATCTTAGAGCCTTTGCTGTATAATCTTCATTCAAAGAAATACGTGTTGATAACACGATACATCTGGAATGGAAGAGAGAAGAATCAATTACTCTGTTCTAAAAAAAGTCTAACATTCCTTATTGCTATTGACTAATACAGCTGAACACGAAATATAAAATGTAGACAACAATCACTTTGTTTGCAAAGTTCATTGTAATCTCTACACTTGGAAACCTCATTAACGTGGTTTCAGCATGTCCATAAGAGTTTGTTTAGATAGCATTATATTTTTGCTTTTCTGTAGCTGCCCTAGATAAATTAAGTGACTTTCTAATTGTCAAACATTAAGCATTATTGCTAGAAAAAAATTATTCATAGAAATCTAAGAATCAGAAAACCTTTAACACCCACTAAATTTGCAGACATGTATTCACCTGAATGTTGATTTGTGGCAGGGGGGTGGGGAACCCATAGTCTTAATAATTCATTAACTCAGCACTTTGCTACACACAAGAATTATATTTGATGAAGGAATTTTCTTGACCCAAGGGAATGCAAACTGGAAGGTTGAGTAGCTTATTTGGAATGGGAACTCCCTGAATGGAACATTAGACATATGCTTTGGGGTTTGGAAGACACAGAGCTTGTAAAGCTATTAAAGTTATGCCTGGAGTCTCTTGAAATGCATGGCTAGTCTTTATTTTCAGAAAGTGTATTTGTCTTTTTTCAGATATAACATTAGCAATTCTTTCATTCTTTGGGTGCTAAGGTCTGCATTTAGTGGCAGCAATTAAGGAGTGAGCGGTTTTATCTCCTGCATGGGTAGGAGAATTCCAGCCATCACAAGAGGAGAGAGCAATGGAAAACTGGAAGCTAGGACTCTCATTAATTTAGGAGGGGACATATACTGCAAATGGAACCAATCATGAACAGCGTGCCTTCGAGGAAGAGCATGAACACATTCTGCAGCCTAGAGGAGGAAACTCAGCCTCACACAATTTGTGTATTTTGCTCTGCCTTACAGATTCATTTCCGTAATATGCTTAAATAGATGATGATGGACTCTCAGGCATTTAGTGATAATTTAGTAACCAATTTCTACCTCTTAAATTACCCCTGAAAAATAATTAAAGAGTTAAAGTTTATTTAGACACAGCAAGACCTCAGAAATGGTCTGGAGTGCATTCACTTTACATAAGGATGAGCGGGAAAATATAATGACCAAGTTCATAGGGTTTACAAGCATGAAGAATTTATGTGTATCATCTCATTTAATTGTCTTCACATTTCCATGAGGTAGTCAGAGAATTGTCCTAATTTCCATTTAACTGAAGACAAATGTTGAGTTTCAGATATTCCAGTGCCCAACATGAGCAGAAAAAATGAGGTATGAAATCAGATCTAGAACCCAGAGCTTTTAACTCTTGCTAAAATATTCTGTGGCCTCTGGATAGTACTTAGATTGTAAGGTATTAAGAACCACTGGCTCTGCTGGGTGTGTTGGTACATACCTGTAATCCCAGAAGCTTGAGAAGCTGAGGCAGGAGGATTGCAAGTTTAAATCCAGCCTCAGCATCTTAGTGAGGCCCTAAGCAACTCAGTGAGGCTGTGTCTCAAAATAAAAAATAAAATGGGCTGCTGATGTAACTCATTGGTTAAGTGCTCCTGGGTTCAATCCCTGATACCAAAAAAAAAAAAAAAAAAGAAAGAAAGAAAAAAAAAAACAAGAAACAAACCAACCTCTGGCTTAGTGTAGCTGCCTACTGTTTTTTTACTAAACCATTACTTCTTCCTTTGAATGAAACTTGGGATGTTAGTCAAAAGAGCTGTTGTTCTATTACCCAATTTCCTTGTAACTCTTATAAGACTCACTCAACAAAACAAACCAACAAATAATTCATGGACAATTATGCTCTTTCTATTGTCATTCATGCTACCATATACCATACAGTGTAAATGTAATGTGCACAATAATGACACTCCCTTCACCTCCTATGCCCTTGGCCTTTAATTTGACTTTTCAATCTGTTTTCCTGCTCACAGATTGAATATTAGCCAATGATAAGAAATATTCCATCTCAGACATTTTAAACACCAACATCTTAGGGAAATGTAACATGAGGTAAGGATGGAAATTTTGGCCGCAGCAAGATGATGGAAGTCGACACAAATCATATGACCGATTTTGGACATTAATGAAATTGAAAACCGTTCAAATGTTTTAAGCAATTGAGTGATAAGATCAGATATGCATTTTTAAAAAAAAAAATCACACTACTATCTAGAACAAATTGAAGAGTGACAGGAGTGAATTCAGACAGGCGATTGAGGTTATTAAAAGATGATAGTGGGTTGGATTATGGTGATGGCAATGGGAATGGAGAGAGTTTAGTGCTGGAATCAGCGGAACCTGAACTTTGGTGGAATATAGAATTCAAGGGAGAGGAAGCAGTTAATGTTTTCAAAAAGTGTTAGGGCTTTAAAAACTAAGGTGAGTTGTGCCACTGGGGAGCACTGAAAGAGAAATACAGTGGTGGGGGGAGCAATTGGGAAAATTTATGAAATTAGGATTTGATATAATGATTTGTGTTAACTCGGAAAATATCTGAGTCCTAAAGGGAATAATAAATCTGGGAATGGAATGAAGTAGAGAGTTTAGAAGGAAGGAGATTCAGGGCTGCAGCATCACAGAACACTAAAGACAGAAGATGCTCTAGATAAGTGAATGTGATCAAGTGAGCCCAAACAGCATCCACTGGATTTAGCAACACTGAAGTTAGAGAGGTTTTTAGTGTGAGTTTTTTTCAGATTGATGGTAGCATTCAGAATTAAGTGGGGCTGAGATATAAGGTTAATATAAGAAAATGGAGGCGGAAATTACAGATACTTCTTTTAATAACTTGATGATCCAAGTTTAGGCTGTCCACTCCTGATCCTCTCACTCATTGCCAAGATGAATATCAATCACCCCAAACTGGGAGTTCTACTTCTTTTATTCAGAACCATCCTCACTATCTCCACTAGGCTCCCTCTGAACTCTCTTAAGTTTTATATGGGTCTCCTTACCTTCAGCCCTCTTTCAGAGCATTATTCACCAGAAGGGTCTTTCTAAATCCCAACACTTCTTCAAACCCTTCTCTATCTCTCTTTATCATGACCAACTTTCTAACTCTACACCTGCCAGCCTTGGTGCATCCCATGTTCTAGCATAACACACTATTTGAACTCCCTTATAGTACCTTCTTTGCTTGGCTGTGCTTTTTATCTTCTAAGAATACCAAAAGCCCTCATTCATACCATTTCACTTTGTAGATTCTTCCTCATCCATCAAAATTTAGCTCAGATTTCAATTCCTCCAGGAAACTTTGTCTACTCATCCCTACCACTGCATTAATGGTGCCTCTGCACATAGTGTGTTCACCAATTTTAACAGGAACTGTTTGCTTGAGTGCCCTTTTCATTGTTTTAACCCCAGTACTTGGTACAGAATCTAAATCTACATTGATGTGGGCTGAAAAACCAAATGTGTGATTTGGAGGAGACAAAGAGAAAGAGATGGAGATGACCTAAATCACTCTCCCCTAATGCAGCTTATTTATCATTTATTTATTTATATTTATATTTACATTTGCATTCAGGTGAATTGAAAGTCATTATGGTTAGCTTTTATATTTCAGACAATTTAATATTTTTAGGAATAATTCTAGTGAGGATTGAGAATGCAGATTTTAGATTATGCAGAGCTTGTGAGAGAAAGAGATCACAAAATGTGTGTTAGGATTTTTCATTCTCTATTGTCTTGTTCCCTACATGTTGTATATTTTTGTAGGTGTAAGTATTTTTAAATCCCATTAACATGATGAGGCATGACAATTAATTCCATGAAGAATTAACTCCATGTAGCATTCCATGAAAAATTATATATTTTATGTATGTATATACACAAATATAAATGCAGACACACACATAAATATATTCAATACATATAACTTTAATATATACAAAACATACACGTATGTGTGTACATACATGCACATACATACACACATAGTTTTATGTTTCCTGTGTAATTAAACAGGTTATGTAGGCAATATGAGGACTTGTGAATGTCTCCAGTTGTTACCATGGAAACACAATTTTTAGAGTTGCTCTGCAGAGTGGTGTGATACTGATTAAAGAGTTCAAGCACTTCATTTTAAAATTAGTTGAAAGAACCAGCCAGGAGGAAGCTGCACATTGCAGGGCTCTTTCGGCACTGGTTGCTGAGCTGGGTTGGGTGGCTCATGCCAGGCTGCCACCACCAGCAGCTCTTCTTTTAGACCCTCTTGATATAAAGAGGCCAGGAGGTGATTTATGACGTGGTGGCTTTGGCAATCATTGCCAAAAGGTTAATAGTTATGAACTTCGCAGTCAAGAAATGTAATTATGTTCGGCTCTGCAGCTGTGAGTGCTCAGTCCAAAAGGGTTCAATGAAGATAATCTCCTGGCATTTTGTATTCTGACATGAACCTTATAACCATTAAAAACAAATGCTTGGGAAATTAATGGCTGTCGGATCTTTATTAACTTGCACTGAAATATATTATCACTTTCATTAAAATATATTGCTGAAAAATGATGGTGAGAAAGATATAATCTGAATGACAGTGAAGCTGTGAGGGCCTCGGGCTACTTATTTGATTACCATGGCAACTGTGATAAAACACGCACACCATCAGTGTTTTTAGGTTTACTGAAAATTCTAAATTATAAAGCCACTTGCTAACTAATTTCAAATTCATTTTTTAAATAGTTATTTTTAACCTTAGTTATTTTTAACCAGAATTTTAGACTCTTCTGAGAAAGACAAATGCAAAATGAGTGCAGGACAACAGAAATTTTAACACTAAAACACTCAAAAATATTTTTTTATAGCTGGGTTTTTCTCCACACCTCTCTAAACCTTTACGCCTTTGCTCTTCTTGACTTGTCAAGAATAAAGTGTTGTGTAATTATGAAAATTCCAGTATTTGTTGCTATGAATCAGAATGATACTTCTCAAAGCATTTGAAGAGATGTTAATTCTTCAGTTTTAAAGGGCTCTTGCACGGCTGCCCAAAGCCTCTGGGGGTACAACGGCATGGTGCACGTTTCATAGAATATGTTCTACTCATTGTGTCATAACTTAAAAGAAGCTCTCTGCCAGAGTTAAATAATAAATAGGCCCATACAGACATGTATTTATAAATAGATTTGGACAAATTATACATTCATGCTTAAGCACTTCCCACTAGTAAAGTAAAGGAGGTGGAATTTCAGTCAGCTGGAAAATGCTGAAATATGAGTCTAGCTCATTCATTTATTTATAAACTATTTATTTAGACCCTACTAGTTCTGTGTATGCAAAGTTCAAGGACCCTCACATATCCACAAAACTTTAAATTCACACATATTGGCCTTCACCACAGATTGAGTAATTTATAAAGAAAAGATATGAAATTGGCTCACAGTTAGCAGGGTCAGTCTCTGGTTCCAAGATGGGGTTCTTCTATCTACGTCCTTCAGAGAAAATGGATGCTCACATGAAAAGGTGGAAGGACCAAACTTGCCCTTTTTAAATGGCATTAATCACACTCATGAGACCCAAGCCCTCAAGGCCTCATAGTCTCTCAGACTCCACCTCCCAACATGGCTAGGACCACCACCAAATTTTAACATGAGTTTTAATAGGGACAAATTTTGAAACCATAGCACTTTTCTGACCAAACTAAAAACTAAAACTTTGTGATTCTTCTGTTGAAATAAATGATATTTGGTACTAAGGTCTAATAATTACATGTATTCTCTGGTTGACTGATCAATTTTAATGATGAGAAAAATAAAAAGAACTTGGGGTTTCTTTCTATTTTAAAAATGCATTTGCTTTATTCTGCTCAAGAATACGGAAATAGAGGTTACCAAAAACAGTGACTTATGATTTTGTTTGGGTGAATGAAAAAAAAATTTTTTTTTCTTTTTGTCCCTGCCTGGAGTCTACATTTTGGAAGAAGAAGTTCCATTTTGTAAATCTTTTTCCAGTGGACAGTGCATGTGTGCTCCAAGAGCATATGTTAATTTGTTGCAGTTTCTTCCTTGGCCTTCCTTCATTTTCACCAAAATAACCTGTAATCATTTCAAATAATTTGATCTTTTTTTTTTTTTACATAGGGAGGCTATTTCTTTTTCTTTCTTTCTTTCTTTTTCTTTTTTTTTTGTTTTAGTATTATCTTATAGACCACACATCATATCAAGATAAACTCATATATATTCATATTTATTAATATATAGTTTCTTTTTATATTTTTGGTATTGAGGATTGAACTCAGGGCCATTGACCACTAAGCCATATCCCCAGCCCTATTTTATATTATATTTATTTATATTTAATTAGAGACAGAGTCTCAGTGAGTTGCTTAGCACCTCGCTGTTGCTGAGGCTGGCTTTGAACCTGAAATTCTCCTGCCTCAGTTTCCTGAGCCACTGGGATTACAGGTATCTGCCACTACACCTGGTTTAGGGAGGTTATTTCTGACTGCATCCCCTCAGAGTTGTGTGGGCTGTCATACCAAGTTCAGATCAACTACTCTCCCAAACAAAAGGCAGAACCAGGTTGGATTCACAGTCTATGGTATACAATATTTACTCAAAACCTTGTTTGAGCTCCAGGTTCATTATTTAAGATCTAGTGATAAACCAGGTGCAGTGGTGCATGCCTGTAATCCCAGCAGTTTAGGAGGCTGAGGCAGGAGACTGCAGGAGATTTTGAACCGCAAGTTCAAAGCCAGCTTCAGCAACTAAAATATAAAAACTTCTGTGAATATGGCTCAACAACTAAGTATTTCTGGGTTCAATCCCCCATACTAAAGAAAAGAAAGAAAGAGTAACAATAATACTTTTTAAACTGGTTTGTTGAGAAAATTGGAAAAGATAACGTGTGACTGCCTAAACACTGTCCTATTTTTATTTCTCACAGATTTATTTTTATGTATTTTTAATCAAACAACATAGCCTGAATTCTCATCCAAGGAAAAGAAGGTAGGATAGGCCTGGGATGGCAGCTTGAAACAGATAACACCTATGAATTTGTGCACAAGTATGACTTGTCCCAGAGTCATAGTCAACCCCTCCAATTCTGGGTATTGATAGTGTTTGAAAGGAGGAAGATGAGGAAGTAAGAAAAAACAAGTATCATTTATTTGCAGCTTTCCCTTTATTTACTTATTGACAAAAAGTCTCAAGTCCACATAATAATTGCAAACACAGTACAAATAATGCTTCCCACATCTGAGCCATTTGAGAGTTGCTAATAGCATAGCTAGTCATATTTAATACTTTGGTGTATATTTCTTACAAAGAAGGACAATGTTCTATACAACCAGTATCTGAAAATCATAACTAGGAAACTAACACTAACATCATCTAATTTTCAGATTTTATTTAAATTTCACCATTTGTCCCAATAACATCGTTTATAGCCCAAGAATGCAATCCATAAATCATTTGCTGCATGTAGCTGTCATGTCTAATTGACATGTCTCATTAGATCCCTCAGGTGGACCTGTGCTTTGGTCTGCCCTTGATTTTTATAACCTTGACATTTTTTAAGGTAACAGGGTAAATATCATGTAGAACATCCCTCAATTTGGTTTTGGCCAATGCTCCTTTCTGTTTAGATTTGACTTATGCATTTTTAGCAGAAATACTAGAGAAGTGTCTTTATGGGATCTTATTTTGACTTGTACAGCTGTAGTGACTCTAATGACATTAAGTTTGATGAAGTTGATTAAAGTAGTATCTGCCAAGCTTCTACACTGTAAAGCTGCGATTTACCCTTTGAAATAAGGGGATAGTTTAAGGACAAATTGATATAAATATTGAGATAGAGATATAAAATGAGAGAGAAGGATCTTATTTCTTATCAAATTTTCACTTTCATTTACTTATATCCATTCAGATTTCTATTTTATCCATGGACTCGAGTCTATTATTATCATAATTTATTTGATACTCAAATTGTCCCATATTTGACAGTGAAAACCCATTCAAGTTGCTTTCTGTGACTTTTTGACATGGCCCTATTATTCTTTATTTCTCTATTTTCTGGGGGAAAAAAAAGTATTCTGGAATTACTTTGTATTTTTCCTACCTGAGCCTTGAAATCAACCAATTGTCCAATAAGCTCTGATTCTTCTCTTTTTAAAAATATTTCTTTTAGTTGTAGGTGGACACAATACCTTTATTTTATTTTTATGTTCTGCTGAAGGTCAAACTCAGTGCCTCAAGCATGCCAGGCAAGCGCTCTACCACTGAGCCACAACCCTACCCCCAGCTCTGATTCTTTTTTGTGGAAATGGGTATTTAGGAACTGATTTGTTCATTAGGTATTCTTTTTGCTATTGGGATATGTTTATTTCCAGGATTTTCAAGACAAAAACTAGAAAATATATATGTGTATGCTCGAGTATATGTGTACCTATGGATTTATGCATTTACAACTGTAAAACTTCACATTTACAACTATATTTATAATCTGTCCATATAAAATGAAAACTACAGGTTCACATGAATACCTCTAATTCCAAACTAAAGCCACAATATTAATCTAGTGTTCTTTGTTGCTACAACTGCAACTTTTTGTCTCCAACAGCGAGAAACTTGGTTCTCACCATATTTACCTTTTCTAGCACAAATGATCTTCTTTGCCTGGGCCCCGATACCCCACAGTGGGCCACTCTCCTCCTCTGATATCCTCCTTCGCACCTTGGGCTCTATACCCTGAGCAAGGCTGCCCTCTAGGTGAGGGTCCTTTTCCCTCAAGCTCTGAAACTAATCTGAGTCCGTCTCTCTTCCTCATACCAGCATGTCCTTGCCCTCTCTAGTTTCATGGCTTTTGGACTAAGTTATTTGGGAAGGGAAAAAAAGAAAAGAAAATGAAGAAAGGAGTGCAAGAAGGAGAAGGAGAAGAAGAAATTTGGCTCTTGTGGCTTTTGAGAGTTCTTGCATTTGTATTCGTTCTTTGCCTGCTTCATACCCATTTTCATTTTTACTTAATCTTATAATTTTACAAAATCGGAAGCCTCTCTTTCTCTGTTTTCTTTAACATATTTTTACTGCTTAATTGAGGTATAATTGCCAAATAAAAATTATGTATATCTTCTGTGATATTTTAGCTGAGTTTTGTGGTTCACACCTGTAGTCCTAGTAGTTCTGGAGATTGAAACAGGAGGATCCCAAATTCAAAGCCAGCCTCAGTAATTTACTGAGGCCCTAAGCAACTTAGCAAGATCTTATGACTCAGTGGTTAAGTACCCTTGGGTTCAATCTTCTAGTACCGCCCCCACCCAAAAGGAAAAAACCCACATCATATTTTGAAATGATGACCACATTGTAAAATTATAACCACAATCAAACTAATTAACATATCACCTGACATAGTTATATTTTTTTTCTTGTAAGAACAATGAAGATGCACTCTCTTAGCACATATCAAGTATATAATACAGTATTATTAAGTACAGTCACCATAATATAGGAACTTGTTCATCCTGCATAACTGATACTTTGTAAAATCTGACCAACATGTCTTCCAACTCCCAGCTCCTGGCAGCCACCATTCTGTCCTCTGCTTCTAAGACTTTGACATTTTAATATTCCACATATAAGTGAAATCATGCAGTATTTGTCATTTGGCACCCAGTCTGTTTCACTTAGCACAATATCCTCCATCTTTATCCATGTCATAACAAGTGATAGGATTTCCTTCTCTTTTAAGGCTAAATGATATTCCATTGAATATATGTAACAACATTTTCTTCATTCATTTATCTGTAGGTGTATGTTTAGTTTTAATTTCATATCTTGGCTCTTGTGAATAAGGCTGCAATAAACATGTAGAACAGATAACTCTTTAGCATAATGATTTGGAAATATATCTAGAAGCAAGATTACTGGATTATGTGATAGCTCTATTTTTAAATGTTTGAGGAACCTCCATATTATTTTACCCCATGACTGTACTAGTTCACATTTTAACAGTGTCTAGTGTTCCTTTTTCTCCACACCTTTGCCAGCTTTTTTTTTTCTTTTTGATAATAACAATTCTAACAAATGTGAGTGGTACTGTGGGTTTAACTTGCATTTCCTGAATGACAAGTGATTTTTTTACATAAGCAGATTGGCCATTTATGTGTCTTCTCCTTAGAAATGTCCATTTTTATATCAGTGTATTCGCCATTGTTTTCTTTGTATCTGTTTTCTCCACTGAAATCCCACTTCAGTTTCAATTAGTGTGGGAAAAATTAACCCTAGAAAAGATGGAGGGCTCTTCATACCCTTTCCTCAATCAGCTCATCCTTATTCTAATGACCTCTTCATCACTTTGGCTAAATAATTCATTAGGCCAAAGCTTTATAAATAAATTAATTGGCTAAAAGTAGAGCAAACAGAAAGGGATTTTGATTTCTGGAATGTGTTTAGACTATATTGATTCTAAAGAATCAAAGAAAGAATCAAAGTAGGGAGAACAGGAAAAAAATTACTCATTAATTCTGCTATAGGAAACTTTTACTGGAGAAGGTCTAACCCAAAAGGCATGATAGAGTGGGCAGAACCAAGTTATTGTGTCTTTCATCAGAGTGATGAATAAAGTCTGTCTCTCAGCAGACTACACTAATTTAGAGTAAGACAATTGATGATGATTTCAAATCAGGAAAATGCAGACACATCGTGAAGAGTGAATGTTTTGAATCTGTTGCTAACAAGAGAGAAATTGCTTCAGATTAGGTTTGGGAAAAGGAAGAATAAATTTGTCCAGAGGCTCCCTGGTTTAGGAGTCAGCCAAGTGTCCAAAGGTGATGTCAACCTTTTGGGAACACAAGTAGTCATGTTGGCCTATCTCAACTAAATGAAGGCAAATAAAGGAATTTTGTCTAAATTTGGATTTGAGTTTTAAGGGAGATCAGCTAAATCCTGGGTGTTGTCTATGTTGGGACTTAAAGTTAAAAAAAAAAAAAAAAACAAAGGCAAATATAGAGGGCAAAAATTTAGAACATTTATTTAGTTGCTGAAACTTTTGTGAAGATTTCTCCTTGGAACTCTTGCTTTGTTTATTTCCCCACTTATTTTATAAATCACGAAGTTTGCAATTCTCTTTTATAAATGAAGACAGTTCTGCCCATTTCTGCAGTCATCTACAGATACTTAAGTGAAAGTGTCTAGCATAGTATGCCTTTAAAATGTGAGAATCGATCCCTAGCTGAAAAGAAGAAGTGAGAATTGAAGGAAAGCAAACATGCTATTTCTGTGAACATGCCAAGCTGGGTCCTGCCTTAGGGTGATTTCATTAGTTGTGTTCTCAGCTGGAAAGCTATTTCCCTAGAGCTTCTTTCCATGGTTGACTTTCTCTTGCTCTTCAGGTCTCAAGTTAAATGTCACCTCTTCAGTGAAACCCCTTTGATTACCTAAAGTGAAGTTTCTTGTTGTTTTTCTAAAACAGCACTTTCATATATTTGCACCTTAGTACATAGCTAGATAACACATTTGTGTTTTATTTGTATACTGTCTGCCTCTATCCCACATGAATTTAAGTACCAAGGGAGCAAAGATCTTGACTGTCTCCTTCACTGTTGAATTACTAGTACCTTGACTATCTGGTGGCATATAATATGTACCCAGTAAACACAATTTTGAATAATGAATGACAGGAAAGCAATATTTACTAAGTGGAATGAACTCTATTCATTGAGTCACATCAGACATAAGTAAAATAGTTGGATTGAATTTTAAAAAAAAGATAAAATAGCTATTTATATTGGGATTAACAAACGGATTCAAGAGTATAATCCCCTTTCCCATTGACCAGGGAGAGGTAATAACAAGCTGCTTTCTATTTGAACCGAGTTCAATCAATAAGATTCCTTATGACTAATTAAACGAATCCCTTTCAACTTTACTAAGTGTCTCATAGATATTTAATATGTCTAACAAGCATTTAATACATTGCCATGAGACATTATACTGCACTTTCAACTTTCATGGAAAACAGGCTCCATTCAAAGCCCTGGGGATACAATGAGTTAGAAAGCATTCACTGTCCTCAAAGAACAAAGTCCTGATCCAGAGTCTGTTACATGCCATGAAACTTGGAGGGGGTGGGGCAGTATGTGTGCTCCACGTGGTACACAGAATGTGGTGAATGTGGTAGGCACAAGAGAAGGGTACAGTGGGACATAGTGAGTCTCTTGAGAATGCAAAATCTAAGATAAATAAACTTCCAGGAGAGCTACAAATCAGCTGAGCAAACTGGAGGGTTGGAGAAAGGAGTCAATGATCCAAACATGAGCAAAAGGAGGTGAAGGATTTCAAAGTCACTTGGAGAAACTTAGGAACATCCATATATTTGTTCAGTAGACCATGACAGATGCAGTGAGTAAATCCTACCAAATGATTATGCTCGTGCTGTGCTAAAAATGATTTTGTGCATCACTGCATTTACTCAGGGTTAGTGAATTATGATCTTGCTTATTTTAATGAAAAAATAAATGCTCAGTGTGTCATATAACTTGTAGAGAAAAACAAAGTGAATTTGTTTTAAGAATTTTGTCGTATCTTAAAAATGATGATGATTGAGGAAAAGCACCTCTATTCATTGAGTTTGTGTTGTTTGATTTTCGTTAAGCACTGTGGTTGATACTGAATGTACACTGGAGAACAAAACTGATGCTGTACATTGCCATGAATTGTAAAGACTTATTGGAAGCCTCTTTGGCAAGGGCTCTGCATTGTTCTGAGTGCTGTCAGGAGTGACAAAAGTGGCATTTGCCCCCAAGACTTTATGAACAGTAGATACCAACCAGGAAGCAAAGCAGATATTGTGGATGTTCTGCTGTTGCCATAGCACAAAGCTTTAGATTTGTGTTAGAAGACTCCTTAGTGTTTCTTGGAAATACTTGATAGTTGGGAATGACTTTGTAAAAGAGATGGCTGAAGTCTTCATAGGCAAAACAGAGCAGGTCTCTGGCAGACATCTCCCCTCCAGGGTAGCAATAAAAGTAATGTACCAACTTCGCCAACCCACTTAGGTTTGTGGTTATACTTGTGATATTAATGGTTCATAGAAAAACTTTAAAACATTAAAACGAAGCAAGACTGAACAAGATATTTTGTTGAACACACATGTGTTGACGATGGTATCTCTTTTTCTCTTGAAAGCCAAGAGGGAAAGAATGTTTCTCATCAAGAATTTAGATCTGGACAATCTCTTGGGGAGTGCCCATGCAGCCTCAGAGAGTCTTCCAATTTTTACTAAAATTTTATAAGCTTTTAGAAAAATTGGATGGCAGGGTCGAAAACATCTGGAGGGTTAATGGGAGAGAGCTATTAGTCTTATTTTATTTGATTGTTTTAAATTAAAGTTACTTTGCTTTGAGCTTGATTCCTTTTATTTGTTAAGCTTGTTGGTTTGCGCTAACTTGTCATTTATCTATCTCCCTCGGTTGCTGAAGAGTTCATTGAAAATAAGTTAATTAATAAGTGCTTTGTGATTTTAGGAGTAAAAAACACACTTTCATTAAATGAAAATACTATTATTATTGCACCTATAATCATTTATGTCATGGGAAATCATGCTTCTTTGCACCCCTAATGAGATCTGGGCAGGTGTTTGTGCATTTACCATAAATCTGTGCCCACACAAAGTTCATTCTGTCACATAAAAATAAATCTTCTCATTCAGGTGGAATTGAGCTTTGACTCAGGAATACTGTTTCTCACTTCTTTTTCCAAAATCAAAGCAACACTTACGTTTCCACTGCCATATGCTGTTTTTTCAGGTCTTGAACTACTCACTAGACATCCTGAGTCCTTTTCCTTTTTTATCTCAAAGACATGGTAAAAAGTGGAACATGGTAATGGATTTCAGCTTATGTAAAATCACTGGGAGGGCTACTTTAGTGAGGTAGGGGGAGAAGGTTTGTTCTGAAGTTATGATTAGCTATCACAGGCAGGCCTCTAGCTCAACTTGCTGTCATATAATATTGCATTTAAGTTGATGGAGGGGTTCCTTCCATAACATGTATCATCTCTTCAAATGCTTTAATTGAGGCCTTCCCCAGTAGACACACACACACAAATACATATATGCATGCAATATACAGTATATACATCATATACACATATGCATATAGTAGCTTTGGCGGGGGAAATTATAGATATATTTATATATAATAATATTACATACCATAAAAATAAAAATATGTATTATTTTTCTCCAACACTGACTTTGCCCAATAATAACCAATTTATATGTATATGTAGTATTTTATTAGCTTTCCCCAATTATAGCACATGTGCATGCTCACTCCCTCTGCCTGTGTGTGTATATGTGTGTGTGTGTGTTCCTTTTCCCCCAAAGCTAGTATTGTAAGTATACAAGCATTGGTTTTCTAATAGTTATGGAGGGGCAGTGTGCAGTTGTCTTGATTATTTGCTCCAAATACCAAATTCTGTTTTTGTTTTTTTTTTTTAGTTTTTGGTGGACACAATATCTTTATCTTTTATTTTTATGTGGTGCTAAGGATCGAACCCAGTGCCTCATGCATGATAGGCATGTACTCTACCACTGGGCTACACCCCCAACCCCCCAAACTCTGGTTTCTGCTCATTTTCTTGCCTTGTATTCTTGAGCAAGTCCTTTGATGCCTCTAGATTTCCTAGTTCCAATTTATAAAGTGATGGAGTTGTAACAATATTAAAAGAGAGTCAAATTACTTATTAAGCTATTTTCATATATCTGAAACCTTTGAACTACAAAGACTAAGAATCCAGAAAACATGCAAAATCACTTGTTTTATGTTTGAAGACTGGATGCTACAAAAACCTCAAGTGGAACCCTATACACAGAGCTCACCTTCCACCTTCCGAATGGATGACCCCAGTGGGGGTAGCTTCTCCATGCTTATTCCATGTATTGTCAAAGAAACACACTGCTGGAGCCAGGAAGTTAAAAAAAAAAAAATCCATGTTGGTTGGATCAGTGGCAACATGGTGAGGTAAGAATGTTGACAATTAGATATGTGAACATATTCAGTTTTGACTTCATCATGGAATTTCCAGGCAATATTTTTATTGAAAGTTAAATGAACATAGTATTTGAACACATTGTTAAACGTTGAGAATGTACACAGGAAATGCTGAGGACAGCCTCTCTGGCCAGGTGACTAGGATGAAGTTTCTGGAAATGGTTGTGATTTATTAAAATATCTTTATTCTGCCTTGAAATATACACATCTCATCAACAAAGATAAGACAAATGTTTTATTGAAGAATTTACTGAAAGGGCCTTATGCCCTGCAAAATGACTACAAGAAAATACCCATCATGCCATGGTGTTTAGCAAGTGTGTATAATTGCACTGTTCCTTTTCTTAGTTTCCTGTTCTTTATCCACATTCCAGGACACCAACTCAAGGTGAGGCTGTATGGTGTCTCATGCCTTCACAGGAATTAAGCATTTTCATAGGGGGAAAAAAAAAAGAAGGGAGTGGGCTATGTTAGCTCTCGGTTAAACAATCACATAAGTTCTTTTCCTCTGACCAGCCTTGGGCTCTGACTGGAGCCAGAGTGCTTTCTGCAGACTTAGTCCTACACACAGAACATTAACAATATACACTCAAGGGACAGGATTTAACAAAATTTCCAATCTCTCCCAATCTTAAGTGAAACTGGCTTCTTTCTAAACATGAGTGCAGAGCCATGCAGAGTATCCTTCGCTGTCTTTGCCTTGATGCATGCTCAGGTGCCGGCACTGTTATGGAGCACCTATTGCTCTTGCACACTCAGTGCAAATGTGAGCACGGTCCATATCAGATGAAGCCCTCGTTTTATTGTGAAAACCATTTTGACCACAGACTTCCTGAAAGTGTCATCAGAGGGCCAAGAGGCTTGCTGACTACATTTTGAGAACCACTAGTTTTCCTTTTTTCCATGTCCCTTTGATAGGTTTTATAAGTTTGATAACATCATTTGAAGTTTCTTTCCTTTTCAATATTCTGGACCACTTTGAATAGCATTGAAATTATATATACTTAAAAGATTAGGGAAAGTGGACACAATGGCACAACCCTGTAATTCCAACACCTCGGGAGTCTGAGGCAGGAGGAGTGCAAGTTCAAAGCCAGCCTCAGCAACTTATTGAGGCCCTAAGCAATTTAGCAAGACCTGTCTTAAAGTAAGTAAAAATTAAAAATAAAAAGGGCTGAGGATATTGCTCAGAGGTTAAGCACCCATGGGTTCAACCCCTGGTGCCTCCCCCAAAAATGTTGGGGAAAATACTTGTAAATCAATCCTAATACCTTTTGAGGACATGTCACTTCAAGATAACCATCTCTGTCCTTGACTATTTATTCAAATTAATTAGTATCTTTATACTTCCTAATTCTTCTGAGATTCTTCTGAGGCTACTTCAAGTACTTTCTATTTTCCTTGAAAACCAGCTTATTCAGATTATCATCATTTTTTACATAGAATAGGACAAGTAGACACTCATTATAGTTGTAATTCCTTCATTGTTGATATTTCCCTTTTATCATTTTTATACAATAAGTTAAGGATTTTTTTTTTCCTTTTTGCCTTCATTTCGTGAAGTCTATTTTATTGTTTTGTTATTCTTTAAAACAATATTATTTGCTTTAAAAATTAATTCTACTATGTTAATATTTCAAATTAAGTACTTTCTACTTTTTGAATTTCCTCTTTAAATCTGTTTATTCATATTCTAACTTCTTTTTAAAAATTTTTTTAAATTTTTAAAATTAGTTATACATGACAGTAGAATGCATTTATGCACTTTAATATATCATACATAGATGGGGTATAATTTCTCTTTTTTCTGAGTGTACATGTTTCAGAATCATATTTATCATGTAGTCACATATATCATACAGTAATAATGTCTGCTTTGTTATACTATCTTTCCTATCCCCACATCCCCTCCACTTCTTTTCCATCACTTCTGTCACTATTCTTTCCTAGTACCCCGCTTCCCTCCACCTTATTGTGAATTAGCATCCACATATTAGAGAAAACATTCAGCCTTTGGTTTTGTGGGATTGGCTTATTTTGCTTAGCATGATATTCTCCAATTCCAACCATTTACTGGAAAATGCCATAATTTCACTCTTCTTTAAAGCTGAATAATATTCCATTGAGTATATATACCAAATTTTCTTTATTCATTCATCTACTGAGGGACACCTCAGTTGGTTCCATAGTCCCACTATTATGAATTGAGCTGCTATAAACATTAATGTGACTGTGTCACTATAGTATGCTGATTTTAAGTCTTTTGGGTATAAACCAAGGAGTGGGATAGCTGGGTCAAATGGTGGTTTCATTCGGAGTTCTCTGAGGAATCTCCATACTGCTTTCATAGTGGTTGCACCAATTTGCAGTCCCACCAGCAATGTATGAGTGTATCTTTTCCCTCATATCCTCACCAACACTTATTATTGCTTGTGTTCTTGATGTTTGCCATTCTGAAAGGAGTGAGATGAAATCTTAGAGTAGTTTTGTTTTGCATTTCTCTAATTGCTAGAGATGTTGAACACTTTTTTCATATATTTGTTGATAAATTGTATTTCTTCTTCTGTGAAGTGTCTGTTCAGTTCCTTAGCCCATTTATTGATTTTTGTTGTTGTTGTTGTTGTTTTTGGTGTTAAGTTTTCTGAGTTCTTTCTATGTCCTAGAGATTAATGCTTTATTGGAGGTACATGTTGTAAAGATTAAAGATTTTCTCCCAATCTGTAGGCGCTCTCCTCATTTTATTCTTTTCTTTGATTAGAAGAAGCTTTTTAATTTGAATCCATCCCACTTATTAATTCTTGATTTTACTTCTTGTGCTTTAGGAGTCTTGTTAAGGAAGTCAGATCCTAGGCTGACATAATGAAGATTTGTGCCTATTTTTTCTTCTATTAGGTGCAGGGTATCTGTTCTAGTGCCTAAGTCTTTGATCCATTTTGAGTTGATTTTTTGTGTAGGGTGAGAGATAGAGGTTTAATTTCATTTTTCTATATATGGATTTTCAGTTCTTTATTTAGATATATAACTGTTTAAATTGAATAATATAAAAAGTTAAGGCTATGGCTTTAGACCCCTATTTTTGTTTTAAATATATTCTGCTATTTTTGTTTTGATTTTCTCTTGAACCACAGAGTTGTTTAAGATAGGACAGCAGAGTTTTTAAAGATATTTATGGGTAGGGAACAGGCTAAAGATAGTGAAATTTATAAAGAGTAAATTTCGTTTATATTTTTTTAAATTTTATTTTATAACGTCAGTCTTATCTCATTGTAATTTGAAAAGCTGATACACATCCAATTAATTTATTACTCTCTTAATTACTCTTTTAAAACCAAATGTAAGTGTTTTGTGAATATTTCTTCTGTTCTAAGAAAGAAATTGGCATCTCTATTTTCAGGACACTGAATCTGATATATGTTAATGAATTCTACCTTAAAAATCATCATGCTTTATGTCTTCCATTTTCTTACTACTTTTATCTCCATTTGAACTGTCATTGACTAAGAGAAGTGAATTGAAGTTCCCTAATATTAATATAGTTTTATTTCTTCCTTGTATTCCCTCTTTTACCCTTCACAGATAGTGATACAATGTCACTTGTTATAGATATATACGCACTGTTAGGTATTCCTGTGGTTTTAAACTGAGTCTTAAATTCTCCATTACATTTAATGCCTTTTACTCTGAATTCAATCTTCAATCTTATCTAATATTTAAATCACAACCTTTGATCTCCGGCTGCATTTGTCTAGATCATCTTCTTAATTACTTAGTTTTCTGTGTGTGTATGTGTGTGTGTGTGTGTGTGTGTGTGTTGAAGTCTACATCAATATTAGCAACTTTTAAAAAGTTAATATTTGTTATCTGTCTTTATTTTATTTATTTATTCTTTTGGTTCTTTTTTCACCATCTCAAAGAAAGGTAATCCGTCCTGAATGAGTAAGAGGGGATTATGAGCTAACAAATCTTCTTTAACAATAATTCTTACTGTGATTTTTTGTTTTGTTTTGTTTTGTTTTTAGTTTATTCTTCACTCATTAATGAGATCAGAAGCTCTAGGACTAATCTCATTCCTGTGTTTCTCACCTTCATCCTTTCTAGGATACAGATGATCTGTTTTCCTATTCAGCTCTAACTTAGCTTCTCTTGACAACCAAACCAGACATGAGGAAGCTCTCAACAGCAGCCTATTCACTTGTTTTCCATGTGGCTGGTGAGATTTTCCTGGCTTTTCACTGTGGAGGTTTTGAAACATACCACTACACATTCATTGAAATCCCTTTGGTCAAGACCTTGAGGTTTGGGGTTTCCCTTAAGTCTGGGTGGGTTGTGAAAGCTTTGACCAATAGAGGATAGGAAATGTGATGCAATGTGACTTCGTAGGAAAGGTCATAAAAGGCCATGTAGATTCTGCCCTATTTGATGGGAACTTGCTCTGAAATTTTGAACTAAGATATATGTCCCACTACTCTGACATCTCTAGAGTAGAGGAGCCTATGAGACACAGTTTAGACAGTCCTAGCAGAGCCCTGCATTTCATTCATCTCCACCAGAGCCGCAAAATGTAAGTGAAGCTATTCAGAGAAGTGCTCTACCACCTGGAACCAATGGAATAATCAATGCCAAGGCCAAATGGGAAAAAAAATCTTAGGTGAATACTGCTCAAGGCATTGATCAACAAATCCAGGATCATAGTAAAAATGGTTGCTGTTTTAAGCTGTTAACTTCAGCTGCAAGAAATATCTTTGTGCTACATATTTAGATAAGGGGACTCAGCCTGATTATTATGAGATTTGTAGCTACAGGCCACCTTAAATGTGCTTTCTCATACCATTTATTTCCATGGCTTCTAAAAACCACTTTCCTATTAATTATACTGAGACTTTAGTTACCCCCACTGTTTCAAGGAAAGTGATGTTTCTGTTCTTTACTCTTATATACTTTGGGGAGACTGTTGAAAAGGGAGAAATAACAGAACTGTAACTACAATTCTAACTAATAAGGGGCTTCTAGTAGAATATTTCTATACCCAGGACTAATAATGAAGTCAGGTCTGCAATGTTGAGTGACTTTTCTAAAGACATAAAATTAATTAGGTAAAATTTCCAAATGTCTGACTCTTCTTTCTTTGCTTTGTTTATTAAAGCTGTTAGCAATATAAAAAGTCAATATTGGCAAGAATTCCAGATTCAGTGTTTGGAGTCTATGAACATGCTTTTGTTTCAAGTAGTAAAGGAGAATTGAAATTTAAAGGATGGAATACAGTGTAGTAATTTATTAACTAATAATCTATAAATAAGCTTTCCTTTAGGGAAAAATAAAGATGATATCTAAATTTTATAATTCCTGGAATGGCTTCATGCATTACTATATTATTCAAATAGCTCATATATATGAATAATTTTGGACTGTCCCAAACATTCAAATGGTACACAATGAACAAAATCTCACATTCATCTGTTTAGTATGGCAATATCCTCAGTATTAATTTATTTTTAATGCAAATTTTGCACAAATATCTCCATTCTATAAAGAGAATATTTCATATTTATAGCTCATGAAAGAAAAGTGAAAGCAGATTCTTTAAATTTCAGAGGAATCTACATTTTACTTAAGGATGCACATTTAATATTCCAACTTGCATTTCTCATAAAAATGAACATAAGAATAAGGATTGATTTCAATATAACATTGTTAATGTCTTATAAAAGTAGAAATCCTGAGTGTACTAGATCATATTTTCTTTGTTAATGGTAGCTATATTATATATCAAAATTGATTTGATTGGTAAAGTCATTTATTTATTATGTTGTGTTTTCCTAGTAGCTGGTATTATAAAACACAATAAACTAAGATTCCTGCCTTAGACAAAGTTTCAAGTTAATAGAATATACTAGGTACTTAGTGTAAGTATAATACTTAGTATAATGTACTAAGTACCTAGTGTATTCTAGTAACTTGAAAAGGAAGTGGTAAGGAAATTGTGATTGATCCCAAGGTTTTCGGCTTGAGGAAGGGTGACTTGGGACAACATTCAGTAGAAATGTCAAGAATTCGAAGAACTAGATTTTATGGGGAATTCCATTTTAAATTGTTTTCGAGTAATCTTGGATTCTTCATAGGCAATTTTGTAATAATAATTCCCAGTTTGATAGACATAGGGCTTGAGATGGAAATATGGTTACTGAAACTGTTACACTAAGAGCTCTCTCAGATCCTCTAAGTAAAATTATAAGAGGACAAAGGATAAAACTCTGGAATTGAAACCTCATACATTGTATTCAAATGATGTCCATCACATATATACACTCTTAAAATGCTGGAAGGAAAATACCATATTTTCTACCATGCTTCACAGAGAGTGCTATTGAATGGTCTATAAATTCCATCTGAAAATTGGGAAATTGAATCTCAGAGACTAAGTTAAGTGACAGAATGGTGAATGGTCGTATTTGAGGGGGACAATAAAACCAACATCTCTGGATCTGCTTTCAGAACTTTCTCACTTTTTTCCTATGTCACAATGACTTAGGGATGTGATAGAAAGAGTGAACATTTAGATGAGGAGGGTAGTAGATATTGTCAAGAAAAATAATTATTTGCTTTTGTGTAGCATGACGACAAGAAAGTAGGAGTTTGTGAGATACTGGTAGGAGAGAAAATAGTGGTAATCAATGGAGTGCAAATGGTCCCCACATTTTAATGATTGAACTTAGGATTTTTCTACTTTATCATGGTATAAAGGTGACTTCAATTCAGTAGAAACTGTACTTCGGATATTTTTCTGTGCTAGTGATAAGAGGGATGGTACTTTCTCAAGATGCTCATGGATAACTTGCAAGAAAAAAGGAACCTTAATCCTACAACCTCAAAAAAAAAAAAAAAAAAAAAAAAAAAAAAAAAAAACCTGAATTCACTAAAAAGAATGACCTTGGGTGTTGCCTTGAGAACCTTTAGATAAGAATTCAGCTCAGCCAACATCTTGATTTCAGCTCTATGATACCCTGAGAAGAGATTGCTGCCGTGCTGCTCCTGACTTCCAGCCTACAGAACTTGGAACAAGAGTGTTGTGTTTAGCCACTAAGTTTGCAGAAATTTGTTCTTCAACAGCAGAAAACTAGAAGAGCATCTCTGTCTTCTGGGTTTTTGAGTTGCTGTGCCCAGTCTCTGCTGCTTTCCACTAAGCACATGCCACTATATGCTCAGCATGCAGCACAGACACTTAAGAAACCTTTGAAAATTGCCAAAGTCTTCAAAGAGAAAGGTAAAAGAAAACCCAAACCATCCAAGTCCACAACTAATGGTCTAGTCTACACTGCCAGTCATCAAATGGTAAAAATGGGAGGCAAGTGAGAAGAGTGAGAAAGAAGGAAAAGCTTGCCATTTCCCATATACAAAAGGATGCTAAAACAACTATAACCCATTTTTTTTATGGAACCCCATGCTTCCCATAGTATATACCAATTATTTTAGGGTGAGATTGTAGGAATATAGGTACAAACCATATTGATTTTCTTATCACAGCTTCTAGAATCATCTGAATGAACTCGGAGCATGTTTTAATTCCTCTACATACTTCAGGACATATTAATATTATTTTAAATTTCATGACTTTTTTGAGGTAAAAAAAATCCTTTATATTGTTTCACAGTCAAAAATCCTTTATATTGTTTCAGAGTCAATACATTTTATATTTATCTATTATTTCACAAACCCTAAAATATTACAGAAATGTGCTGGAGATTTTCTTTAGTTCTGGTTGTGTACTTCATAATCCATCTGGGAAACATTCAAAATGTGAATTCAGTTGTTCTCCAAAAACAATAGAAAGTAGTGCCAAATTGAAATAGAAATAAGCATTATGTCATATGTCAGCAATACATATGGAAAAAGCAAAGTGAAATTATATACTTATCAAAGTTAATAACAAACTTTATATTTTGGGAAGTAACAAGGCCACTAATAATCATACCACTGCACATGGAGAGCAACTGAGAAACAGATGTTTTAAGTGAATATGCTGCATAACTAAATCCATTAATAACATGTACATTAAAACACATCCTTGCTCCCCGACTGTTTATTGCTTTTCCAGATTCTGCATAGACTTGTTCTTATAGCTGTCTCTATGACTCAGACCATAAATATGCAAATGCCTTAATGCCTATTATGATAGCTTGGTGCTGCCTCCGAATTACTTGAACGCACCTAGGTAGGCAATTGATACAATGTGCCTGAAGATAAATTGGTCACCAGATATAGCACATTTTACATTCTTTTAATGCATCTTCCACCATGTTTTAATATCTATATCTTAAGTTCCAACTGTAATTTTTCCATCTCCTTGTACTCCTTTTTTTTTTTAAACATACCTTTCTCACAGATACTTGAGGGTTCTTTGGGTCTGTTTACTATATTGAAGTTTTAATATGTATATGGGAAACTCTCAGTCAAATTAAGATATTATGTTATAATTCAATTTAGAAAGTTTTAATTTTCCAGTGTATCTTTCAGTCATCATCCTTTACTGTGCCAGAGAAAATATTTAAGGATTGGTATGAATTAGCCTGGTAGCATCTGGTCCACTTGTTCCACTGAATTAGGGACTTCACATCTATACTCTTTTGGAATTGTGGCAGAAGCTGGATAATTGATATTCACCACTTATCATTAAAAGTTTTATTAACATTCTTTTAAATGGCACTCTTCCTACCATAGAATGATTTTATTTTAAAAAGTTGAAGGTGGTTAAATAGAGAAGACATTGCTAGTGGAAGAAACCAATAAAACAAATGTGGGTCTTTGCTAAATATTCTTCATAAGATTATGTATTTTAGCAAAGTAAGTATTTTTGTCAAAATACTTACTTTTACATAGGCAGATGGGGACCCTCTCCACATTTCTTAGGAGAAGTTCTAAAAGTAGATGAATAGAATGTTAAGTCTTGCGAAAGATTATGAAGAGATTAATCATCTGCCTAGGACTGTGAGTTTTGTAGGGTGTTTCTCACCAGGGGATAAGTGGAATGTAAGCATGCATTTACAGATCGCCTTGTGGTTATAAGAATCTCATTTGGGCAGCTAGATCTGGAAGGCAGTGGTAAATCAGATTCAAAACCTGAAAATATGATTGTCCCAGTTGTGCATGGATTATCAAAGTCCTAAAAAGAACAGAACAAGACTTTTTCCTTATCGTCTCATGCAGTTTTGCTGTGCAGATCAGTCATGCTGGATTATGCTATTACCTACTGATTTTGCCATCTCGTGACCAATTTGAATAGACTGACAAAGTTTTGGGAAAATCCTGTAATCTATTACTGTTCTGTATTTTATTGGCAATAATTTTGTTCTTTATACTCATCTGAATTCAAAAGTATATAAAGGTGTACTTTAACTTAAATCATAATTCTCACAATTGAAATTGAGTGTTTTCTTGCAATCACTGTATTGTTTTTTTTACTATCTACTTTAAAATGCTTAATGGTTTAGTTTGTTGCTAGAATTTCAAACCAGGTTTGAAAACCAGGTTTGAAATTGCATTGAAATTTCATTGACTCTTACCATTTCATAGTTTTATTTTCTAAGTTTTATATACTTGATAGGAACTCTATCTCTTACCAAACAAAAAATTGCAAAGAAATAAAACGGGTAAATACCTTGAATCATCAGTATAGGACCAGAACTGACCTTCAGTATTTCTATTTGATGTATTGACAGATTTTGGTTCACAGAATAAAAAGAAATGCTGTTAAAAATTATAAATTAGCATTGGTAACAGCTGTGACACTCTATTATCAATTCCTTCTTTAATTGATTTTAGGAGTTAGTTGGGCATTAATTAAATGGTCTCTTATTATAAGTTTATTGGTTATTTTAATGTAATTTATTACAAAACAGATGAACTCTATTTCTTTGGTTTCTATTGTAAGCCCATGAGAAAAACAGCTTGAGGAATGGTTTAATTAATGAAGAAAAATTAGTTTATATGTTGATAAATTATAAAGAAAAGAAGCAGTTTTACCTTTCATTGCTTTAAGGAAATAATAGCATTCTTTCTTTGAAAACTGAATTTTGGTCAATTTTATCTTTGCATATACTATTTTAGTTACAAGTTGATATTGGCACATAACTGCATTTATTCCTGTAACTTTGCACAGAAACAATTTAATTAGGTTTAAGTACAATTTAAAGCCTAGTGTACTTGGTCTCTTGCTTTTTCTAGAAGTGGATATTGAGTTTTGTCAAATGTTTTTTCTTAATTTATTAAAATAATTGTATGGTCTCTTTAGGGCTGTTACTATGGTGCAACTCATTGGTTGATTTTTAAAATTTTAAGCCAAATTCATGTTTTCATATGAAATCTCAGTAATGATATATTATACTCTTCATATATTTCAAATTGGAAATATGTTATTGAAGATATTGACTGATCTCTTTCCCAATGATTCTGGCTAGAAGCTGGTAAAATTAATTCGATCAAATAACTAACTTCTGTTTTCATTGATTTTTTCTAGTTTTTGTTTTAAATTTCATTACTTTAATATTCTTATTTTTCCTTCTTGATTTATATTTAATTTGCTCTTCTCTTTTTGGTTTCCTTAGGCAGATGAAATCATTAATTTGAGAACTTTCTCTTCTACTATATGCTTCTAATGTTACAAATTTCCCTCTTTTTATTGATGTATCTTTCACTGGTACATTACTGTTATATAGAAAAGTAGAGTTCATTCTGATACATTCACACACGTGCATTTCACAGTCTGGTTAATTTCATGCTGCTGCTCCTCCCTGCTTTCTCATCTCTCTTACCTCTCCAGCATTACCCTTCCTGTCTTCCATGATTCTCCCTTCTATTTTCATGAGATGCTCCCACCTTAGATTTTTCTGATTTCCTTGCATCTTTCTAGCTTCCACACTTATTAGAAAACATTTGACCCTTGAGTTTCTGAGCCTGGCTTATTTCACTCAGCATGATGTTTTCCTGTTTCATCCATTCACCAGCAAATGCCATACTTTCATTCTTCTTAATGGTGGAGTAAAACTCCATTATTTATATATATGTGTGTGTGTGTGTGTATACATATATGTATACATTTCTTTATTCAGTCATCTATTGAGGGACACCTAGACTGATTCTATAACTTGCCAAAATGTTGCATTAGGTGAATTTCACAAAAACTTTAATACATTGGGTTTTTATTTTCACTTGATTCAAGATAATAAGTTCCCTTGTGACTTCATATTAATACATGGTCATTTTAAATCATGTTGTTTAATTTCCAAGTATTTGGAAACTTCTCACACATATTTATTAGTTACTAGTATAATTTCAATGTATTAGAGAATATGCTTTGTATCATGTCATTTTTTAAAAAAATATTGATACAAATGAACATTATATCATGAGCATTTCTCAGTTCGCATTATGACAAAGTCATCTACAAAGTTTTGCCTATTGCAGTAGAAGCCTTATATTGTTGGCCACAGTTCTTTATCCAGTTCATTGTGTGCAGGGTATTCTGCCACATCCACTGATTCCAGGCTCAACTTTGTGACTTAGAAAATATGGTGGAATCAAAAGCTGTACTAAAATGCTTGCATATCCCCAGCTTTACTAAAATGCTTGCATATCCCCAGGCTAGCCTTCTGGAGGACAAGATGTGCAGAGTTAAGGACGAAGCAGAGCTCAGTTGCCACAGGCAAGGTTATCCTATCCCACCTGACCTACAGTTGACCTCAGATAGAAATAAACTAGAAAATATTTGCTATCTGACCACAGCTTCAATTGCTGACCTAAGTGAAGCCTAGGAACTAAATAAATTGCTATTGCTCTGAGCTCATTAGGTTTGGGGAGTTTTGATATACAACATTATTGTGGCAATAGATAACTGCTGTGCAAAAAAATGATCATTTGTATGTATTTTGAAAATGAAAAGAGGTCTGGAGAAGAAAATAGTAAGGCATTACCCAATATTTTACATGTCTTCAGTAGAACTCTGAGGAATAAGGAAACAGGGTGGGGATGATTCATTCTGTTCATTTTTCTCATCACTGTTCTTTTAAAAATGATTAAAAAATACATTGTATATTTTAACGACACAAAAATTTTAAAAATGGACTGTTCACATTTTATTAAATCTTGTAATACCTTTAATTCTTCCTGTTTTTTGCAGTTTTAGTATTTTTATTAATGATAACTATAATTTCTTTTTATGTTTTTTTAGAAATGATTTTTATTCTCCTAGAGAGGTACATACTTTCCATAGAAATACCTCTGCAGATTGATAATGAGAACTACTGGAAAAACAGGCTAGGCATGCAGTAATTTACCTGTAGGCAATTATTCTGGGACATAGTTTAAAGAATTTTAGAAATTCTTACAACACAAAATGAGTTCCATCTCCCAATTTGTGTGGAAAGCTAAGATCAAGCTTGTCTTCTGATTAGATCCTTAGTAAAAAAAAAAAAAAAAAATCTTTCTCTCTAAAATTCTAGCACATGTCATACAAAAAAAAATGGTCAAATTGGAGGCACTCGGGTGCAGAATGTAGCTATTGCATCTCATTTTTATATAATGATGTTAATAATTGTAAGAATTTTAAACTTTTTGCAGAAGAGAAAACTTTGGCAGAATTACAGCTTTACTCTAAAGTGTGGATAAAAGAAAAGATCAAATTGCATATTTATAGTCTTAATTTCATGGGCCAAAAATAAATGTTGAAAAAGAGGCCAGTTCTTTGAAAGGTTGTAAAGATAGGCATTTAGCTTCAGTCAGGTTTTAACAGATTCAATTAATTCTATAAATTTTTATTATATGTTTGGCCTTCCTAAATTTTGTCCCTTATGCAAAAATCATAAAATCATTTACATAAGCAAAGTTTTGTGAAACCCTAATTTTCCAAAACAACACTTTTATGTGGAACATTGTACTCAGAAAAATCCTTTCAGGCCTGTAGGGTAAGAATAGTAGTGAGCCTCAGGGGTGTTATGCTCAGTGTTGGTGATTAAAGGCATAGGATCATGTAGAGAAAAAGATGAACTTCCAAGGAAAGTGTAATTAAGGTTAACTTAGAAATCCAAATTTGAATCACAACTCAGATACCTAAGCTGTGAGACCTTGGGGGATTGTTTAACAACTTTAGCACGCAATCTTTTAAGGTGAATTTGGGTATAATGGTGACCAATTTTTCATAAGATGGATATCAAGATTTAAAGAGGCAATATCCAATTTTCTCTCCCATATTAGGGCTGGGTGGCTGGGGTTATGAGAATGCTGGCATTTGAAGAGCTGGTTAAGAGAGTGAGCTGTACCAGTTATGGGGTAAGGGATAACTAGGAGTTTCTAGAGTAGTAGCCATGATTAGGGACAGAAAGCAGAAAGACAGACTATCATTACATGGAATAACAATAATATTAATAGAAAAGGTGACACTCGTGAACAGTTGACTATGGCCCAAAACCTGTTAAATGAGTAAAACACATTATTTTTTAACACTTGGAAAAATCTCACAAGGTAAAAAGAAATGTTCCAGTGAGAAAACTGAGCAAGAAAGATGAAATGATATCATAGCCACCAGATGGTAGATACGAAATTTAACCACCTGAGAATCAATAACTTAAACCATTATCCTATTCTAGCTTGATTTGGGCAGAGCGGAAAATACTGACCCCTAAAATAATGTCTGCAACTGCAACTATCAAAAGTAAACAAGTAGGTCTAGAGTAGGTAGAAAGAAGAACTGATTTGCTCATTCAATTATAGATTCAACACATATTTATTAGGCTTTATAGGCTAGAAATAAAGTTGGGAGGAGGAAAACAGAAAAAAAAAAGTGGCCTCACAGAACTAGATAGTACAGGTGACAGACATTAAAACTGACATAAGTAGTATCATATCAGAGAATAGTAAGTATTAAAAGTGAAATAAAGCAGAGTGGGGGGGAAAGAAAGGCTACTTCAAAAATGGTGACAAGAAAATATTCTGTGAGGAGAATGACATTGGATCAAATTCTTGAATCATGACACTGACTCATCCATTTAAAGAGCTTGAGAAGCCCTTAAACAGAGGGAGCATCAAGAGTGGAAGCCCTGAGATGAAAACCAGGCAATGTAAGTGAGGCCTAGAGATGGGGGAGAAGATTGGAAACCAATGAGCAGGAGCAGGAGCAGGAAGGACCAGATTATGTGGTACCTCAGGGCACTTCAGAGAGATTTCTGGACATACCATTTGAGAGTCACAGAGCCAGTTCCTCTAAACAGGTCATGAGTGAAAGTTTCTTCCATGTTTGAGAGGAAAATGTTAAAGGTCTCAAAATTTGGGGAAATGTCAAAATCAAAATTCTTACATGTGTTTAATTCAAAGAATGTAATAAAAATCATTTCTCCCCATATTGATTTATTTATAAACCTAGGCTAATGAACTTCTTTGAAACCCTTATTACCAAAGTAAAATAAAACAGACATTAAATTTAGGTTGTACTACTGACCAGGGGCATTATGCTGGGAAAAGTAGTTTAATTTCTATCAGTTCTTAATTTCTCATTAGAAAATGAAAAGGGGGCAGTATTGGATTAACTGATGTCCGAAGTCCCCACACTATCATGCTTCCATTTGCCATGTTACTCTCATTTAGAAAGACAGCAGAGTTTATCTCCAAATCCTTCAGTTATTTTTTGACAGAAAATAAATTCGAAGATTTAACATCAACAGCTCTCAAAGCAACCTACAGAGTAGATATTGTTTTGGTGAGCTTTTTCACTGCTGTGACCAAAAGGCCTGACAAGAACAATTTTAGGAGGAAATTTGGGGGCTCATGGTTTCAGAGGTCTCAGTCAATAGACAGCAGGTTCCATTCCTCAGGGCTCAAGGTGAGCCAGAACATCATGATGGAAGAGTGTGGTAGAGGGAAGTGGCTCAGAGGATGATTAGGAAGCAGAAAGAGACTAATCTCAGTTTACCAAATATATACCCCAAAGGCAGGCCCCCAAGTACCCACCTCTTCTAGCCATAGCCTACAAGCCTAGGGTCACTACTTAGTTAATCCCCATCAGGGGATTAATCACTGATTGGGAAGGCTGTCATAACCAATCATTTCACCTCTGAATATTCTTGCATTGTCTCACATTTGAGCTTTTGGGGAACATTTAATATTTAAACCATAACAATTATTGCTATGGAGTACAAATACATATGCAAACACTATACTGCACGTCTTATTAATTGTGATTTTTCTCTATACACCAAATATTCTCCTGTAAGAGACAGTTTTATTATAGAAAACAAAGTGCACACACATTTATCTGGGAGCCTCAGTGTGACAGAGGTCTACTGGCCATTTCCTAGTGTGATGTTTTACTTATCTGTGATTAAGTTGTCAACCTGCTGGAAACAGACCTTCAGTGATGATGAGGTATTTTGAGCTCTGTGCCAGGACATTAAATTGAACAATTTCTATCACAGGGAATTAAATTTCTACAACCTGCCACCTTCCCTAAGTAGAGGATTAAACAGAGCTTTAAAAGTGAGTTTCCATTGATCAGTTAAGGGATTTATTTGGGGCATACTTGAAAGTCACCTTTGACAGAAGTGTCAGAAATTTCTGCTCAACAGCAGATAATAAGCTGGGGCTTGTGTTTTTTTTGTTGTTGTTGTTGTTGTTTGTTTTTTGTAGTTGTTTTTGTTTTTTATGTTGTTGGTGGTATGCTTTTGTTTTAGAGGAGAGTTTGATTTGTTTGTATCTGAAGAAAAATAACATTTCCCATCTGCAAAGCCACACCCTGTCCCTTGGAGGGTCTCCTTTGGAATGAGATGCTTTTCTGAAAAGCTACCCATTGTTTGAATTGAGTTATCTCCAAAGGGAACCTCTCCAGGATTCTGCGCAGTTACTCGATATTGTTGTCTTGTTACTCGGTATTGTTGTCTTTTGTGAAGACTGGCCCTTCAGCAAATTTGCTAGTGAAAGTGAGTTCCAGCTTTCAAATAGCTGAAGTAAACCATCCATTTACTTCCAACTTGAACACCATTTATTTGAAGACAAAAATACTCATACATTTTATTTTGGTAATATTACCTTTTTTATCATAACAACTGTATTGTCCCAATCAGCAGATCAGGTTGGCAGTTTCTCGGCATATTAAAATTAATTTGGCATTTGAATAAGTCTTATTTTAAACAAGCTTTTTTCCCCCCTTGTGCCTAAGAATTGGCAACATTACCTTACAGTATACCCATCTAAACCGCATTTTGTATTGGACAGAAACAGAATACAGCAACTTGAGTTAAAAATAGGGAATACACATTTACCATAGTACCTCCTGAGGCTCCCTGGGCACTTCACCCCACCCGAACCAGAGCAATACCATCTTTATCAGTTTACCAATCAGATGCTGCTGAGATAATTTAAAAACTGCTGATAGAAATAACTTAGAAGGTTGACAAAACATGCTCTTAAATTTAGGAGTCCCATAAACCCTGCCTTTCTTTGATATTGCCAGTATTTCCACCTAATGGTTTCATTGGGGTAGTCCTAATGATTCCACATGGTTCTTGCTTTTCTGTCCCCTTTTTGTGAAATCAAAATTGGAGAGTTTGGTTTCTAGACGATTTTATTTCACTCTGAAGTGTCCCTTAATGAAAACTCTAAGATATGCTGACTTTCTTCTTAATGTTTAAAACCATTGAGGGTTTCTGTCACCAAATCTATAAATAAGCAAATACATTTAGCTTCTATGATATATTGTAGATACTGGATAGTATCAAACTGACCTATTTCTGTGCTATTTGTGCATTTGTTTCTGCCTTTTGAGTAAACCTGCTTTCCAAATTTGTCTATTTCTAAAATACCATTTAAATATGAAGACACTGATTAATATTTTATTCTCCATTCTTCCTCATCATCTCACTTTGGACCCTTTGTGGGCACTTCCTTCTCTCTTCAGATCCTCTTTTCTTCATATCTGCATTTTTTCAGGAAAGTTCTTTATTGTTCATCAGTGAATCCATGCTTACCCCCCTCAACCCAAATGCTTTCACAAATGCAAATCTCATCAGGTATCTCCCACTTACAAGCCTTCATTAGCTTTCCTTTACCTTAAAATAAAACCTTAAACCCTTGTTCTGATGAACAGGTTCTGCGGGCGTACCCTAGGCTCTAGTATATCTGGTGTCATATTCCTTTCTTTCTTCTCTCTCTGCCATTGAACCAAACTTCTTTCAGCCCCTCTATCAAAGACAATCTTTCCCACCTGAGTAACTTCATACACACTGAACCTTCATCATGGGATACTTTCACTCCTCACAGCCACCTGGATAATTCCTAGGATAATTCTTATAGTTTTTTCAGATTATGAATTTAATGTTAATTTCTTTGGAAAGATTTTCATGAGGTTCCAATTCATATTAGAGATTGGCAACTCTCATATCATCCCAAATTTGTCTTTTGTAGTACCCATCATCCTTTTATCTGCTAAGTCTCTATATTCCCAGGTAGACTCTAAATGCCATATGACCAGAGACAATGTGCCAGTCACTGTTATATCTAAGCCACCTAAATGCTCTCCCCCTATCTCTTCCTTTTGCTCATGTTCCCACTTGGTGACATCCAGCAATAGGAAAAATGAAGTGTCAGACCAGATAGCTAAAAATTTGAGAAATTTAAATCTACTGAGAAAAGTTACCAAAGAATAAGAGCTGCTTCTATCATTCTTATTTTTCTGTTTTCTTTGCTTTGTTTTGTTATGTTTTTGTTTCTGATAGGGAAAAAAAAGGACAAGGTGGATAGATGAGTTCATTTGAAGGTCATTGCATTGAAGCATGAGAGAGGAAAATGGAATCAAAATAATCTCTGACTTACAAATTTAATACAGAGATAGATAGATAGATAGATATAGATTTTTTGCATAAAATCTCTAAGATTTATTTAACAGTATTGTTCAACAAAAAACATTCTGAATAAATTTTAACATGAAAAATATTGTTGTATTATCAATTTTTAATTGTTGGCACAAATATACACAATCCCCTTTCATTCCTACTCAAAACATTCTTCCATGATTTTTTTTTTCTTCTCAGTCAGCATCCTTGTAAATTCTTCCTTACTTACACTCCAGTTCCTCCTTCTCTCTTGGGGTTTCATGAATGCTGAAACTGTGCATTTTTTTCTTTATCATTCATGCACCTAAATGTGTCTTTGCTTAGTGAGATAAATTCTGATTTTATTATTTCAGTATATCTACCTTTTGAACCACAAATTTTTAAAAATAGAATATTAATGAAAATGTCTGACTTTAAACAGTATTACTTAAATGGTACATTTCCCATTAATATTACTCACAAGACTGAGTTTTTTAAAAAGTAATTTCTGTAATATTAGTGCCAATTACCACTTAGCTTATTGTCTGGTAGTAAGTAAGGATTTGTGAAAGGATATATGCATATAACACTCAGTGGATGATACAACAGAATCACAAATATCAAAAGACATAGCCCTCCAGCTTCCCCAATTCAGTCATCTATTACTGTCTATCTGGAAAACTTCTTGGATTTTTTGAAGTTAAATCAAGTCTTAAAATTAAAAATGAGCCATCTCACCTATAAATTAACTAATATATATATATATATATATATATATATATATATATATACACACACACACACACATATATATATTTATGGATATATAAACATAGATAGATAGATAAATACATAGATACATACGACCCCTTGTTTTCTGGCCTCCATTGATTAAAGTCATCAAGGCAGAGTTACTGCTCTGCAATTCTAACTAAAATACACACACGTAAACATGCAGGTCTAAATGTATTTGTGTGTGTGTGTGTGTGCATTCAGCTGTTTTGTGACATGGGAAATAGCTATTACTAAGACATATTATCCCAGTCAATGACCTGGTTTGATGGAATGAGTTCAATTGGTTTAATGTCCCCTTTTTCTCCCTTACAGATTCACATATGCTCCTCTCAAAGCAGTCTATTCAATCAAAGATGATCCTCAAGGATATAATAGAACCATTCTTTGGTGTAGTTTACATAAGGTTATACAAGAACCTCAGTGACATACAGTGAAGCAATCTGGCAAATGGTTAGGACATTAGTTGAAAGGGAGCAGATACTGGTTGAGTATAAAGAAGAAAGGATTCTTTTGGAACATTTTAAATTGAGAATCCAATTCTATGGACATCCAAGAAGAGATATTGTCAAAGCAGTCAGATAATTTAGTCAAACATTGATGAGAAACATAAATGAGAGTTAAAAAGTATAAATTAGTGAATTGGTAGCTTACAAAATTGACGTTACAGCCATGGGATTTTAGTGTTTCCTCTTAAAATACAGATGTAACTAGAGAGAAATGTGAGTGTTGATCCAAGAATATGAGAATACTTGGATAACAGGGTAGGAATAGGAGCAGGATCCAGAGAAGGGCAGTGGAAAGGAATGGCCAGTGAGGTGGAAACTAAACTAACAAAATATATCCTGGGAGAGAAGTAAAAAGTAAAAAGTATTCCAAAGAGGTGAGAGTAGCCCACAGTGTTGAGTGTGGCAGAATGATTAACTGGGGGAGGAATGAAAATCAATATCCTTGGATTTTTTTAACTGGAGGTCATTGGTGATTTTGAAAAGAGAAGTTTTAGTCGTGCAATCACAGTGAAAGCACTTTTGGAGCATGTGCATGAAATCATAACAGGAAAAGAAATGGAGATAGAAACTTCCAGAGAGTTTTTATCTGAAGAGGTATAGAAATAGGTGGTAGCTAGAGGAGGAAACAGGATTAAATAAAATGTTTTATCTTGTTTCAAAAAATATAATTCACATATTATGAAATGCACAGATGATAAATGTACATAGTTCTGATAAGTGCACACACTTCTGTTGCACATACTCCTACCACTGAAGAACATTCCTTAGACTCCACATCATCCACTCTGCAGAAGCAATCATTGTTCTGATTTCTGTGACACAGAATATTTTTGCCTAGTTCAAGAGTTAACATAAATGAAATCACAGAGTATGTCCTATTTTATATCTGGCCTATTTCACTAAGTATTTTTTTATTATTGTAATTATTAGTGTATATAGATTGTACAAAATAATGTATTTTTGTGTGACATTTTCAGATGTGCAGGTAATAATGTATTTTGATTGTTTACCCTCTCTGTCACCCTCTGAGATGATATTGCTGTATATCTTAGGAGTTCATTTGCTTTAATTATTTAGTAGTATTCCACTTGATGAACTTGTCACACACAGTTTACTCTCTCTTTCCAATTTCTAAATATTTCCACTGAAGTGGGATTTTTTTATGATCCTACGAAGCCTGCTCCACTGTTCCACCAGCTCTGACAGCTAAATAGTTCAGTCTTACTTGGAAACAAAACGCGTCTCCCTATACTTCTCACCACTTGTCCTACTTACCTGTCCCACATCCAAACATACAACATTTTCTTTTCCTCAAGTTTTTCAATCTCGTATAAGCTTTCCTGCCTCTTTCAAATGTTTCTGAAATGACATATTTCTTGACTCCTCAAATTACTCTGGTCTTGTTCATGAGACTGTGATGATTTATGTCCCTTGAAATAATAGTGCTAAGAAATAAATAATAAATATCCAGATGCTGTTTGATCAATGCAAAGAAAGAAACTGTCACCACTCATTCTACCTCCTGTATTTTATAAACATAACCTGAGATCACAACAGATTTTTTTGTCACATAGTTTCTACAAAAAATTTTGAGCTTATTTTTAATAGTTGTATTTTAATGCATGTTTCTTTTAAAGTTATAGTTTGAGGTGGTTTTGTGGAGCAAATAGTAAGCCTTTACATTTATACCTTGTAAGGTTTATTTAAATTAGATCTATCACATTGTTTTAATGTGTTGAGTTATTTGGGGAGGGGCCTGAGAGGGAGGAAGGAATGCTCCTATCTGGTCATGTGGTGCCTCTGGCTTGGGGAAGGGAGTCTCTACCATGAGGGGACAAAGAGTGGTTTACAGGTTGAGTCACCAGTGATAAGACCCTCTTTGCTGCTGCACATGGCCACCTGGCAGCTCTGAGTAGGGGAAATTCTTCTTTGAAGAATAATGACAAAGAAGCTTCCTGGGCCAGGTGTTTGCAGCGGAAACCATCTTGCAATTTCTACCTGCTCAGCATCCCTGAGTTGGGGTCTGAGGAGTCTCTGGTTCCTGCCCCTGGCTACAGATTTCTTGTCAGCAGAGTCCATGATGAATCCCTCTTGCTGAGCTTGCTAGGTGTTTCCAGCAGGCTCTGGGAGAGGATCAAGCCTATCTGGGTTGCTTTCTTTTCCTATGATGTACATAGGGAAATAACAGGTCTTGAATGATCTTTTTTTTTTTTTCCAAAGAGCAAGGAGTAGGTGACAACCCATTGCTGTATTCTTCCTCCAGTCCTGCTGTCCATAACCAATTTTTCTGTAGGCTTTCCAGACTTCTCATTTCGTTGCCTCTTGCATTATTTTCAGGATTTATAATTGCATTTAGCAGAGCAAGTAAGGAGAAATCATTCAATGCCATATTGTGTCGACTGAAAGTTCACCATAGTTTGAATGAGACAATTTTATGTGAATATAAAATTAGGTGAATTTTTATATAAGCCAAATTGTTAAATAAAAATCTTTCTATAGATAGAATACTAGACAAACAAAAATTTATTTTCTTGTTTTTCTATTTAATCAGGTTCTTGACACTTTGAGATTATTCTAAGTTTGAATCAGTTAAAGTTGATAAGACTACCAATATTTACATGATAGTGATGCTTGTTATTTGTGCATGGAATAATTCTTTATAATCCCAGGTTAAAGGGACAAAATAAGTTTTAAATAATACAGATTAATCTTCTAGATCTTATTTTTGACACATCTAAGTCTATCTCATGTCTCTTCATTCAATTTCTACCTCAGTACAAAATAGTGAATTGAATTGAATATGAATTTTATGTACATTTTTCTATAGAAACTATTTCAATGGGAAAAATCAACTGGGAAGACTTTGAAAAAAATTCTATTATTTTTAACTAGGAAGAAATATTATTTTTAGTTTTTCTCATTAAACATTTATTCCTGATGCTTTTCTCTTGGATCATGTGAATATGACAGGTATTATCAAAGCTTGTTTTAACCAACCAAATGTCAAAAGGGTATGCAGGACCTTGTGACAAAGAAAACTTGAAAATACTGACACATTTTTATTGAACTATCTTCTCCCAAGCTCTCAGCCTGTCACTATTTGAGATTTATTTATAATCACTGTTTCTCTTCTCCACCTATCCATTATTTTCAGTGTTGTTGCATTGCACAATTGATGTATGTGTGTGTGCGATAGCAGGGAATGTTCTATACATCAATATGTGTGGCCAGTGGCATAAAAGATTACCAGGATACTGAATGAAACTTCTTCAAGCACTATAGAGCTTTTATTTATTAAAACATTCTACATGATAATCATACCTATAATGATTTTCTAGCAAATAATGATATCAAATGCAGTTCAGTGGACAGAATTTGCATGATCCACATACCAATATTAAATGTGACTACACATAAAACAAACTAAGTGCATCCAATTTTAAGTGACTTCTACATAGGATGTGGTTGATACATTTTTTTTCTGGGTGAAATATGGGAATAATAACAATAATATTTATAATCTGTGAAAAATCTGTAACAAAATATATCATACAGAGGCTCCAAATATAATATTTAAAAATATATCTGAACCCATTTTCAAAAATATCTCCTTATTAAAATTCAAGAGTGACAATTGAAGTAAATGATTTTCCATATTATATGTATGTTATTTTTGTTCTGTGAAAAATACATTATTTGGATTAAGAAAAAGGGTCAGTTATCACTGGCAGTCATGTTAACAAGCTCTAAAACCTGCAATAAGACTTAGAAGCTTATAAGCATCTTAGATTGGCAAGAGTAAACTGGCCTATTTGGGGCCTTTTAAAAACTAAAGAAGAGTACTAATCATTCATATTTCCAAAAGCACTTTTGTTTTCTTCCTCATCTTACTTTTGTAAAAATTTAAATAGGCTTTATTTTTAAAGCTCCAGAAATTATAAATTGGTAGAAGAAATGATAATGACCTCATTAGCTTGAGAGTACCAGTGTATCCTGGAGGATAGAGCTGGGGGAGTTTATGGGAAAACTGCCAGGGGAATATTTATTAATATTCCATCAGAGCTTATAAGTCTTATTGCCAGTCTAAGAGCTTGCTAGCATGTCTCCAGAGGCATCTGACCCTTAATCTTATTCTGCAATTTTGAAGTTCAGGAAAGTGTCAGGCACAGGCACAGGGTGTGTTATCTGGGGAGGGTATGAAAATGAGGACCAGTTCATGGGGAACTATGGCCCTGCATCCAGGTGCATTATGCAACATCAAGATGAGTGGGATACATTTGGCTCAGTTGAAGTGCTCTCTGGTGTGTATTCAGTTTGGCCTGCATGCAGACACTAGAAACTTAAAAATTAAGACTGGGCTTGAATGAGGCAATGGTGTTTCCTAAAGTTCTGATGTGACTCTTGTTTGGATGCTATAATCCATATCCCTGTACCCCTGGTGAAGATTGGAATGCCACAGTTTAGATCTCCGTTGTCTAATCTCACTTCTATAGATAATAACACTGTTTAATGTATCAAATTGGGTCCCTCTGACAGTGCAGTGATTCTACGTTTATTCATAATCTATGTTGTATTCCATTTAATGCCTCCCAAGACCAGGTAACTTATAAAGAAAAGGAGTTTATTTTTCACAGCTCTGGGAAGTCTAAGCTCTAGGCTTCAGCAGGCTTTTTGTCTCATTAGGACTACTCTCTGCTTCCAGCATGATGCTTTGCTCCTGCATCCCTTAGAGGAAAGGAACACTTTGTCCTTGCATGACAGGAAGGACAGTGCAGCCAAAGGAGGGTGAATTTCTTCCTTTAAGCCCTTATACAAGGACATCTAATCCCATTTATGAAGGCGGAGCCCTTCTAACTTAATCACTTCCCAAATGCCACACCTTGGTTTAGGGATTAAGTTTCAACACGAACTTTTGGAAGGGACAAAAACATTCAAATCAGAGCATTCTGTCCCCGCTTCCATGAAATTTATGTTCTTCTCATTAAACGTCCTTTCTAAAATGAAAAATTAATTCCATTTCATCAGCCCCACATATCTTACCTTGTTCCAACAACAACTTAAAGGTTTAAAACCCAGAGTCTTATTTAATCAGATATGGGTGCAACTCAAGGTACAATTCATTCCTGCTATAAGCTTGTGAAAGCAAACAAGTTGTGTGCTTCCAAAATACCACGATGGGGCCGGTGTAGAATAGACGTTCTCATTCTAAAAGGAAGCAATGGGCAAGAGGAAACAGGCAACAGGTCCCAAATAAGTCCAAAACCTAAAGGGCAAACAATGTTCAGTCTTAAGACTTGAGAATCATCTTTGATTTCATGTCCCATCTCCTGAACACACTGGAATGAGGGTTGAGTCCCTATGACCCCAGGAGACTCCACCCTCCTGGCTTCACTGAGCATGGCCCAGGCCTCAGCTCTCAAGGGCTGAAATTCAGTGCCTCAGATCTCCCAGGATGGCATTGCATGCTAGTATTTTTATAGGTGTAGAGTCTTGAGGGAAGTCCTGCCTTCACATTCCCATCGTCATTATCTTAGTGGGGGTTCTCTGTGGCAGCCCTAACCCAGCAGCAAATCTCTTCCTGGGCCCTGAGATTATCTGAGGCATCCTTTAAAATATAGGTGGAGGTTGCTATGCTTCCATAGCTCTTGCATTCTGAAAATCTGAAGAATTAGCTGTAGTGGTTTTTAGATACCACCCCAAATCACTGCTTGTAGCCTTCAGAGCTGAGGCCTGAGCTATACTGGATTTCTTGAGTCACAGCATAGATGGCCAAGGAATGCTACACTGGACTTTGGAGAGTAGAGGCTCAAGGCAACGCTGGCCAGTGAACTCTGAGGTCCTCCAGGTACTCTGAGTCCCTCCCCTGACAGTGTTATATCCTCAAAGTCCTAGCTAGTCCCCAAAGGACTGAAATGAATGGCATCTGACTTTCTTTTATCCATATGAATTTCCTTACCAAACAGCTGTTTGACCGCATCTCTACTTTTCTCTCCTAAATACACTTTTATTCTTTACATATAAGGCTAAGAATTTTTAAAATCTTTATGTTCTGCTTCCCATTTAATTATAAACTCCATCTTTAAATGATTTCTCCCCTAACATTTTATAAGCAGTTGAGAGAAGCCAAGAAGTGCCCAGAATGCTTTGCTGCTTAGAGATTTCTTAGGCCAGATATCCTAGTTCATCCCTCTCATGTTCCGTTTTTCACGACATAGACAAAATTCAGCCCAATTTTTTGGCACTTTGTGACAAAAATAAACTTTCTTCCTTTCTAACGCCTTGATCCTTATTTCCATTTAAAGCCTCATCAGAATGTCCTTCACTATCCATGTTTCCACCAACATCTCTTCACAACCACTTAACTAAACTCTAAGAAGAATGAGGCCTTCCCTGTAGCTCTTCTTTTCTTATATACCTTCTCCAGAACCAGCTCAAGGCTCCATTTGTAGTAATACAAGCATTTTCCTGTATTCACTTAAAAACTGATGCAGTCTCTACTCATTACCCAGTTACAAAGTCACTTTCACATTTTTAGCTGTTTTTTTATAGCAATACCCTACTCCTCTGGTACCAATTTCTATCTTAGTCTTTCATGCTACTGTAACAGAATACCTGAGACTAGATAAACTGTAAAGAACAGAAATTTATTTCTTACAGTTCTAGAGGCTGGGAGGTCCAAGATCAAAGGACTAGTAGGTTCATTGTCTCATGAGGGCTGCTCTCTGCTTCCAATATGATATTTATATGTTTTATCCTCTAGAGGGGAGAAGCACTGCATGCTCACATGGCAAAAGGGACAGCAAGCCTTTTTAAGGGCATCTAATCCCACTCATGAAAGTGGAATCCTCCTGACTCACTCACCCCCAAAAGCCATGTCTGCCAATACCGTGGCATTAGGATTTAAATTAAACATGAATCGTTTAAACATGAAAAAGACAAGCACATTCAAGCCATATTACTACATACTATAGATAGAACAGCAAAGACACTACTCATTTAGACATATTTTAAGTCACTAGACAATAGGTCCTATTCTGCTTGATGTAAGGTCATAATGAGATTGAGAATGATTGACAACCACTGGGCTAGCAATTAGTAGCATAACACTCCAAAGATTAGAAAAGCAAAGTGAGACCAGATTTTAGTTAAAAGATGATTAAAATTATTATATACTCTTGAGGCAATTAATACAAGGGGTAGTTCTTTTTCATAATATGTTTAAATGAATGAGATTGTTAAAATATACGGCATGATAAAGTGCCTAAATGCCTTCTAGTTTTCAAATAGTCTTATAATTTGGTAATTTAAGAAAATTTAAACCTTACTGTACAAGTACATAAGTATCAAAGCAATTGGAGAAAATAAATTATAAGAGTATAGTTTATGATAAAACTATATAAAAGCAATTACTTTAAGACCTAAAGTCTTTTTGCTTAATCAATTATGTTTTGAAATTTTTAAGTGAATTACAACTTTTTCTCTTAAATCTTAGCCTTTAATTACTGAAATTAAGAATAACCTATACTAATTTAATTTGACCAAGGTTCTGCTGGACCATTTATTCAAAATATCTAATTAGATTTAGGAGGAAAAAAAGTACCTTTCCCTGATGACTCTATAAGTCCTGGCAGGGAGTAATACTTGAAGACAGTGACTTTAAGTGCTCTGATTGAACCTACATTTAATTAAATGGCATTAAAATGTTACATGCAGTGATCTATATCTTGTAGTGACAGCATATATTTCTCAGTCTCAAGCAGAAATAGTGAATCTCATATTTCAAGAGTTCTGATTTACATACCTCACAATATATATCAGATCTCTTAAGTTCTTTTAATTTAATTGCTCATTAATTACATTTAAAGTTAGCTTTTTTTGCTAAATACCTTTTGAGTGATTGAACAGAACTGGAAATAATCCTAAGGATAAAATAACAGTATTTATTGGTCAATCACTCTGTGCCCAGCATGTTTCCAGGTGATGCCTATGAATTGTCTGTTTTTTTGTTGCTCATTCTCTAGATACCAATGAGTAACCACCATCACCCTATGATCTCTGGGGACAGAGATACCAATGCTAATGCTCTCACAGGACACAAGAGGAAGTTCAGAGTTCACTGACTTTGATGGAAGTAGTGGTTTTGAAGATGGAGTGCTCATGAGTGCATGGTATGAGATTTCTTACAACTATCTCCATGACCACATCACCTTCACACACACACACACACACACACACACACACACACACACATGCACATACACATACTATTCTTCTGAACCTCTTGCTGCTGGAGCTCCTTGCCCATCAGCTCATGCATGAGGCGCCAACAGGTCAGATCAAATTGAAACACTGATATTAGGCATAGGAGACACAGATGAGGAAATACACAGCTCTAATAAAGATCCCAGGGAGTAATGAGGTGTCATTAATAAATTCTTGGGGGGGGGGGGCTGTCTCAGTTTCTATGAGTGATTCTCTTGGATCTATCCCTCATTGGCTTAAACCTTGGAAAGAAAACCCAGTATACTATATATATATATCTGGCTTCAACTGACTTAGAATTGTGGTGTGTGTGTGTGTGTGTGTGTGTGTGTGTGTTTATGGTAGAGTAGTGTGCAGATTTTGACAGAGTAACTCATGCCTGAGTTTCTCTTTTAAAAGTAAAGTTCTCGTGCCTCTTTTTGTTTCCATGTCTGAGCTATAGTCAATTCTATGGCCACAGGAAAAGTCTCACTGTGCACTGGTGTATGAATTAACTAGTAAGATCAGGAAGAGGAATGGGAGAGGAAGATATCAAGTTAAGTTGAGCAAGATCACAATCAGTTCCTGAAACTAGTCCATGAGACTTAAAGACCATAGGGAAATGGAAGAATGACCTAATCTTTTTAAATTAATTGAGGTGACTTCAATGTTAAACTCTAAAATTTAGGTGTTTGGTTTTTATGATGGTGATATCAAAAGAATTATTCTGTCTGGTTCTGAAGTAGTGCTGACTTTCCAACATAATGCTACTTCGGAAAAACATCATGTGTCTTTCCACACAAGTGTAATAGCTTTAAATGTTATAGTTTTGAGAGCATGGATACACACATAACTTATTGAAGAACTTTTACTGACCTTAGAACTTGTCTCTCCAAAAATATGTAGTAGAAGTAATTAGAAAATGTAGTATTTAGGAGACCATTAAATTGGTGCTGAACATGATGAATCACTCTGCCTTCTTATGGGTACAATACACATGGAGATAAATGAGTTTGCTCTCACGGGAAAGCAGAATCCAGTTTGTGGATCTCATGCTTGTTTGCTTGTTTGCTTGTTTGTTTTTAATCAAATCACCCATGTAATTTTAAAAGGTGACTTTTCTACAGTTAACTAAAATTAGTTGTTCTGAACTCTCTTGTTTCCAAGTCACATTTTTTCAGTTTACTGGATTAGAAAGAGAGGGGGGGGGAGGGAGGTGGGGGGACTTTAGGCAAGAAGAAAATTTAGATTTCAAATATGTAGTATGATATTTTGGAGTAGATTAATGTCTTTAAGAATGGTTGTACTATTAGGCTCTTTGCAGTTGTTGCTCAACCTGCGGTGATTCTAGCTGGGACATAAAGCCATTGAAAAGTATTCTTTATAATCTAAGAAAACCTTACTTTGCCTGTTTGATGTCATACTACCATCATTTTTTTTTAGTAACTCTATCAGGTATTTTTAAGTTCTGGCTTGTCTTATAATTCTTATAAACAGGGAATTAGGACATTCCTGGTTCAGTTCTTTAATTTCAAATCCTTCAAATTAAATCAGATATAAAAGAATAGGGAGTATTAATGGAATATAAAAATATCAATCTAAGCCCAGCTTAACATGTTGCTTAAAGTCAAAATGCACTTGTGTTTAGAAAAACAGTATGTTAAATATATAAATGATTAATAGTCAATTATAAATCACATCAATCTGTTTTAAAAAATACAATAATTAAAAGTGACACTCTGTGGAAGATTCCCAGCATTCTCTCCCCACTTCCTTTTTGAGTCTTCCCTAAAGACAAGGGACAATATGTCTGGTTGTCACATGGCATTCCTGGAAGGACAGACAGAGCCTTTTCATGGAAGATAGGCGGCTTCTAGCTTTTTCAGGCTTATGCTCTCTTCCTTGCTCTCTTGCTGTGTGAGAGAAATGGCATGTTCTACATGTGAAATTTTTAACATGTTAGTTGATAAGATATTCTATTTCCCCTTTCACTTTCTCTGATTTCCTTTAATTTGTTTTATGTTTTGTTTTTAGTTCTAACTTCCATATAATCAAGGTTGTCTTATCTCTATGTTCATAAACATATTTATTTTCAAAAACAATGGATGAGAATCTAATGTAGTATTTTGTCTGATGTTAGCCATCTAAGACAGTTAAGAAATGCTTAGTTTTTATAGTAGCTACAAAAATTCTAATTAATGCTAAGATCATATAATATTTTATATCTGCTAAAACTATCCATGATTTGCATTAAATGTGTCAATTGGATATCATGTCTGATGTCTTAGTCTGTTCATTTCTATAACAAAATATTTTAAACTAGATAATTTATAAATAATAGAAATTTGTAGCTGTCCAAGATCAAGACATCAGCAGATTAGGTGTCCTGTGAGATTTTCTTTCTGCTTCACAGATGATACCTTCTAATTTTGTCCTCATCTAGTGGAAGGAGGGGTATGTGAAGGGTAATATGCGATGATGCTGCACTCTTATGTAGCTCAAGGTCAAACCAGCGCCTTCAATCTCTTTTTTAAGGGCACAAATACCATTCACAATCACCGAGCCTCATGACTTCATCACCCCCAATGGTTACCCATGTTGTAGTGGGTATTAGGTTCCAACATGCACATTGGAATTGCATCTGATTACTCAATTTTCCTCATCAGGATTACTTGTGTGGTATTTCTGTGATTGTTCTTCTTTTCCATTACCTGGCAATGTGGGTTCCTTTATAATTTTCTGGGAGCTTTCTTCTATTTTATGATTTCTTGGTATTACTGACAGTTCCTTTAAGCTAGAACCTATAAATTATTGCTGTAATAGGAGAGTTTTACTGAAGATGGAAACTTGAAGTGAATTAATGTATACCTGTACTTTCTGACTTTGTTCTTACCTGCTTGCCTTCCAATTTCTTCTTCATTCTTTCTGCCCTTCCCTTCAGCTCAAAGTCATTGATTTTTGGAGGAAATATATACAAACTGCTTATTTTAGTCTGAATTTTTATTACTATGACCTAAAGACCTGACAGAACAACATAGAAGAGGGAGCTATGTTGTTATAGATTTCTGAGCCCAAGAAGAGGCAGAATATCATGGTGGAAAGGGCAAGGCAGAGGAAAGCAGATCATAACAAGTCCACCAGGAAGCAGAGAGAAAGAGAGCTCTGCTCACCAGGGACAGAATATGCCCAAAAGTATGATCCTAATGATCTATCTCCTCCAGCCATAACCTACCTGCCTACAGTTACCATTCAGTTAAAGCATATCAGAGAATTAATGCACCTATTAGATCACAATTCTCATAATCATTTTACCTCTGAACATTCTTGCATTGTCTCAAACATGAGCTTTGGGAGGGCACCTCATATCTAAATCATAACACTGCTTATTGAATTCTACCTTTTCCAAATTGCTTTCTATTTTTTTTCTGTTTGTTTGTTTTATTGTTATAAGCATAGCTAAAATATGTGCATGTAGCCTTTAGGATGTCTGGATTTGGGAAAAATTTTCCTTTACAACCCTTAATTCATGCACTTACGATGTAGTATTCCACTGTGAACTTCCATAAGCTTTGTATTTGAACTGTATAGGTAATTTAGCTTTACTCTGAGAGAGAAGAGGATACCATTGAATATTTTTCAGCAGAGGGATAGATATGATCAAATTCTTCCTCTAGAAAGAGGAAGTCTCATTTGCACAGAATACAGTATTGATACATCTCGCTGGGAAATACATTCATGAGAAAAAAATCATGGTCTTCAACTATATTCCATTGACCATACTTTCATAATACCTAAAAAATGTTTAGAAGGAGTAGACAGGTATTTATAACATGTCTTGTAACTGGATTTGAATTTAATAAGCACTTGAATAAACTCTATTAAATTAAAAAAATGTAGGAAAGTGGGAGAAAACCTAACCAAGTAAAATCCATGGAAAAAAAAAGCCCACGTGTCTATAAAGGAGTCTTTCTTCATCTTTGTGTTACTAGAACTCAAGGTGTAGTCAATTTTCATTGTTAAGTTATCATAAAAAAAATCAGAAAATCAAGCACTTTCGATCTAATTTACTCATAGGTACTTTTAATTATGAAAGATTTTTATAGGGCAACACAAAATTTCTTCTGAAAAGTTGACAGCCATATATATTACACATATGTATATTTGTACAAATATATAGGTATATGTATATATACTTATACTCAACACTTCTCCACATTTCTATATTTGGAAAAGAGAAGAACATTGTTACATACTTTTTCTAGGATTTATTTTCCTTTCTCTTTCTCCCAAAGTAATGTATTTCTCTAGTTATTGTGGGATTAGAGATGATTAATACGAAACACTGAGCATTCTACTAATCGATACAGTCTTGTTGACTGAATCATAGATGTGAAAGAGTGACTTTTTAACTTAAAATGTAGGAGTATAATATTGCTAAGGATGTCCAGAACAAATAAAAATATTTTGCTTCAGCTAAATATTAAATTTTCTTTAGTGGATGCCATCTAATTTCAATATATATTAAATGACAAAAGAAATGCTGAAAAATTAATTTTATCATTCAGTCAATAAGTATTTACAGAATATCTACCCTATATGCTAGGATCATTACTACTGCAACTAAAATCATTAGCAAAATAAATAATTGCCCTAATAGTTTGTAGTTTATAGTATACTGGGGAACAAATAAATGGATAATTATCATAATGTGATATTACTTAGTAGATCAGCAAATCAGGAAAGCACCTAGCACATGCTGAGTTTGTTTAGGAAAAGATTTTCTGAAATAAGTAACACCAAACTGATACCTTGAGGAGGGTTGGAAGTTGAAAGGTAAAGAAAAAATTTGAAGGGCTATTGGTATAACTCAGTGGTACAGCACTTGCTTAGCATTGAACCCTGGGTTCAATCCCAGCACTGGAAAAGAAAAAGAAAAGAAAGAAAAGAAAGAGATTTGATGGCATAACACCAGGTATGCATGCATCATTGCAAGTTTTAAAATAGACATGAGCAGATTCACATTTCACAACTTTCATCTTGGTTGGAAAGTAGGGAATGCTAGTGCAAAGAAAACTAGATGGAAAGTGGGACTGGTCAGAAACTTCTTGCAATAATCCAGGAAAGATGATAATGACCAGAATTAGGGTAGTGCCACTGAAAGAAGTGAGTGAATGAATGAATGGGAAGGACATTCAGTTAGAACTTAAGGACTTGGTATTTGTGTAAGTGAGAACAATGAGGAGGTGATTAAGGACTCCAAAATGGTGCCCTGACTTCTGGGGGGAAAAAAAAGGGACTAATATTGCAACCTTTGTTGAAATAAAGACTACACGAAGAAGATGGGAATACAATCACTTTTTAAGACCTTTTTCTCTTCTTTTTTCCTCTTCTCCCTTTCTCTCCCCAGCCCTCTTCTCTTCCCTTCCTCCCTCCTTCTTTCCATCTTTGAAAAACTTGAATCATTAATCTAAAATTTTGAATCCCTTGAAGTCACTGTTTTTTATGAAGCCCGAAAATTATTTTGACAAGGAGAAGTCACTTTAACTTCTGTACTTAGGGTGAATCTGTGGGTAAAAATAACAGCAGCCTATCACCTTGCCAAGTTATTTCAAATATCCTTAAGTGCATAATCAAAGGAGACAGAATATTGATGTATTTAAGAGCATTTGCCAAGAGTATTTCTTGACCTTATTAAAAGACTGAAGAGAGTGTTAGGCAAATCATTTCATGTAAAATAAGCAAAAGTAACCAAGGAAAATGTATTCAAGAGAAATTACATGCTGCCACAAAAATATAAATATAATTTTTATAAATATTACTCTGCATATTCACAATTCTGAAATAAATTTTTAATTAATTTTCTTGTAATAGGGCTTTTCAAGTAGAATATATCCAATATAAAATATCATCAACAGTGAAAATAATGCAATTCATTTTCTTTCTTACTTGAAATATGTTGACAAGGTTATGGAGAAAGGGCAACCCTTATACACTTTTGGTGGGGACATAAAATGCTATAGAGCCTATGGAAAACAATATGAAAGAACCTAAAAAAAAAATTAAAGGGAGAAACACAATGTGATCTAGCAGTCCCACTTTTGGGTGTTTATCTAAAAAAAAAAAATGGAAATAGGATCTTGAAAACATTTTTTTCATTCCCTATACACTACAACATTTTCACTACTAGTTAAGATATGACTAGTGATGATGATGATATATCAATGTCCATCAGTGGATGAATGAATAAAGGAAATGTAATGTATATATCCATCAGGGTGTTATTTAGCTTTTAAAAAGGAAATACTGCAGGGGCTGAAGTTGTGGTTCAGTGTAGAGCGCTTGCCTACCTTGTGCGAGGCACTGGGTTTAATTCTCAGAACTGCACATAAATAAATAAAATAAAGGTCCACTGACAATTAAAAAATATTTTTTTAAAAAAGGAAATATTATAATCCACAATCCTATGGCTGATAGTTAGGGCCATTATGCTAAGTCACAGAAGGATAAACACTGCACAGTTCCATTTACACAAGGTGTCCAAAACAATCCAAACCTAGGAGGTGATTGCTGGAGGCTGAGCTGTGAATGAAAAAGAAAACTGCCATTCAATGAGTCTAAAGTTTTAATTCTGCAAGATGATCAAATGCTCGAGATTTGTAGCACAAAATTGTACCTATAGTAAGAGGCACAATGCTATGTTGTACCCTTCAAAATTTGTTGAGAGTAGATCTCGTGTTGAGTTTTATTCTCTTATTCTCATCATAATGAAGTGGGGGAGAGAGAGGAGAAGGAGAAAGAGAGGAAGAAGGGAGGGAGGGAGGAAAAAAGAAAGAGAGAAAGAGAAAGAAGAAGGCACAATAAAATCTAGTCCGAAGTGAGACACCAACCCATGGTCTCTGATAATCTTACTGGGTTTTCTCCTCTCCCTGTCTCTCCCTCACGTGGGCTCCTGTGGCTGACCAAGTATTGGCTCATTCTGTAGTACTGCAGATGGCTCTCTCCAGGAGGGCAGAGGTAGGTGATAGGGGAGGCTGATATTATCTTAGCTAGAGCTCACAGAGGCAAACCAGCTTTTTGCTGCCAGTAACCATATATAAAATTCCAGGAGGCTGCTTTCATTCCTCTCACCTGGATCGTGGGTGCAACATTTTTGAGCACCTGTGGCCAGTTGTGTGAGAACCATGACAACTCACCAGAATCATACAGTATGAAGCAGAACTGAAAGAGAAATGGAAACCGGGTGCCTGCTGTTATCCAGCGAAGGGGATAAAAACACTGGGCAGACGACAACAACACATCCATCATATTTCAATTGAACGCATTTGAAATTCCAATTTTTCATTATAAATTACCAGACCAATCAACTATGAGGATGCCAAGATACTGGCATAAATAGGTAACTAGAAAATGCTACCTATTAAATGTTATTTAAATTATCACATGTTATTTAAGAAAATGCTTCAGAAAAGTCTTCAAGACATGCAACTTTGTTCCCTTTATAAGTGGAAGAAAAATTCTAGTTACTGTCATTGTTTAAGGAGTTGTTACTGACATTTTTCTTTTGTTAGGAAATGACTCAATGCCACAACTTTAGCTCAACAGTTTCATGACTGTTTTCATAGCGGACAGCTGAGTAATTTCCTTACTCTGCTTTTACTCTGAACATAGGAACTTCAGACATCTTCCCACAGCATTTTCTTAGGAATGTAACTCTCATGTACTCTTCTCTAATAATCATCCACAATCAAGTTGCTATAACCGTTGTTTCTGGAACAACAACAAAAGGTAGTATGGCTTTTTTTTTTTTTTTATCCATTGGTTTCTAATTGTCTTTTAATATCAAAATGAAAATGTTGGGAACTGAAGGGTTTTTTGATGTATATGTGTGTTTGGGTTTTGGTTTTTGGTTTTGTGTCAGGTTCCATCCAACCTGGCAGTTACATCAGGTATCTCTGTGTCAAGAAATATAAAAATGAATTGTGTGTTGCTCATATTTTGATGGTACCAAGGAACAGAGATGATGAATTTGGATATTTTCTGACATTTTCTTGCCACAGCTAACCCAAAGAATCATTTTTCTTAATTTATTTTCATAATTGAGGATTTTGTTTATTTCAAAGTAAACACCCTTAAGCAGTTATCAAATTTATTGGTAAACATTTTACCCACCCCAACTAAGCCTTGGAGCTGGTAAAAAGTCTAACTGCTCTTCTAAAATAAATCTCACCTAATTTGGAAAAAACAAATTGTCATTGATAGAAGCATAACTTAGCTCACTGGATGTGCTTTCTTATTATAGTTTCACATTTATTTCACAAAAAGAAAAAATGTTAGCAGGTCATTAAAACCAAAATGTTCACATTCTGAGATTCTTGGTTCTATTATTAGTTGGACCATTTCTTATTGCATTATCTTGGCTTTTCTCAAACCTATTACTTGACAAATAGCTCCCATGCTTGTCCAATTTACTAACCCACTGCACATCGCCTTGACAACTCAAGGGAAGACTCTTTTATCACTATGGAAACAAGTCAATATAAACATCTTCACATTTTATTTATAGACTAAGTAATATAAAGGGCATGATGCACACTTGATGTGATCTGAAATGAAATATACTAGATGCTTCTTGTTTTTAATTAATGGGATTAATGGTTGACATTGACATACAACATCTTCTCACAGCTAGAGGGGATAAAACTACAATTGTCACTTTATTTTATGAGTTACTTTAATTTACAGTTTTTTTTTTCACTGTCCAAGGTTAACATCTAGGCTTGTGACAGGATGACACTAACATGAAAAGGGAACTTATAGACACTTCAACCAGAAAGGTGTCAGATCTCAAAAATACCTGCAAATTTTTATAACATAACTCCACTTAACATATTCTAAATTGGAACAGGGAATGAGTAATTCATCCCCTTGTAGATTTCCTTGTGTAATAGGAAAAATTCAAGATTTAAATCAGACACTAAAGAGTAAAAGGTATGAAAAGTCATTGTATTTAATTATATATGTCTTATATGTAAAATAAGTATAATAATATTTACTTGATGGATTATTATAAAGATTTTGAGTAATCAGAAAAAAATGTATAGTCCAGCACCTCTATACAACATTATAAAAAAATATAAGTTATTACCACTTTAAATATATGTGATTATTCAATTCTCCCTAATTATGGAGCTCTTATTTGCAACATTAATAGTTTCATAAGCATCTTAATACATTCACTGATATGATAGGAACAGAAGAGAAATTTGTTTATGCTTCACATCTCAGTTACAATTTTTCAAATGTTGTCAGAAATCCTACAGATGAAACACTAAATGCACCTTTTGGATTATTATTAGCAATATTATTCTGTGCTATAAGGTTTGGCTATAAGGTGTCACCAGAAAGTACATGTGTGAGACCATGCAAGAATGTTCAGGGGTGAAATGATTATATTTTGAGAAGTGTAACCTATTCAGTAAATCAATTCATTTGGTGCATTAATAATGTGAATGCATTAAAGGATGCTACTGTAAGCAAGTAGGGTGTAACTGGAGGAAGTATGTTACTGGGGACATGCCCTTGGGTATTAGATTATCCTTAATTTCTTGCACTCAACTCTCTCTGCTTCCTTGCCGTAACCATCCTCTTCTACCATGATGTTTTGCCTCACTTTGTGCCCAGAGCTATGCAGTCATCCAACCAAGGACTGAACCTATAAAACCATGAGCCAAAATAAACTTATCTTTCTCTAAGTTGTTCTTGCCAAGTCTTTTGGTCACAGCAATAAAAAGTCTAACATGCCATGACAATTGTCATTTAAGTAATTAACTCCCTGTGAGTTGGGCAAAATCTAAAGAACTTAGATATCTTTCCAATGTGTTATGTGACAATGGTATTTCCTGTAGCAAATTCTCCTGTGTACATACACAAATATGCCACAGTGCATCTCATCTTTATGCATATCCACAGGTTCTAATTTAAAAAAAACTATAAATAAATAGAAGAAAGTAGAGGAATGAGAATGGTTGGGGAGGAGGGAAGGGAAGGGGAAAGCACTGGGGACTGATTTAGAACAAATTATATTCCATGTTTGTATAATTATGTCAAACTGAACCCTAATATTATTTATAACTACAATGAACTTAAAGAGAAAGAGAGAGAGAGAGAGAGAGAGAGAGAGAGAGAGAGAGAGAGAGAGAGACCAAAAATACTAGCTCTTGATTATTAGAGAAGTATATGCTAAGGTAGAGCATTTACTGTAGAAAGTTTTATCACCACTCCATAAAAATAACTTCTGGTTTAGTTTTTACTCCATATGAAAAGTTTCCCTTGTTTTTCATTCAGTTTTAAAGGTTTGGATTTTATCCTGAAATCCTAAGTTTATGTTTCTCTGGACAAATAAATACATTTTCCTTGTTTTCAACATTTTTTTTGCATAATTCTAGCTAACCAATGCTAAATGTGAAAATACCCACGTTTATACTAATGTACATGAGTCTCTGTCCTTTCCTTTACAAAGAAGCATCCTTATTCCATACTTAGTTTACATAAAAAATTTATTAAAGCCTATCAGGCATATAGGTGTATACTTTTTTTTCAAATAGGGATTTTGTTTTATGTTTCTCTATTATGTTTTACTTAATAAGAATAAAATGTTGGAGAATGTCAGAATCTCTCTACTAACCCACAAAGGATATGAACTTTGTCTCAGGGAAAAAAAAGAGACATGCTATTTAGTTGTGAGGAGGGAAGGAAGCTTGCCATCAAGCTGGATGAGCTCTTCAGGTTCTTTGGGTGTCTACTTCTGTGACTTTGCATACTATTTGTTGCTCATTAAGTAACAAATGAGAGTCCCTTACTCTCTCTGGAATGTATAAAGAAGAATTAAACTTTAAAAAAAATGCAGAGTTTATTCCTTAGTGCTTCCTCTTGGAGCAAATTGCTAAAAAGCATAGGTTGATGTCCTCTAATTTAACTTAGTTTTAACAAAAGAATTCCATTAAAACTAAATGCACAGGAGAAAAAGTAATATGTTATCAACCAAAAATAAACTGTAATATATACCTCTCTAGAGTTACTCACTTCTATTAAAGAAATGCATACTGCTTTGAGAAAACACTAATGCATGTGGTTGAATATCAGGCCATGCAATAGATTAAGGCAGAGTCTAACAACATTAAACAAGCCAGCACAAACACCAAAAACAACCAGTAGCATTAATATTTCATTAATACAGCCTACAATTTCAGACTTATATTCAACAGATTCCCATGTAAAGATCCATCACATAAAATGGGGTGGTATGTCTTACAGTTCAATTTATTAGAAAACTGTTTGAGAAAACAAAGATTGCCTGAACATGTGCAAAGGAAAGCATTAAGAGTTTCAACTAATTCTAAAGTTATGTTAATAAATCATCCTCCTTTTTAAAAAAGATGTGTTGGTTTATATCTACTGTGGTAGATTGTTCACAGTTCATCTCATTCTCTGCCCTTGTTAGGGCTCCTATCCCTATAGTATATACTTCCTCAATCCACTGGCTTTCAGCTTGTCTCATAACTTGATTAAATGGAACGTTGATTAAATAAAATTGGTGATATGCTTTCTAAGCACAGCATCATAATGCAGTGTGTGCTTCTATCCACCTTTCTCTCACTATGTCCATGTTATCATCACACCACAGAAAGAGATTACTATTTTCACCTGAGTCTTACAATGAGCACACATGAAACATGCTCATACTCTGAAAACCTAGGCTTCTTTGTTATACAGAATTCTATCAGGACTAATGCAAGTGTCCATGAGAAAAATCAGAAAAAAGTTCAATAAAAATGCCATTGTATAAACATGATAACAGTTTAGCAAAGAAGGAAGATACTACCTTGGCACCAGGGCATTAATAAGAAGATCAGATAGTGCATATGAGAGTTCCCCCCACTGGGAGCAAGGGTCAGGCTAAAGCACGGGAGTTGGCAACCTATCTCTTAAAAGGACTAGGGCCATGAGAAGATTAGCATGTCCAGAATTAAATCAGAGCAAAGAAGATAAAAATGTACTGACCACTATGGAGTAAAAGATCAGAGGAAAACAAGATTGACGTTTGCTGAGTCCCCTAATGGTTGACCCGTTTCTCCTTTAAATTCTTCTTATAGTGAGGCTTGATTGTAATAACGAGTCAGCTGGTCCCAGATATGGTTATAGCGAGGAACAAGGGAACCCTAAGTTCTGGTATCAGAGACCAGATCACTTCAACATGTTCATAGTAAGCTAACAAAATCAGGATGGGGCTTGGGTGAGTGATAAACATGCACAGAAATATATAAGAACAAACCAGATAGTTAAATTAAAGTGAAAGGAACACACAGCTAACTTTTCAACATAGATAATAAAATACTGGGTGGTCTCTGTCGAGTTAAGTCATAATTGTATTGGTGAAAGATTATGGAATAGGATTTTTATTTATTTGTTTCAAAGAACTACTGAGAGAAAAGTTATTTCTCTTTCACAAAGACTCCCATTGCATTCATATTTAAGGGCTTTGAAAGACAGTGGCAGCCTAATTCAGTTTGTTTCTCCATCCCATATAACGAATGGTCTCTTTGTTGCTACAAGATTCTCAGTTGTTTCCCTGTCCCTATAATGTACTATTTTCTCTGACTGAGTGAAGCTCTCATATTAAATAAGACAAGTATTGTGGTAGAGGAGATTTCAAATGAGGGAAGAGGTATGAAATTAGTTTGGAAATGTAAGAAGGATTGGGTCAGAGTATGGAGGAATTTGAGGGATCTAATTTGAGGGATCTATAGGGATGGGAAAACAACTGAGAATTTTGTAGCAACAGAGTTAAGAACAACAACACAGAAGAAAATCAGTATTGAAGAATAGAAAAGATATCAATGAATACTTTATTGGTATTGACACAGGATTAGACATATAAATGTTCAAATAGATAATTGTTAATTGAACTTAAATCTGCTATTTTTAAAATACAAAATAAACTCATAAAGTCACCAAATTAAAGGAAAAAATTAATCGATAAAATGTACAAGGGAAGCACAATGTATCTCAGGCTTCTCTCTATGGAAGACTTCAATTATGAAAAGAATAGACTCAAATTATTAAAGGATTTAGGAAAAAAATCTTTCAAATAAACACTGGGAATTTTATTTTGAGAGTTGTTTTATAGAACAATAAAACTTTTTCACTGAAAAACTAGGAAGTCGTTGACTTTTTACAAAGAGAAAATTAATATATTGGTTTAGAGGATATGATTGTCTTTCAGAGATTAGTAATATGGCTCATAGATCATGCCTGTTTTTGTAAATAAAATTTTATTGGAAATATATCAGTGCTTGTTCAATAACCCCTACTTTTGCACATGTATATAGAATTGAGCAGTTTCAAGAAAAACCATAAAGTCTAAAGTATTTACTATTTGGCCTTTTATAGAAAATAGCTCCTGATCCTGGTCTAGAGTCAATTATCAAATTCTCTTGCTAGTTCATGCATTTTAACCCTACATATTGATAGTTCCACAGATAATTATGTTCTCATATGTTATGAAATAATATACTGCTCAATATTGCTTATAAAAATAGAAAATGAAAGTAATATAAATTTAAAAGAATTTGAATATGAATTTTACATAATCATTTATATGACCTTTATAGTATAAATTTTCATATTCTACACTTACATGTATTAAGTAATACACTTATAGAAAATATCAAAGATTACAAAAGACCTACTTTAGATTCATTATATATGTGTGTGTGTGCGTGTGTGTGTGTACACACACATGTTGCTTTTTCTTTATAATTATAATCAAATTATTACAAAAGAAGTTGAACTCTTTCAAAGTCCCTTGTAATTCCCTAAAATTCTACTATTTATAAGTATCATTAAGAAACAAGGCTCTGTACTAAATAGTCAGTATACAAATTTTATAAGGGACTGTCTAATTCCTGCAAAGTTTTACTTTAAAATACAAATAAAAAAATAATAATACAGGGCAGGCATGCTGAGCATGTTAACTTGCAACAAAAAAGCAGTCAATCACCACAAGCTGAGATGGTCTGTATGGGTTTCTCAGCTCAGGTAGAACTTGATATCAGTTGTAAATACCTAGGAGACTTCCACCAAGAAAACAAAAGATAAAGAAGATTCAGGAAAGGAGAATAGTATAGTAGCAAAAATATATACATTACTTATCAAGAATAAGCAAAGTGAGATACATTGGTATTGCTTTGGAATTTCCTTTAAAAAATAAAAACTCACTTAAAATTTCAAGCAATACATGTATAATGAAAGCAAATGATGCCCAGATAAAATCAATTATAGAGGTTCTGGTCTAATTCCTATGTCTTTGATTCACTTTTGTGTAGGGTAAGAGATAGGGGTTAAATTTCATTCTTCTATATATGGATTTCCAGTTTTCCCAGCACCATTTTTTCTCCAACGTATGCTTTTGGCAACTTTGTCTAGTATCAGATAACTGTATCTATGTGGGCTTGCCCCTATGACTTCTCTTCTTTTCCATTAGTTTTCATATCTGTTTGGTGCCAGTATCATGTCATTTTTATTATCATAGCTCTATAGTATAATTTGAGGTCCATTATTGAGATGTCTCCTCCTTTGCTTTCTTGTTAAGGTCAATACTGAATTTCTTAAGAAATATTGGCAAAATATATCAAAGTGTGGGGTTCAAATTGCTTACTTATATAAGGTCATCTAAGATAATTTCTTACAACAGGGATCTCTTTTCAAAAGTCATATTTATTCTAATGTTTTTACAATACTGTATTTCATCTCTGTTAAATGGGGATATTTCTTACAATCAATAAAACAAAAGCATACTTTATGATTCAATTAAATATAGTAGTAATGAACTTTCACACTTAAGAACCCACTGGAGCTACTCAGATGAAATACTGGGATTCCAGTGTGAGCCTAAGACCAGCTGGGTCAACATGGCACATGGTTCAAATGGGATGACTAGGCAAAGTAATATACTTGAAAATGTTAGGGAACAGACAGCTGAGATGGTGGGAACACAAGGTTAAGAGAATAATTCTATTAAATGAGTCTACCATGCTGACCCCACATGCTTCCTTTTCCAAGAAGCAATTTACCTGCAACCCTGCCTGGCCTAAGTGGACAGGATATGTCCACTTAGCAAACTTGTTAACTGCAAGAGAAATGCAGGCTCAAGATAATATTGATTAGAGAAACCCAGGAAACATTTGTGACCAGATCCTGAAACTCTGAGAGATAAGGATCGTTCCCCCTAACCATAAAATCTGTAAGAATGTATGGTTTAGGATACAATTAGAACCAGTAAGCATGGGCCAAGGTGACCTAGAGTTACCATGACAGTGGGTACTTGAAAGTCTGATATCATCCTACTGTCAGTCAAATGTCAAGAGGTGGACCTGGGCAGGACTCTCTGGAAACTTCTCTGGGATTCCCAATAAAACTGGAGTCCAGGAGAGGCATGTTGTTCCTCTCCTCTTTGAGAGGACCCACACTTTCCCTTGAGAGTGACCCTTTCCCTTTTCCTAACCCTTCAATAAACTCATTCCTATTACTCTGAACAACATGTCTGGTATCTTTCTGACTTGATTGCAAGAATCAGGGTTTGAAGAGGGATCTTTTTGCTGCCTCAGTGTCTCTGAAGGCTCCAACTTGTTAATAGTACCATTCACCTGGTAACTGTTTACTCCCTTCTCTGAAAACTCTTATTCCCCATTCATTCCTTATTCATATTAATATATTTCTTGCCAACAGTTCTGTCTAAACTGTCATTTTTTCTGTTTCTTATTCATTACATTATGTTGGTCATTAAGCTCAGTGATCATATTTAAGAAATATCTCATTAATGCCCTTCCTTCCTTTTCTGGTTAGATTTTTATCATCCTGTGTGAGATCATTATTGCTCAGCTGACTATTATAATTTTTAACTAATTATCTTAATATTTCCAGTATCTCTTTCCTAAAAAAACCATATACTTTACAATAATACTTGGAATAGCCTTTAAAAAGAAATCTGTTCATTCCCCTTTAAAAAAAAAAAACTTTTTTGGGAAGTCCCCACTATATACAGCTGAAATATAAATTTCTGAAGTTGGTCACTAGGCTTTTTGCAGTCTGACCCTAAAATAATGAGCTTAAAATCATTCTAGACACATGATATGAAATAATTATTATTAATGTTGCACTTAGGCATTGTTTTCTAATATATTAGATGCTTATATAATATATTAGTCCAGTTAAGAGATAGGAATTATAGCAGTTATTTGAACAAAATAATGTAGTTTATAACTAATCATATATTTGTAAACTGAGTAAGTTAAAAGGTAAAAAGAAAACTCAAGTCCCCACATAGCACCAATGTGTTCAGACTACCCATATATTTGGGAAGCATCTGTCCTTACGGCTAAGGGGAAAAGTAGAACAGGTGGAGAATTACTAAAACTTAGAAGCTTGGAGGAGGGTCTCTGATGAGCTGAAATTCAGACCTCAGGGAAGAGGGTGCTACTTGGAAGGTGGTGGTAGGGGGCTCCTTCTGTGAGTGTTGGGAAAACTGCAAACTTTTTAAAAATGCTGGTGTGGGAATGAGCCACTGTTGCTAAATGGAAGAAGCACTGCTGTGGAGTCAGTTTGTAAACAGAAGAGAAAGGTCCTTCCTCCTTCTAGAGTCCTGTTGGGCCTTTAGAGTTCCTTTTGTTGACAGAATCTACTATGGGTCCAAGAGGCAAAGTACAAATGGGGCTTGAAGATCTGTAGCTCCAGCAAGACAAAGCTGGAATAAACGGGGTGAGGGGAAGGTAAGACATAACACTTATTAATTGGCACAGTCGTTCTCTTCAGCTACATATGATCTATACTCGCCCTTCTCACAAACTGAACTTTCACAAAAGACAACTGTGTTTGTACTTAAGGATATGCTACTATAATTCATATAAATGAAGTTGTTCTCACCTTGTTCCCAAGTGAGAAGAGGCACAGCCCTAACAGTCATTGTATTGATTTCGAGCTGTTATTTTCTCCTCAAATCAAGTCACAGGCTCTCCATATTCTGTTAGTAAAAGTCTAAATTGTAAAGTTAATCCCCAGCAAAATTTGTACAAATTAATATATGCTTGTGCATATACATCATGCATGACAACAAAGAAAATATACTTAGCAACTAGAATCCCTAGTTCTCTAACTGGTAATAAGGCCATAGATTGATAATTATGATTTTCTTTTTTTTTAAATTAGCCTTTCCATATATTTTCTTTGTTCTCAGGTGGACAGAGTTCCTTCCCTGATGCAATGACCAAAAATATCCTCCCTGAAGAGTCTTAATTGTTAGTGAACCTGACTTTTTGGTTGTTCTTCTTTCATATGAATTTTTGCTACTGGATTTGGAAGTGCTATGAGAAACTCTTAGAGAGAAATCCTAGGTTCCAGATATAGCCTGCCTTGCTCCCATCATGGGCAACAAGCAATTTCTTTTGGTAACCAGATCAATCACCTCAAATATCAAGTTAACAACTCCTTTGTCTGTTGGTTCAATGACATGAGGACCCCAAAAATCTAGGTGTCAATGTTATTGTGGAATTCAATAAAATCATTGTTTCATCTTGTGTTGGCCAGAGTTTCCTCTTGGGATTCAGATCTTTATACCAGAAGACTTTAAAGTTTCATGGAAATAAAAATTCTACAAGTAAACTATTGGTTTTAATAGTGAGAGGATCCACTTTTTTGGATTGTTTATTCTGACTTTTAGAGACACGATCATTTATTGATTTCTGATATAGTACAGCCTGTAAGACTGAATCCAATTAGTGGTACAATAAGTAGATCATCTCACCTTTCCAACAAGCCAGTTGCTTTGGTATTTCAAATTATTTCCTTCATCAGAAACAATATTGTGTGTAATACCAAGGCAGTAAACAATTAGCCTATCGATGGTGGTGCTGGCAGGAACATTAGGGGGCAGAGAATGTGCACATATCAAAGCCTTGCATATTTCAGTGAAGATAAATCTTTGCCTCCACCATGATGGCAGGGGTACAATGTGATTAACTGGTGTTCTTTTGAGGGCTCAGTGTTGGTCATTACTGCTGCCAGATTAGACATTCAGCAATAATGGAAGCCACACCAGAGCTTGCTTCTAGCAAATTCTCTACCAACAGACATAACTTGGCCACAGAATTGGAGAACACACGTTTTAGTGAGCCAATGGGAGTATAATGTTGAATAATTTTAGGTTTAAATTGTTCTTTAGACAGTACTTGGGAGCAAGTACTTGAAACTTTGGGTTCAAAGTCTAGCCTTTCTGGTAGAATCTGCATTTGGGGTTTCTTATTTAATTTGATTGTCTTCTCAGTTGGTGTTTCAATTCAACAGAAACAAGCATGCACAGATATGGATATATGTATATGTATTCCTTCATTTATTTTATATTATACATATGTACAAAATAGATATAAACATCTGGATATGTCTACTATTATAGCATATATCTAAATTCAGAACAGATTTTATAATTACAATGAATTGTTTTGCTAAGAGTACAGACTAGTGTTGAATATGTGTGTAAACACAAACTAGCCCTAGACAAAGTAGGTACTGGAGTTTTAAGAAGAATTACATTTCAGAGTCTGTTTCCTGTCAAATTTGGGGTTCTGAAATACTGCTAGGCACTATCAGGACTTGGTATCGTCCCATTGAAATGGGACAAGCTTAAAGTCTGCAAACGTTCAACATTATGAATGAAAGTATTTGGTAGAAGGCAATAAGTAATAGAGCCCATAAAAATTACTTTGTGTTTGTATTAAATTTAATAAGAGAATGAGAAAATGTAATGTTTCTTTCTATGCCCATGTAAGTTCTTGATTTTGAAAACCATTTAACAAATATGTTTGATTGCTTACTTCTATTTTTATTGTTTTTAAACATCTTATCCATGAGCAAGTTTCAGAATTATAAATATACAAGGAGGCATTAAATGAGAAGTAATTCCTATTCCCACACTTTTATCCTATTCTTTTAAAAGAGGAAGACACCCAGAAATATTCTATGAATATATAAATCTACCTATATATTGCTATTCCCCTACACTCAAAATATTTGAGGGAAATCTTATTACCATTTTAGAATGTTTCCCTATCATTGCAACTGTGTTATCAGAACATATTCCTTCTCAAAATTAAAAATATTTCTTGACAACATGATCCTTCCTAGTTTTTAAGGTTCAAACCTAATTGTATTTATTAACAATGAACTGGAAAAATATATTTTTCCCATTTAGTACCAACATGTTCAGGTTAGCCATGTATTAAAAATAATTTACTATTCTAACCATTTGTCCAGTGGCTATGAAAAGCACTTTGTTCTGAGTGGTTTTTCATATCATTAGTTATTTTCTCATTACAGAACTATAATATCATTAGAAAGTAATGCCTAAGTTTCCTTCTTTACACAGATTTACTCAAATTTTTTTTAAAAAGTCTCTTACTAAATGTAATATTTAATGAATATATCAAATTTTTTGTACTTATTGAAGTGCTCCTTTTAAAAAAACCTTAAAGTGTTTAGTATTGATCTGAGAAATACTAAAAGAATCTGCTTTTGTCAAATATTAATTCGGTATTTTTCCTTTCAAAGAATCCAGTGGTTTTGAGTTATTTTCTTATAGTTTAACAAAAGGGTTCTTATTACCCAACCAATAAACATAGACATTACAGTGTCTCCTTTTTCATGGTTAAGGAAACTACATAAGTAGCAGAGCCAAATTCTGAACCAAAACCTGGCTCCAGCATTTGTAAATTTCTCATCAAACTACAAAATGAGTTAAGATGAACTAAAGAGGCTGGGGAATATAACAAAGGATTTTTATTACAAATGATAAATCGTTAGATTGAGAGTGGTGGGAATATGGTAGCATAGCTGAAAAAAAAAAGATAATAGAATCAGAGAAAACGAAGGAATCATTATGCTATAGAACATCCAGCAACGAAGGAAAATGTCCTATGATTCTGTAATGCTGAATATGGTAGCTGCTAGCCATATGTGACTATTGAGCACTTGAAATATAGCCAGTACAATTAAGGAGCTGAATTTTTAGTTTTCTGTATTCTCGGCTAATTTGAACTTAAATTGCTACATTTACTGGTGACTATTGAACCACATGGCTAAAATCTAAAGACATGGATATAGTGAAAGAGCCAGGAAAAAAAGAAGAAAAGCATGATTGCTGAAAAGGGGAAGTTCTTACCAAGAAACAGCAGAGCAGAGGCTGCCCACAGGGATGGCATCTCCTGTGGTCAATGGTCTCATTAGCTGCTTCACCACACAGATCATACACAGCTTCAATGAAGAACCAGAATCACAGTTGATATCCCAGAGTTCAGCACTAACCAGTGATGAATGAAGAATGCATCTAACCTGGTCTGGAACCTGTCATCAGTAACATCAGGCTCACATTGCAGTAATATGTAAGATTATAAAAGCTTCACCTCAGAAATGACAAATGCACTGTGACCACCATGGGCCCCCACTCATGGGCTCAAGTTTTACAAAATGTAACTATTTTATGTAAAATACCCAGATGGAATACAAACCTTTGAATTTCATAGTGGAACCAATAGTTGGGCTCATTATGTGAATGGTCCTGTTGTAAGCATTATTAAAATTCTAAAATGATTGTCAAATGTTCCCCATCTATACAATATCCCAAGCAGGGAGCATGGAATGCTGAAAAAAGAAGAGAAGAAATTGTATAGCGCACCTGTGTGTGAGTTCCTACTTCAAACACAGAAACAAAGAGCCCCACTGAAATTCCTTTGAAAATGAGAGCTAAGGTTTAGCTTCAGGGCTGGGACTGGACAGCAAAGCTATTGGCTTCCATGTCTTTGTTCAGCCCAAGGTATAAGTTTATCTGCAATTGATTAACACAGCTAGCCTGAATGTTACACTGCACTTCAAGTTCTATAGAAGAAAAATTAAAAATAGAATTCACCTTCAACCATCCTATCATTTTGATTTTTGATAACATGTTTTACTTTTGTATCCCATTTCTAAAGTCTCTAGGAGGTTTTGAGGCTGATCTTTTAGCTGATAATTCTTACGTAGAAATGTTAACATACAGATGCCAAACATATATTTGATTTTAAGGAAATATACTTTTAAAATATATTTGCTTAACTGCCTGAAAAATAGCAAGCACTTATTAGACAAGGTGCCTTAACATATATATGTTAAACCTAACTCTCTTAACAACCCTCTAGGAAATCATTATCAATATGCCCATTTTACAAATGAGGAAACCATTTAACTTGTCAAGATAATCACTGCTGGTTTGCAGCTGAACTGGGATCTGCCTAATTTCAACATTCTTGCTCTTTCTCCCCAGTTGCTCTACCAGGTAAATTCATCAAAATACTGCGTTTATGAATTATAAATTTATGCCCAATGTTTTCCAAACTTCAGTTATTTAATTTCTGCCTTCATGCTTTTTGTCATATTAGCACTTAAATAATTTTTGTTTGCATTAATTGGTTGAGCACATTTTTTGTAAAAGAAACTTTATTACTATGCAACTGAAAAATCACTATCACTTGTTATAAAGAGAAGATAATTATAAAAACAAATAAAAGTATAATGTTACAAAGTATAAATTACAATTAAAGTATAAAATAAATAAAAGACGCATTATATGAAATTTAATTAATTTTGAAATGTAGACCTGAAAGTGAGAATAAAATATTTTAAGATGAGTCAATAATGAAAGGATATTCAGCTTGATACCATTTAGTTTAGATGAAAATAAGGTATTATACCAATATGGCAATTCTATTTCTTAAAATTTTCTGTTACTATCATTGAGAATTCACCACACATGTATAGTCTAAAATGATGATAGAGGTGGATACAGGGAAATCATTCCTTACTGAAATAGTGAGACTATTATTCAACAAACTGAAAATATCATGAATCTATTCTGAATGTGTCCAGTTTTCATTTTAAAATGTAAAAATAAAACCTGGTTCTTAGTCACTCGTGGATGTAGTCTTGTTAGAAAAAATGTGTAGAAAGTTTGTTCATGCAGCATTTCTTAGTGCTTCTTAGTAGTGTTTAAAACATGTTTAGTGCATTCTTTGATAAGTTCATACCCAGGTTGCTTAGAATTAACTATGGGAATCTGACTCACCTTGAAAGTGATATATACTAATTCAGTTTTATAATTATTGCAATCACATTTTCCATGGCAATATTAATATAATCTCATCTTTTGAAATACTCATTTTGTTGTCCATTAAGTAAGTAAATAAATCTCAAGATGTTGTAATTTGAAAAGCAGATATCATATGTTCTCACATAAACTGCCCTCTAAAATATACTGAAGTTCCTCAGACAACATGAGTAGATGAGAGGACTTCTGAGTAAAATTGGTCTAAAAAAAAGTCAGATACATAGTCCTACCATTAGCATGACTGATGAGTTTAACAGCCTTATCAAGTGCTCCAATACTTAATCTGGGATTTTCAGGAAAGAGAGTTCCTTTGAGCATGCAATAGCAAACTGACTTTGTTCCACATATATCCACTGGAATATGTGCCCTTACCAAAAGATCTTAGCACTCACAATTTAGGTTCTACATTATATTTCATTGTGACTTTAACTGTGAGTTTAAAACTCACTTTTTAGGTTGTATGAATTGCTAAATGTGGAAAAACCTAATTTTATAGGTCCTTATATCCAGCTAGTATTTGGGAAAAATATTACATGTAATACTGGGTTCACAATGTTAGTGGATCACTCTGTAGTGACTTCACGTTATAAAAGGTAAGAAATGTTGTTTTATTTTTTATCAGAATTATAAGGCCAAAATCTGTGTTATTTTAAAAACCCTACAGCATCATTTTCAACATTAATTATCCAGAGGTTTTGGGAAGAGTTTCAATAATATGTTGTTAAATATCAATCAAGAAGAAGTTTTAAACAAGCATTTGTAAAATTTATGTTAGTTTTTAATAACCAACAGATGCCTCTCTCAAAAATAAAGCCTATGACAGGAAATGGAGCATTTCTTCAGTTGTCATTAAATTTATAGCCTCATCAGAGTTAGTACTTTTACCTTTATGAGGCACTACAGTTGGAGGTTGCTGTGAATATTGCATTTTTCATCCTTGTTATATTGCACATTTACCAATCAGGAAGCTTAACCTTGTTTCAGTCAGCATTTTTGCTGCTGGGACTAAAAGATCTGACCAGAACAATTGTAGAGGAGGAAAAGTTTATTTGGGGGTTCGCAGTTTCAGAGGTCTTAACCCATAGACAACAGATTCCATTCCTTGGGGCTTGAGGTGAGGCTGGACATCTTGGTGGAAGAGTGTGATGGAGGGAAGCAGGTCCCACAAAGCAGAGGGGGAGAGTGACTACACACTCCAGATACAAAACATATACCCTGTAGCCATGCCCCCAATGAACCACTTCTTCCAACCACACCCCACCTGCTTCCAGTTCCCACTCGGTTAATCACATCAGGGATTAATTCACTGATAAGGTTAAGGCTATAACCCAATCATTTCTCCTCCAAACCTTCTTACATTATATCACATGTGAGATTTTGGGAGACACCACATCTAAACCATAACTACTATCCTTCTATTTTACTAAGAAAATGTCTACACTTTTTCCTAGTGGATCATTGTGTATTTTAAGAGTACACAAAATTAAACGGATTTATTCTGGAATTCGAGAGTATCCCCTAACATAATGGAATATGTTCACTGTTACCAGTTAACAAACATTCACATTTCAAATAATCGCCATCATGTTTGTCAGAATTTTTACTTTTCGCTTGGTGTTTTACATCCATAAATGAAATCAAGCCAGTTAATTTTCATTTTGTCCTCACATCTATCCAAAGGCATATGGCTTATTTCATCACATTCACCACTAGTTCTAACACTTTCATCACAAATTTCATCATCTCTAAACTTTAAAACTTCTTTTCTATAATGGATAATAAAAACCTACCATGGAATCTAATTTAGAATTATGTGTATTAATACATTCTTCCCACACCTAATAATTTCAGCATGTGGAAATAATGTTCTAATGAACTGCAGAGATGTAGAACTGACTAGCTGGCTGTGAATACACACAAAAGCCATTCTGCAGAGCTATTCTGCAGAGAGATTGGAGAAGGAACAACACAGGCAAGTGACCCTGTGGTTCAGTAAAAAAAAAGAAATCAAAGACAGTCAATGGCTTAGATGCTGACTACTCTATAGTTTCCAGTTCATCTGAGACTGAGCAGCATATTCTGGCCTTGGATTCTAAGAAGAAGTTTAATATCTTAACACTAATTCTCCATTTTTAAATATAGCTAAAGAAGATTTTTTTTTTACTTGTAATCAAATGAACTTCTTCTAAGACAATTGGTAAGTAACCTTTGTTTTTGGTTAGGTTAAGTGAATGACTATAAGTAACCAATCAAAATTAAATGTGTTTTTGTACACTCATGACTTGAAGCCTTTTAAAAATTATTGACATGAAGTTATACTATTTCCAGTAATAAATATTTTGAGATAGGCAGTAGCACCTTGCCCACTTCAAAACAAAACAAAACAAAACAAATGGGAAAGTAAAAATTGTTTTCAACGTTTTATTAAATTTGAGGTTCAGAATTGGGAAAACCAACACATAATATGAATGTGGTCTACCTACAGAGTTACTGATGGCTCTATGTTGATATATCTAGAGGAGTCTCAAGTATCCTTTGATAATTTTGAAAAATTGATATAGACTTACTGCCTAAGATAACGAATTTGACAGAAAATTGAAAGCTATAGACACCAATTCTTATAATCAATAAAATATTTCACTATATGTTCCCTGGTACATCCAGCAAGACTTTCTAACTGCCTATGGCCATGAATCATCTGACTATCCAAGACTGTGTGATAGGTGGGCACCATATTTGCGGCCCATTACAAACTCAGCTCTGGATGTCTATTTTGGAGGCTTACCATTAGCCACTGGACATATGTATTTTAAATCACAGAATATGTGTTAATACAAGGGGAAAATTCTAAATTCCAAAAGAATAGAAAGTAAAATGCATTAATATAATTCAGCAAAACCAAAGAAAATATCACTAGAATGAAGGCTAATCAAATTAATATGTAAGTGAAGAAATCAATGTCGACTTTCATTCTCAGAACTAATAATGATGTAATATAAAACCTCTACATTAAATAAAATGGGCTCAAATTACATGCACATGTTAGACTCAGATAAACATTATTTTCTTTCCTATAACCTTTGGATGAAAGATTAGTGAAATTCTTTAGAGGATAGAGATGAGAGGTTATATTTTCTCAACATGAAAAATGTATTCAAATGGTGAAAGAACCAGCAAAAATAAATAAGGGAAAAGCCAAACATATAAGTATGGCTTTGTAATTAAATCCCCTTCTTAAAATAATCAGATTGCTTTAATCTTATACTTGATGTTCAGACTTAACTGATTTTCATCTTTATGAAATCTGAACTGAACTCCAAAATTTTAAGATATGAAATAGGCATTTTGCTGTGTTTTCTTCTAATGACATTAATCCTTTGTCCTCAGTTATCATCTTCAATTTTAGCCGAAAGAATCTCTCCAAAATCTATAGCCTTAGGTATTACTTAAGAAAATTAACTCGAAGCTCTGATTTTAATTATTTTGAACTAAAATCAAATTACTTATTTGAAGTTATATTTATTCCAATAATGTGACTTTGAGAAAAGCTCAGACTAGGTATATGGAAAAAGAATTTCTTTGATATTGAAAAACTCAATCTCCAACATTTATGTTCATAAAGCCATTTCACATCTGAAAGCATTAAGTCCTTCCCTGCCTGAGATTCCAGGTACAGAGTAATGCTCAGTTAGGTCAAGAACCTACTGTAACATAAAGTAACTATGGATTGAAGAGACAAGCCTGGGATAAAAAGTAAATTCTAACAATCCCAAATATACGCTTAAAGGAATACCAAGGGACGTGGGTATCACTCAGTGATAATGTTAGCTGCTTAGCATTCAAGGCCTGAGTTTTCTTCTCAGTGCTCACTACCACCTGTTCATGTGAATGCACACACACATAAAGCAATACAAAAAGATTTAGAGACAATCCTTGAGTTTTTGCAGGAAGAACCCATCTGGGCATTCTACCACTGAGGAATGGCTTAGTCATTTGGGATAGTGCCTATTCAAAGGATGCCCTGGTTCCTGATTTGCAGCATTACCCAGGATACGAAAGGAGATGAAATGGAGCTGATAAATTACTTGAATACAACTCATGAAGTTCAGTTCAATGCCAATGAAAATTCTAATAATGATACCATTCCTGAGCTGGTCCCTCTTCAGTCTATTCTGATCCTCCTCCTGTAATTCTGGTTCCAAAAGGGAGTCTGAATCTCCTAGAAGCCCTACTCAATAGAATCATAAAACTTCCTGGAACAACTGGCCAGTACCTCTACGTTATCTAAGAACAGATTCTACACTAGTCTGAGACCTCTACAAGTACCCTGAAAATTGAAACAGCAACTAGCAAATTACAACAAGTAACAAATTACTAATTTAGCTTATTTATTTTAACTATTTATGAAATAGGTAGAAATTTTATTATTATTATGTTGATTTTTGCAGATGGAGGTACTCAAAGACACAAATTAAGAAACTTGCATATTCTTATGATCTAAATTATTATAGAGCGAGTTCAAGTATCCCTTCTCAAAATCATAAAGACTGACAAAAGAAAGCTGACATATGGTCTAATTCAGAACACGTTATTTCCAGTCCTGAGTAGTAGTTGAAACTTTACTTTACATTGGCCAATGAACATGTTTCCACAAAGAGAGATCTGTTTTCATATAACTCAATTTAACCAGTGACCCAAATAATAATTTCCTTGACTCCCATGATGTTCAATGATTCTCTGAGCAGCCCAGAGTACTTGCCTTGTAAGGAGAATGAAACAACAAAATAAAACCTGTTCCATGTTGCATAATTTGACAAGTGTTTATAACAAATTTACTTTAAAAAATTAACATTTTACTTAAATTATCATGTTTACATCCAACTAGTCAATTCTTTTTTATGAAAATAGAGTAACAGTTTAATTGGCCATGATACCTCTCTTTGGAACTCCCATATTAAGAAGGTGGGGACTAAAAGGACTCATTACATCAGGCAAAACATATATTAGAGTCAAATGTTTTTGCTGTAGTTCACTATTAAGTATCATCTCAGTGGGCTGGGTGATTTCATATCCATTCCCCAAAGAATGGGAATTATGTTTATGTAGAATGATAATGATGGTCATAACAAAGCAGCTGTGCTAATTATAAGTGCCAATTTTATGATGAGTGCTATAAAAAATAGAATTGTTTTTAATTATTTGAGACCCATCCCATTATATTATTTATTTGGCCAAACACTGAGTGTACTTCCTGATAATTCAAGCTATTAGCATTCCACACTCATACTATTTTATTTTAATTTGATTTCTTTAAGGATACAGATTAGTAGAAGTTAATTATACCAGTAGGAAGACAACCTGGGTTGAAATAAAGTAGTGGTTCTTAAACTTGAGCATGCATAATAAGAAGCATCTGGAGGATTTATTAGAACAAAAAATTGCTCAATCAAATTTTTCTAATAGGTCTGAGATTTAGCCTGAGAATTAACATTTCTAATAAGTTTCCTCTAATAAGTTGAGTTATTGAAATAAAGGACACATTATTAACTGCTGACAACTTAGGGAAAAACATAAAAGGAATTTATTTCAGAATTGAGTTTAGGTAACCTACCTAAAATTTAGATTTGCCAAATACAATTTAGAATTTCCAATTGAATTTTAATTTTACATAACAAATAAATTTGTACTGTAAGTATGCTCATTTCTTATACAAAAAAGTACTCATTATTTACCTGGAATTCAGATTTAGGCATTTCTGTATGCTTGTTTTTCTGGAAATGATCTAGGAAAATATTCTAGGAAACTTCCCACAAGACACATCATGTAAAATCCTATGCAAATTCTTTGAAGAAACTGGTCACAATAATAAATGTTTCACATTTCAGTTTTTATTGTTTTTCTTCTTTTATATACAATTTTAGCTAAACAAAATCTTAAGTTTATTTAATTTAGAATTGAATGTAGGTATGTGTCATACTGGGGTGGGAGGTGGCAATTATCAAGGATTTTGGACCTAAATTCCGTTACTTTGCTGCATTTTGAATTTTAAAAAGGAGTCTTTAAACTTAGTTGTACATTGGAGTCATAGATTGAAGAAATTTTTAAAAACTTCAAAACAAGAAATTTAAAAAAAAGTATACAGTAGTCCCTGCTTATTCACAGAAGATACAAGACCCCAGTGGACACTTTGAACTTCAGAAAGTATCCATCCTAAATATATTATAATAAATAATAATAATAAGATAGAGCAATTATAACTGAATACTATAATAAAAGTTATGTGAATGTGGTCTCAAAAAATGTCTTATCCACCAGTACAATGGTGCATGCCTGTAATCCCAGCTGCTCAGAAGGCTGAGGCAGGAGGATTGCAAGTTCAAACCCAGCCTCAGCAACTTAGTGAGGCCCTAAGAAACTTAGATCTTGTTTTTTGTTTTTTTTTTTAAAAAAGGGTGAGGAGGCTGGGGATGTGGTTTAGTGGTTAAGTGCCCCTGGATTAGATCCCTGGTATCAATAAAATAAAATAAAAATGCCTTATGGTAGTATATGCACCTTTCTTGTGTTAATGCGAGATAGAGTGAGGTGAATAAGCACTTATAACACACCAGAGCCATCACTCTTACAACTGGAGGCACAGTGGCAAACTAGCATGAATTTATTTCTATGCCTTTGCAATGTCACAGATGCAAGATCCATTCTTACCACATATCTTAGCAACCTCAGCATACAATTTTTTTCTTAATAAGTCAAGAATTTTCATTTTCACCTTTTCTCTTAAAAGAAATACTTTGTTACTTCTCTATAGCATATTCAGATTGCCAGTGTCACTACTCTTCTGCTTTCAAAAAATTATTCAGTTAAAAAATGTTACTTGAACAACAAACACTATGATACCATGGCAGTCCAACTGATAACTAAGATGCCTGCTAAGTGGCTCAAATGTTGTTAGTGTATACAATGTGGATGGAATGGATAAAGAGATGACTCATGCTCTGGGAGAATGGAAAACATTCTGTCCCATGAATCAGAATGGCATATAATTTCAAACTTATAAATTGGGTATAAAGCTTGGTGGAAGAGTGCAGGTGTAGCATGCACAAGGCCCTGTGGTTCAATCTGCTATACTAGAAGCAAAAATAATAATTATTATTATTTGTCATTTATTCCTAGAATTTACAATTCACTATTTTTAGACCACAGTTGACAATGGGCAACTGAAACCACAGAAATCACAACCTTGGCTAACAGGGGACAACTCTGTCAATCTCCCATCCTTAAAGATACAGATTCTATTGGTCCATAGTGGGGCTTGAGCAGGCAGTGTCTAGAAACAATGATTTTAAAGTATCATATTTTTAAAGTATGTTTTCCACATGACTATCAAACTAATGGGAGAATATGTCAAAGGAGTAGGGAAGAGATAAAACTCAATCGTAGTGATTATTGGAATAGTAGCAGAAATTCAAAGTAATATAGAGATGACACTGAAATTGGGATTATAATTTTGGAGAGATGCTAATTATAGCATTAATGCTACAAATGCTATTGATAGCATTATAGCATTTCAGAATTATAGAAATACCCAGAAAATTAAACTGAGGCAGTGGTAGATGAGTTTACTAAGTATGGAAAATCTATAGAAACTTCCCCATAGAATTGGAAATTGGAAATTTGATTAGAATTGTAAACTGGAATTTTGATTGTGTTCTTGTTTCCCTACCCTCCATGGTTACCTCATTTCTACAGAAAGGAGCAGATAAGGGTACTAGATGCTACAGAAATTAGATGGTGGGAGATTAATTTCTGATATTCTTAAGTTTGTGTAGTGGTCTACTTAGATCTACCAGTTGAATAAGATCCCTAAGTCTTGATCACATATTAGGGTATGGAACTAAGCAACCTTGAATCTTCTTTTATAAGCTGAGCACAACCATAATTTTAAGAAATGCATGTACAGTATTGTGCCAATGATAAGAGAAAAGAACTTGACCTATGCTGTACATGTCAACCATGTAAATAGTACATAGCTGGAAAGATGTGAAGGCCAAGATGAGCTGTCATTTATTCACAGAGTCATACACTGATAGTTTGTGTGGCTTCATAGTCCTAAAGGTGGGCATTTCTGGGTAGGACTGTCTCATTGTTCTGAGTATGGCCAGAGTTTCAGGGACTGGTATTCATATGTGTATGTAGTGACTGTGAATATAGGCTTCAACTTCCCATTGAAAGTAGAACTAGTCCAGAAGGCTCTCCATCTTAAGGTAGTAGAAAGCAATTTGGAGGCTCAGAAACAGTTCACATAAGGAAACTCAGAGACACAACCTAATAAACAATTGCATGGTCACCCAAAAAAGGCCCTGAAGTTCTCATGAATGCCAAAGTCAATCAGGGTAAAGGTTTTAGAAAAATGAGATTAATTGGAAAATGGAAACCAGGCTTGTGATATCATAACATAACATTGGGAAAATGAAGTACTGCAAGTGAGTACCTTAAAAATAGTAACCCAGCAGGGCGTGTTGATGCATGCCTGTAATCCCAGTGGTCTAGGAGGCTGAGTCAGGAGGATCACAAATTCAAAGCCAGTCTCAGTAACTTGGCAAGGCCCTAAGCATCTTAGGAAGACCCTGTCTCAAAATAAAATATAAAAAGGGATAGGGATGTGGCTCAGTGGTTAAGTGCCCTTTAGTTCAATCCCTGGTACAAAAAATAAAAAAAAAAAAAAAAAAAAAAAAAACAGTGAATCTCTAGATCTTAGTTCTGGAAATGAGAATAGTCTCACCTTGGTTGAAGACTTCACACAGATTTACTTCTAATATATATATGGCATAGTGGTACATATGTCAGATTGATGCTTTTTTTAATCCTTTTCTCTCCTAGCATTTTTCAGACTTCATTATGAGTAGATTAAAACCTAGGCTTCCCACAGCTTTATTTTGGTAGTGACAAAGTGGAAAATTTAGTGTCTTACTTACTGACCCAAAGTACTTTTTCCTATCATAAGCAAAGATATCAGTTGTGGGAAAGAGGAGCTTAAATTTAAATCTCTGGATTTCCCCCATACCTCAGCTCTGAGATTTGTGCAAGAAAATCTGGAGGCTATAACCTGATCCTAACACCACTTCCAATACCCCCAAGAGGAATTATGTTCAACCTAGCAGAAGAAGGAAAGGAGGGTATGAGGGTAGTAGATGCTATATAAAAGGAGTCTTGAGGTTACCCAAACAGTTGTCATTTCTCTGGATGTAGATCTCAGAGATGTGAATAAATAAACATTGCAATGAGGCAGAGAATTCCGTTCACCAGAAATGATCCATGAGAATTTCACATGAGAAAGTATTCAGCATTATACTTTTTCAAATTTTTGGAATTCACAAATAGTATATATTAATTTTCATTCTTTAAAAATTACAATTTAATTTTTTTCATTCCTATGTACAATTAAAATCCTTTAAATAGAAGTAGACAAAATGATTAAAATAAATCAAGTAATTAGAAACTCAATTGCATGCTATTTATCTCCTTCCTCAACTAATTCCCACTTTTCCAGATTAACAATAGATATTTTTACATTTTTTCCTAGCAACAAAGGATAATTGTTTTCTAGGCAGCAATTCCATTTCCTCTAGCAATATGAATGCAGTCCTTTCTTACACTTGCATTAGAATCATCCTTGGTTCATCTCAAACTGTCTTTTGTTTGAGAAAACATGTTCCTTACCTAATTTGTGGACTGCTATTTTCCACAAGGCTAACTTAGCTGGATTTTCCTAGTTGCACTTGGTCTCTCCTTCAGATTGAACACACCTGCCTCAACAGAAGGAACAAGCATTAGTGAAGAGGTTCATCTTTCTGTGCCTATGACACATCAACCATGGCTTCTCCAGAGCTTCTCGGCTTTCAATTCTATCCTTTTATGATTTTTTTTTTCAACTAGGAGTTCTAGGTTTGTGACCACAGGTGAACCTATTGCATCTGGTAACTTTGAATTAAAAAATGCCCATAGTAAAGCACCCTCCTAATGCTACAATAAAAATAGAACTGAAATTTTTTTTGCTCTATTTTTCTAAATAGATATTATATCCCTCTTTTAATATTTCATTTATTTTCTTTCATTTACACTTTTTAATTAGTTGGTAAAAAGCACTGGCATTAACAATTCTGATAATGGGCCTGGCAAGAGAGAACAGCTTAGCTTTCCAAAGGCAACTATCTCTCCAAACAGATCTCCTACTCTGGAGCCAGATTGTCTCAGCACCCAAAAGACACTGGCATTTAGGACCCACCCCCTATGCATCTCTTCTTTTGGCTTATCCTGATTTGTATCATTTATAATAAAACTGTAATCACACATATAGCACTTACATGAGGTCTATGAGTCATTCTAGCAAATTGGCAAATCTGAGTGGATAATGGGAACTTCCAAATTTGTAGCTAATTGTTCAGAAGACCAGATGGCTTTGAAACCTAGGAGGTGGCAGCTGACATCTGAAATGAACAGTCTTGAAGGGATTGTATCTTTATCCTATGAAATTTGACCTACCTCCAGATAGAATCAGAATTGCACTGCACTGAGAAAGTTTCAGTTGCTCCTGAGTGACCTTGAGATCCTTCCCTAAGAACTAATATTCAACATTCTTTCCTCTTGTGTTAGTCAGCTTTCTGTTGCTGTGACAAAATACCTGAGAAAATCAACTTAAACTGGGGAAAGATTTTGTCATGGCTCATAGCTTCAGAAGTTTCAATCAATGGTCAGCTGGTTTCATTGTTTGGGGCCTAGGGCAAGACAGAACATCATAGTGGGAAGTGCATGGTAGAACAAAGTTTCTCACCTCATGGTGGCCAGAAAGAGAGGGGGAGAGAGAGAAAGAGAAAAAGGGGAAGAGGCCAGAGACAAAATATATTCTTTGAGGGCATGCCTTCAGTTACCTACTACCCCCAAGGTCCCACCTCCTAAAATTTCCATCACTTCCCAATTCTTCAGTAGATTAATCCACTGCATAGAGATCCAAGCCTTTAATTCAGTCAAGTGGTCTTTGAGCTCAGTCAGGTGGTCCTTTGAGTAGTCAAACTTCTCTGGGACCATTGTATTTATACAAGCCTTTAAAAGTGTCAACATTCCTTGTTCTCCCCCTTCCTATGGAGAAAGCAGGGAGTTTCCAAATAAAGTTAAGCAGGTGGGCACTCACACTTCTGTGATTTTCCCCCCAAGCCGTTATTTCCCCATTTCGTACATTAATAAATCTGTATGCCTTCGCCTACTTAATCTTTGACAGTTTATTCCAAAGAACCTTTAGAGGGTAGAGGGAAATTTTCACTTTGCCCCCAGAGTGCTGATGCAGAGAAAGAGACTAAAGGATCCTCTTTGCTTTCACACCAATGTGTAACCCCTTAATCGTATGCACAGCATCTGGATAGACAGGGAACAATAGCTCATGACCAAAAGACAGTCTTACCATTAGACATTTTCACCTACTCTCAAGGCCCAGGGATTGTAGCAATATTTCCTTGCTTTGTCGATCAACTCAGCTCTCAGCCTTTAGAGGACCAATTTCAGACAGGCACTTAGGAGTCCCTACTTCCCACTTCTGTCCTTTTGTTCTCTTAGTCTTTCAAGGTTCCTGGAGGGAGAAGAAGAGAAGATTCATTGAGTCTTCCATTCTCCTAGAGGTAGCATTAAGTCTTTCATTGTTTTTCAGGGATAAATACCAACAAGAAGAAAACACTTGTCTTTGTCATTACCAAAGGCAAAACAAGTTATTAAGTCAACAAAGTCACTATTTCTTGTTCCTTTCACCATAAAGTGTCCTCCGAGGAGAGGAAGGAAAAGGGAAGGGAAAGGAGAGAGGAGGGGAGAGGAGGGNGTAGATGGGGTAGAGAGAGAAGATGGGAGGGGAGAGGAGGGGAGGGGAGGGGAGGGGAGGGACAAGTTGGTAAGAATACCTAGTAGAATGATAAAATTCTAAGCTGTGAGCTGAGTAATCACAGTGTTCACTGCTTCTCACCCTGACCTCATTATAGAAACTATACCCCAATAAATAAAATTGCTCTCTTAGAATATAGAAAGAGGAAAAACCATATGCAGAAAGCTCTTTCTTCTCAGACTTCAATGCCTTGACTTGATAAAAGAAAAGAGCAAACAGTAGCTGTATGGCCATAGTCGAATTATGTTACTGACTGAATTTTAGCTCTCCCAGCTGGTAACTTTTAAGTAGATAATGTGAATAAAGTATGTGGCCCATAGAAAGCTTTTTTAAAAAGTAGCTATCATTATTGCTATTATTGTTCACTTCTGAAAGGCAGACTGCTAAATGGCTATAAATCACTAGTTTTGAGTCTGCAACAGAGATTAGAAGCCTCTCTCCTTTACTAGCTGCATGACCTTGGGAATTTGGGAAACCTCTCTCATCTTCCATTTCCTCATCTGTAAAAGAATGATACCAAATACTACCTAGGTCACAAGGTTATTCTAGGCATTAAATGAAGTAATGTATCTAAAGTGTTCACTACAGAGCTTGAAAGTTTCTGAGAATTTAGTGATGGCTGTTATTAGCGGTAGGTGTGATGTGTAAGGAATGGGCTTTGAAAAAAGATTCCTTTTGATGGAGAACTCACATTTCGCATGTACAGTCATTCAGCTAGGTAACTGACAGCAGGTGGTTGCTGAACATATTATCAGCTCATTTAGCAAGAGAGATTTTGTGCCTTGAGTTTCTTGCCTCATGTTTTAAAAAGGCATTTTCATTACAACTCTGAATCCCAAATTAGATTTGAGATTCATTGATGGTTTCTCCTTCCTCCACATTGAGGCCCCGCGTTGTACAAAGAGTAAGTGACTACATCTGATGACAGCAACTGGGTGAGGTCGGTTCCATAGTCCCTCACAGTTTTCCCTCGCTCATCCAGAACCAGAATCAAACCTGAGTCTCCCATTAACTATTCACAGCCTTGGGCAATTTACCTAAATCTTCCAACCTCCATTTTCTTCATTAGAACATTAAAAAAAAGTTACAGTCTCTTATCCAAATCCTTGGACTAAATGCATTCTAAAACTGAGACTCTCCCATATTTAAGAAAGTGAACAGAGCACACACACCATGTGTCATGCTGTACTCTTGTCAGAGCTTCTGGCAGTTGAGAAGCACTAAAATTTCAGCAAATAAACATAAGATTATTCACAAAAGTCAAATACATAAACACAAGCAGCTTGTCACTAGTTAAGTCCAGGTGAGTTCAGGTTCTGCTACCAAATGAATTAGAAAAAAAAAGAAAAAGAAAAACTGGCAAATTTTAGAGCTTTTTGGATTTTAGTGCCATAAGGAAGGAAAAAAAAACCTGTGAACCTGAAATATTAGTACCTATCTCCATGGTGCTTTGGTACCCATTACGTAAAGTGTTACAAGTCATGTTATAAGTCATACTTCCATTACTAAGACCATACTCTTTAAATGTAGATAATTCATGTTCTAGGAGCACTCAAAACCATAGAAACATATTTAGTATGCCTTCCTATAGCGAATTCTCGTGCAGTTGTCTTATGAGCAGCACTGCATGTTACTGCCTTGACATCTAAGTCTTCTTAAAGTTCCTTGGTTCTTCATTATAATCAATCCCTTGTATTCTCTCAGCTCCCTTGTCCCTCCCAATATCCCTTGCTCTCATCTGTCAAAAGCCCAATTCTGTTTAAATGAAGTTCTCTATCCATTTTTGTGCTTACACTGACACAGCTGAACATTGCCAAAGTAAACAGTATAGTCATATTGAATGATTCCACGTGGAAACCATGACCTTGAATTCTCTTATACCCAAAGAACTTTCTGAACATTACTGTTTTGATTCCTTCATCTCTTTCCTTCATCTCTCCTAAAATCTGTGCTTCTACCCTCATCCTCTTAGATAATGGACTTAATTCCTATTTCATTGGGAAAACAAAAGCACTCTGAGAAGCCTTCATAAACTCCCACCCAATTATCCGCATCTATGCCTAAATACTCTCCTCCAATTACAAAGGAAGTGCGTTGCTGCTGAGCTTAGTCCTTGGACCATTTCTTTATCTAGACTCTCTTCCTATAGGAATGCAAATACCTTCTCAGTATCTCCCCTTGGATATATAATAGGGACCTTAAACTCAAGCCATGCAAAACTATACTCCTCATTTCTACCCTACTCCTAAACAACCTGCTTCTTCCTTCATATTCCTCATCAGAGTAAACATCATCTTCATTTTTTAAGTTAGTCAAATCATAAAACTTACATAATCCTTACCTTCTCCATTTTTCTCATAACATGCTTCCCAATCCATCCGAAAACCCTGTCAGTTCATCCTCCAACGTGAGTTCAGACAACAAGCACTCACTCCAGCTCCAGTGCACCACGCTAATCCAAGATGTCACCATCTCACATTAATGCAATGGCCATCTGGCCCTTTCTCATGATCCCTTCCTTGCCTCTTCTTGTTCACTTCTTCGTGACAGTTACCAGAGTGCTGCTTTCCAAGCCTGTCAAATAACAGGTTCTTCTACTCAAAACTCTCAGAGAAAAAGACAAAGATATTAGAGGATTCAAACACCAGTCTGGACCTTTCCAGACACCAGTCCCTTCCCATTAGAGAGCACTATAATTCTTACTTTTTCCTGCTATGCCAGCCACACCTATCTACTTGTTATTCCCTCAGCACAAGTCACATTCCCACCCTGTGTCTTTGCACCTGCTGTTTTCATTCACTTCAACACTCTTCTCCAGGTACCAGTGTGTCTTGCTCCCTAACGTCCTTCATGTCTTCACGCGCTATCTTCTCAGTGAGGCCTGTTGGCCCTGGTACTTCAATGGTAACACACTTCACCACTGAACTTGCTCTCCTTCCCATCCTTGGCTTCTTTTCCCTTGCACTAGTTACCATCCCAACACCCTGAGCATTTTACCCCTCCTTCTCTCCCTCCCCATCCCTCTCTCTCTCTTTCTTTCTTCTTTACCTACTAAAATATAAGCTTAATGAAGGGTGATATTTGGGCAGTTTTTCACATTGTTTTTCCCCCCCTCAGTACCCAAAATAATGCTGTGGCTAAAGACTTGATGAATGAATGATTAAAAATAACAACCATATTGATTTTTAATATGAAATATCCTGCCCATGTCCCATGTGGGTGGTGGAATGGGCTGGCTGCAAAATAAAGGCTAATGATGAAAAAACCACAGAACACAGGAAATATTTTTTAAAGAGGGGGCAGGATGGGCTAGCCAATTAAACGGCTCAAGCTTCCACACTAAAAAGAGCAAACTAGAGCCTTTGCTTGCTTTATTTATATCAGGGGACATCAAAGGTTTTCCATGGGATGTTCTTTGACAAATAAGATAGAAGGTGGGCTGTCCAGTTCCTTTGGGTATGAACTGAGGAGTGGGATAACTGGGTCAAATGGTGGTACCATTCCAACTTTTCAGAGGAATCTCCATACTACTTTCCATAGTGTTTGCACCAATTTGCATTCCCAACAGCAATGTATGAGTGAAGTTTTGCCCCACACCTTGTCATTTATTGTTATTTATATTCTTAATAATTATCCTTCTGACTAGAGTGAGATAGAATCTCAGTGTATTTTTAATCTGCATTTCTCTAATTTCTAGAGATGTTGAACATTTTTTTACTATTTGTATTTATTCTTCTGTGAAGTGTCTGTTCAGTTCCTTTGTGCATTTATTGGTTTTGTTATTTGTACAATTATATCTTCTTGATCAATCAATCCCTTTATTTTTATATAATGATCTTCCTCCTCTCGTTTTACAATTTTTGATTATTTTGTTTAATGTAAGACTAGCTACCCACACTCTATGATGGTTTCTAATTGCATAAAATATTTTTATCATACTTTTAACTTTTATTTTATGTGTGTGTTTAGAGGTAATTTATGGGGAGCATTCAGGAAAGTTGCAAGTTGCAAAATTAATTACAGATATAAGTAGTGTCTCTATATACTAACACATCATACAAAACATTAGTCAATAAAACAATTCCATTTGTAGCAGCATATAGACTGTTTTAGTGTAAATTGAACCAACAAAGTAAAAGATCTGTATACAGAATACTGTAAAAGATCAATGAAAGAACTTAGAGAAGACACAAACAAATGGAAAGATAGCTTGTGTTCATGGGTTGGAAGAATTAATGTTGATGTTGTTAAAATGTTCATATTACTCCAAAATATCTAGACATTAGATGGAATTCTTATCAAAATTCTAATGTCATTTTTTACACAAATAGAACAACAACAACACCAAAACAACAACAAAAAAAAACCATAAAATTCATACAGAACCAGGAATAACCCATATAGCCAAAGCAATCTTGAATGTAAAGAACAAAACTGGAGGCATCACACTCACTAATTTCAAAATATATTACAAAACTATTATAATCAAAACAACATTGTATTGGCATAAAAACAGACATATTGGCCAAGGGAACAGAATAGAAAGCAAGATATAAACCCAAATATTTTCAGTCAATTGATTTTCAATAAAAGTGCCAAGAATACACAATAAGGATAGAACAGTCTCTTCTCTAAATGATACTATGAAAGCTGTACATACACATACAGAAAAATGAAATGGATGCTTATGCATGCCATGTGCATAAATCAGCTCAAAAGAATTTAAAAATCTAAAAATCTAAAACTATAAAGCCACTAGAAGAAAATTCAGAATGAAAATTCCAAAACATTGTTCTGGGCAATGATTTCCTAGATAAGACTCCAAAAGCATAGGCAACAAAAGCAAAAACAGGCCAAGGAAACTGTATTTAAATAAAAAGATTCTGCATAGCAAAGAAAAAATTAATAGAGTGAAAAGACAACCCAGGGATTGGAATAAAATATTTGTAAACCAAACATCTGATAAGGGGCTAATGTCCAAAATATAGAAGAAACTGAAAACGCAAATAGGCAATGGGCAATGTAAACTGAGAGATGGAAATTCTAAGAAAGAATACAAAAAAAATATACTAGAGATTAAAATTAGCACTAAAATAGAAATAAGGAATTCCTTTAATAGAATTGTCAGTGCACTGGACACAACTAAGGAAAAAAATCTGTGTTTTGAGGATATTTCAATAGAAAATTCTAACCTAGAAAACAAAGAGAAAAATATTTGAAAATTAAATTAAGAAACAAGGTCAGAATACACAAAAACTGTCCTCCAAACTGTGGGTCAACTACAAAATGTATAACATGCACAAATAGGAAGAGAAGAGAAAAAGAACAGAAAAAAATATTTACAACAATGACTAAGAATTTCTCCTAAATTAATGTCAGACACCAAATCATAGATCCAAAATACTCAGAAAACAGAGAACAGGACAAATGTCAAAATAAACTATATGTAGGTATATCATACAAACTAGAGAATATATAGATAAATAAAAAATTCTGAAAGAAGTGGCAGGGTGTGGTTTACCTGTAGAAGAGTGCAGATAAGATTATATGACTTTTTCCTCAGAAACTAGGCAAGCTAGAAAAAGTAGACCAAAATATTTCAAATAGTGAGAAGATAACCAGCTTAGGATTCTGTGACCTGAAAAAATCATTCTTCAACAGTAAAGAGGAAATAAAGGCCTAGACAAAAAGTGAGGAAATTTGTTGTCACTACACTGGCCTTGTAAGAAATGTTAAAAGATGATATTTAGAGAAAAAGAAAATAATGCTTTTTCTGCATCTATTGAGATAATCACATGATTCTTGTCTTCAAGTTTATTGATGCAATGAATTATGTTTACTTATTACCATATGTTGAACCAGGCTTGCATCCCTGGAATAAACCCCATTTGATCATGGTGCACTATCTTTTTAACATGTTTTTGTATGTAATTTGCCAATATTTTAAAAAGAATTTTTGCATCTCTATTCATCAAGAATATTGGTCTTAAGTTTTCTTTCCTTGATGTGTCTTTATCTGGTTTTGGTATCAGGGTGATACTAGTGTCATTCAATGAATTTAGAAGGGTTCCTGCCTTTTATATTTTATGGAATAATTTGAGGAGTATTAGTATAAGTTCTTTTTTGAAGGCCTGATAGAACTTGACTGAGAAGCCATCTGGGCCTGTGATTTTCTGTATTTCTTGAAATTGATATCTTTAAATTTTCAATGTCCTTCTGATTCAATATGGGTAGGTCATATGTCTCTAGAAATTTGTCAACATCTTCATGATTTTCTACTTTATTGGAGTACATATTTTTAAAGTAGTTGTTGATTATTGTCTGTATTTCAAGGGCGTCCATAGTGATACTTCCTTTTTTAACGTGAATTTTAGTAATTTGAGTATTCTCCTCTTCTTCATTAGCTTGGCTAAGCATTTATCAATTTTATCTACTTTTTCAAAGAACCAACTTTTTGTTTCATTGATTTTTTGAATTTTTTTTGTTTCAATTTCATTAATTTTTGCTCTGATTTTAATTACTTTCTGTCTTCTACCATTTATGGTGTTGAGTTGGTCTTCTTTTTCTAGGGCTTTGAGATGTAAAGTTAGGTTATTTATTTGGTGACTTTCTGTTCTTTTAATGAATGAGCTAAATGCAATGAACTTTCATCTTAGAACCGCCTTCATAGAGTCCCAGAGATTTTGATATGTTGTGTTGTTATTCTCATTTAACTCTAAGTATTTATTTTTATTTCATCTCTGATTTCTTCTGCTATTCATTGGTCAATCAATAGTATATGTATTATTTGGTCTCCAGGTGTTAGAGTAGCTTCTATTTTTTTATTTTACTGTTGATTTCTAATTTTATTCCATCATGATCTAATAAATGCAAGGTATTATTTCTAATTTTTTATATTTACTAAGAATTGCTTTGTGGCCTAAGATATATGGTCTTTTTAGAGAAGATTCATGTTCTGATGAGAAGAAAGTGTATTCACGCATCGATGGATGAAATGTTCTATATATGTCTGTTAAGCCTACATTATTAATTGTATTTTTTTAGTTCTATAGCTTCTTAATTTAGTTTTAGTTTGGAAGAGTGGTGAGAGAGGTGTGTTAAAGTCACCCAGTGTTATTGTGTTGTGATCTATTAGATTCTTGAAATTGTGAAGGATTTGTTTGATGTATAATAAGTACATAACTCAACATTATAAAAGCTATATATGCTAAACCCAAGGCCAACATCATTCTAAATGGAGAAAACTTGAAAGCATTCTCTGTAAAAACCAGAACAAGACAAGGATGCCCTCTTTCACCACTCCTGTTCAACATAGTCCTTGAAACCCTAGCCAGAGCAATTAGACAAAAGAAAGAAATTAAAAGACTATGCACAGGAGAAGAAGAGCTCAAACTATACCTATTTGCCAATACAATTCTAAATTTAGAAGACCCCCAAATTTTGTAACTCATAAACAAATTCAGCAAAGTAGCAGGATATAAAAATCACACCCACAAATCAGTTGTGTTCCTATAAATCAGTGACAAATCAGCTGAAAGAGAAATCAGGAAAACTATCCCATTCACAATAGCCTCAAAAAAAAAATTAAATACTTGGGAATCAATCTAACAAAAGAGGTCAAAGATCTCTATAATGAAAACTACAGAACACTAAAGAAAGAAATTGAAGAAGACTTTAGAAGATGGAAAGATCTTCCATGTTCTTGGCTAGACAGAATTAATATTGTCAAAATGCCATACTAGCAAAAGCACTATACAGATTTAATGCAATTCTTATTAAAATTCCAAAAACATTCTTTATAGAAATAGAAAAAGCAGTCATGAAATTCATTTGGAAAAAGAAGAGGCCCAGAATAGCCAAAGCAATCCTTAGTGAGAAAAATGATGCAGGAGGCATCACAATACCAGACCTTAAATTACACCATAGAGCTAGAATAACAAAAATGGCATGGTATTGGCACCAAACAGACATGAATAGACAGAAAGACATACTCATATAAATACAGTTATCTCATACTATACAAAGGTATCATGAACATACAATGGAGAAAAGATAGTCTCCTCAACAAATAGTGCTGGGAAAACTGGAAATCCATATGTAGTAAAACAAAATTGAGCACCTACCTCTCAAAACACAACTCAAAGTTTATCAAGGGCTGGCGTTATAGTTTAGTGGTAGAGTTCTTGCCAGCGTGGGTGAGGCACTGGATTCAATCCTCAACACCACATAAAAAATACATAAATAAATAAAAAATAAAGTGTATCAAGGATTGAAACATTAGACCAGAAATCCTGCACTAACTAGAAGAAAAAGTACGTCCAACTCTCCACCATGTTGGCGTAGGAAACTAATTCTTCAATAAGACTCCTAAAGCACAAGAAGTAAAATCAAGAATTAATAATTAGAATGGTATCAAACTAAAAAGCTTCTTCATGGCAAAAGAAACAATCAAGAATGTGAAGAGAGAATGGAAGAACATCTTTGCCACCTGCATTTCACAGAGAACATTAAACTCCAGGATGTACAAAGAACTAAAAATAATAATAATAATAATCTAATCAAAAATGGACAAAGGAACTGAACATGCACTTCACAGAACAAATACAAATGGTCAAAAATATATATAAAAAATGTTCAACATCTCTAGCAATTAGAGAAATGCAAATTAAAACACTGAGATTCCATTTCACTGCTGTCAGAATGGCAATTATCAACAATACAAGTAACAATAAATGTTGGCTAGGATGTGGTGGGGAGACTCACTCATACATTACTGGTGAAACTGCAAATTGGCACAACTACTATAGAAAGCACTATAGAGATTTCTCTGAAAACTTGGAGTTCAACCACTATTTGACCCAGTTATCCCACTCCTTTGTTCATACCCAAAGGACTTAAAATCAGCATCCTGTAGTGATGCAGCCACATCAATGTTTATAGAGGCTCAATTTACAATAGCTAACCTATGGAACCAACTAGGTGCCCTATAACAGATGAATGAATAAAGAAAATGTAATGTATATATACACATAGAATATTACTCAGTCATAACAAGGAATGGAATTATGACATTTGCTTATAAATGGATAGAACTGGAGGCTATCAGGCTAAGTGAAATATGCAAGTCCAAAACCAAAAGCTGAATGTTCTCATCCATATGTGGATACTAACCCACAACACTGGTAGGTAATGTAGGCAAGAATAGGAGTTCATTGCATTAGATAAAGGGAAATGAAGGGAAAGGAAAAGGGATGGGAATAAGAAAGAGTAGAATAAATCAGACATAACTTTCCTATGTTCATATATGAATACATAACCAGTGTGACTTCACTTCATGTACAAGAAAAAGAACAGGATCCTAATTAGAATGCTATACTCCATGTATGTATAATATGCCAAAATACATTTTACTATCCTATGAATATAAAAAGAACAAATAAAAAAAAGAAATACTGAAAGAAAGTACTATAGATCAGAAACTTGGATCTACATAAAGACATAACATCAAAGAAGAAATATTTTTTATTTTTTAAAATTATATATGACAGCAGAATGCATTACAATTCTTATTACACATATACAGCACAATTTTTCATATCTCTGGTTGTATACATAGTATATTCACACTAATTTGTGTCTTCATACTTGTACTTTGAATAATAATGATCATCACATTCCACCATCATTAATAACCCCATGCCCCCTCCCTTCCTCCAACCCCTCTGCCCTATCCAGAGTTTGTCTAAGTGAAGGTAAAACAAAAGGCTTTATTTTTGGTATTCTCTTTTTATGTAACAATAAGTTTGTTCAAACTATTAACAGCAACAATGTATTTAATTATATATGCATGTTAATGTGCATATATATACATATATATGAAATTAATGACAGACATGATGCAAGGATAGCAAAGAGGAATCAGGATTTTTGTTGTGGTTGTTATAAGGTGCTTGTTATAAGATTACCCATGAAGCGCCATAATGTTATATGAAAGTACATTTGGATTAGTTCTAAATGTATATTGCCAACTCTTGGACAAACAGCCAAAAAAGAAAAAGAAAGAAGAAAGACGGAAACAAGGAAAGAAAGAAAGAAAGAAAGAAAGAAAGAAAGAAAGAAAGAAAGAAAGAAAGAAAGAAAGAAAGAAAGAAAGAAAGAAAGAAAGAAAGAAAGAAAGAAAGAAAGAAAGAAAGAAAGAAAGAAAGAAAGAAAGAAAGAAAGAAAGAAAGAAAGAAAGAAAGAAAGAAAGAAAGAAAGAAAGAAAGAAAGAAAGAAAGAAAGAAAGAAAGAAAGAAAGAAAGAAAGAAAGAAAGAAAGAAAGAAAGAAAGAAAGAAAGAAAGAAAGAAAGAAAGAAAGAAAGAAAGAAAGAAAGAAAGAAAGAAAGAAAGAAAGAAAGAAAGAAAGAAAGAAAGAAAGAAAGAAAGAAAGAAAGAAAGAAAGAAAGAAAGAAAGAAAGAAAGAAAGAAAGAAAGAAAGAAAGAAAGAAAGAAAGAAAGAAAGAAAGAAAGAAAGAAAGAAAGAAAGAAAGAAAGAAAGAAAGAAAGAAAGAAAGAAAGAAAGAAAGAAAGAAAGAAAGAAAGAAAGAAAGAAAGAAAGAAAGAAAGAAAGAAAGAAAGAAAGAAAGAAAGAAAGAAAGAAAGAAAGAAAGAAAGAAAGAAAGAAAGAAAGAAAGAAAGAAAGAAAGAAAGAAAGAAAGAAAGAAAGAAAGAAAGAAAGAAAGAAAGAAAGAAAGAAAGAAAGAAAGAAAGAAAGAAAGAAAGAAAGAAAGAAAGAAAGAAGGAAGGAAGGAAGGAAGGAAGGAAGGAAGGAAGGAAGGAAGGAAGGAAGGAAAGAAAGAAAGGGGGTGGGTGGAGAAGTAGAACAGATATGTAAAGGGAAGAAAACAGGATGATATGAAATACTCAGTTAAAATCATAAAAAGAAAAAGAGTGGGAGATAAAAGAAAAACAAGGTCAACAAATAGAAAACAGAAACAAAGAATAGATATAGATTCAACTATTATCAATAATCACTTTGAATATCAATACCTAAATCACCTATTAAAAGACAGATTGTCAGTGAATCAAGGAAAAAGGCCCAACTATAAGTTATTGTTATAGTTTTGATCCAGAAAATCCTCTAAAGATTCATATATTGAAGACTTGGTCCCTAATATAGCAATATTCAGAGGTGGGGCTTTTAGGAAAAGACTGAATCATGATGGCTCAAAGCTCTTCAGTGAATTAATCCATTGGTGGACTCAGAATTTGAATCACTATTGTTGAAAAAATGTAGGAGGTGGGACCTATTAGAAGGGAGTGGGTTCTTGGGAGTTTGTTCTTAGGGACAATATTTTGTTCCTGATCCCTTCCTCTCTCTCTTTCTCTGCTTGCTGGCTGTCAAGGGGTATGCAGCTTGACTCTACCATGTCCTTCACCATGATGTTTCTGCTTGCTCTGAGCTTAAAAGCAATGAACCCAGCTGACCATGACCTGAAACCTCTAAAATTTTGAACCAGAATAAATCTTCCTTCCTCTAAGCTATTTTTCTCACGTATTTTGTGAGAGTGACAAAAAGCTAACTATCACAGTGATCTATAATAAATCCACTTTAAATATAAAGGCACATAGAGATTAAAAAATAAGGAATACATAATACAATATTTTAAATAAAGTAGCACAATATATAATTTCATGAGTTCTGGTATGAAATGACCCCAAACATAAAAGGGAACACAAGGCTCTCTACCTTGAGAAGGAAAATCTATACATGAAATGAAGAGCTTACTATTTTTTTTCAGAAGGATTATAGACTATCTCTGTCATGGCTTCAACCTTAAATTATTATAAAAACACCAAAATACAATGAATGAAACTTCCACACATACAACAGAAGTTCTAATCTAACATTTTCTCAGTCATGTGATTCTAGAAAAATCATCTAGAAATTTGACTATGAATTTCTCCAACTATGAAATGGGCACAGATTTCTCTCCTATCTTACAGCAAGCAACATCAGGAGACTGTGTACATTCACTCTATACATATTTATCAAGGGACAGATTAACTTCACTGAACTTTAATATTTATAAATAAAGCACACAGGCTTTCTGCTATCCTAAATTTGGTGGAAGAAAATAATGATAAAACTCTTATAAATCCCTCTTAAACTATTTAAAACTATATATGCAAGTAAAATGTCATAATTAAATTGAAGCTAAAAATTCTAAACTGAAGTTAGGCTTTATAAGGCTCTTCTGCCATGTTGTCCCATTAAGTAAATTTTTGATAAGTATATATTTCAAATATTTAAGAATATATATTTATAGGTACTAAACAACTTAAAGTTATTTATATAACACTAAAGTGGGAAACTTTTTCATTTCAACCCAGCTTCAGACCCCTGTAGTAAATCAGGATACAAATAAATAATCATAATAAATATAAAAAATTTAATACTACATTAGAGCTAAAAATAATTCTTAACTCTTGGTCCAGAATCAATGACCAAATGCAAATTAAGTGTATGTAGATCATATAACCTTAAAATTGATCTCACAAATGAGTATAATGTTTCTACTTTTGTTCTATGAGGGAAGATTGTAAAAAGAATTGATTTTCATTTTAAATTCCATCTAAAATGCACTGGAGTTCTTTGGGTCGTGAAATGGCTGTTCCACGAGGTATACAGTGCTTAAGCAATTTGGGATCAGGTTTTATTTCTTTCTTTTATACCAAGAGAGTTTGTCCCCCACCCCCACCTCCATTTTTTGAACAGAAGATCTTTTAAAAGAGGAGAATCCAATGACCATTTTTGAATGATCATTTGAAACCTTGGGCAGATTTAACAGTTCTTACTGATGGGTTTCCACACATAGTTGCTGGAAAGGCACAGCCTACGGTAAACAGGGTAAAGGGAAATGGAAACCTGGATCTGTCTGGCAACTCATTATTAATACACTGAAATGGCCTGAACCCCTGTCCTGTGCAGTGAATCTTTGAGTAAAATCCCCCTCCTTCTTCTCTTCCATGGCATTGTTGTGTGTGCTGGCTTGGCTTACTTTCTTCTATACTTTGCATTCTGTGAACCCCATTACAATATCGAGTGAGATTTATTGTGTTTTCCACATCTGTTCATCTCAGCCCTGTTGATAGAACTTTGTGGCAGGATAAGCCAGGGAAAGAAAATAAGCAGAGCATTCGGGACTGCCAGGAATGGACATGAGCTCTTTTCCTTTGATGTCCAAAGTCATGTTTCTCCTACAGAGCTTTTTCTATGCACCTTGGGAAAAAAATACAAGAGGCTAGAGCCACACCACTGTTTGGGAAGAAAAAAAAGAGAAAGGGCAGACAGCTGAAAATCCTAGAATTACAAAAGGCTCTTCACACAGTCCTTAAGTATTAACCTAAACATTAAAAAAGAAAAAAAAATAACAACTCTGGTGAACTTTTGCAAATTGCATATGCAAGTGTATGTGTCAATAAAATTACATGTTGTGTTTAACTTAAGACTCATGATGACAGAAAGTACTCTTTACATGAGTATCTGCTAGGAAAATGAAAAAAAAGTGATCACCAACAGGAGCAAATTAATGCTGTTAACAAACTTGACATCTTCTGAATTTCCCTGCTTATATTGTATTATTAGAGCTTAAAGAATTTTAGTGATACTTCATCTCCACATTTCTAGGTATTAAATAAATATTCACAGTAGCAACATGTATGCACTTATTGAGCAGTCAGTTCTGGCTAGCTTAACTATGAAAACCTAAAACCTATCCTATATGTATATTTTTTTTCTAAGAGCATTAATGAAAGTTCACCTGGGCATTTACATCTGTGTCCAGAGTGTCTTTAATTTCACATCACATTTTTTTTTTACTCTCCATTTGTCTGCAGGTAAAAATAATAAATCAAAGTATAGTCCCAGTTTTACCTAGTTATTTTGGCTCCAAAAGACTGTGAATCATTTAAGTTTTCTAAATACATCATTGTTAGGCAAGGATACTAGCATTTCTCCCCTGATATTCCTCTCCAAAAAAAAAAAAAAATCTTGAAATGCATTCTTGGTTGTGAATATGGAGGAAATTGTGCCTAGTGTCCAAAAGTGTTAAATCGGAGCTAAGAGTAAAATTAGTCTTTTGCAAGCAATGAAAAACCAGGGAATCATTTCATTGTTATGACCCAGTAACCACCAGATGCTTAGAATTCCATGTATTTTAAGGACAAACCATTCAATGACTCCTTTGACACCCAAAGTATGCCAATAATTCAATGTATTAGTTGGATGCAAATTTTATACAATAAGGTATGGAAAGCAAACTGTAATTGGGAGTGCCAGAGTGAATGGAGCTCTATCCTTTGACAGAGCCCATTGTTGAACTCCAGCCTGAACCTCCGACCCTTTACTTTGCAGGGATACAATAGCCTTTGATATGAGATGGTGGGAAACGGACTTAGAGACTCATTTCACATTCAGTTGCAATTCATCAGTTTGGCGGGGAGTTTTAGCAGCTTTAATGACCACAGCAATTGATGGTTAAATCAATTTGTGCCGGTGACAGCATGGCTGGCCTCTAGACTGTAACAATCCAGGATTGCACCAGGCAGAAAAGACTCTGTTATTCAGATGTGCATGGTTCCTACACAGCTCAGAGTGAGAACAACAGGGAGACAGAGTCTCTCACAGGGCAGGCCATGGAAAATACAAGCATTCACTCTATTTGCCTACACAATGCCAGGGCTTCTTTGTAAAGGAGTGAGGGAGAGGTTTTTTTTTTTTTTTTTTTTTTTTAAGTATTGTTGCAAGTAAAAATATACAGTAGAAGACAAGGATTTCTAATATTTAACCATATCCTAAGAGAACGTAGCAAACGAGAAAGAATTTAACCTTTGTTTCCTTGATCAAAATGGGTGGTCCAACTCCGGCCACCACAGGACACCCATCCTCCAACAAAAAATAGAAAGGTTAGGAAAGAAAATCAACAGTAGAAATTATGACAGAGGAGGTTTACATTTGTGGGGGGAAAAGGTGAGAAGGGAATTTTAAAAACAACAATACTGCATTCTCTGTTAAAAAGAGGAAATGTTGCTCCCTCTTCTGCTGACCAGAGGTAATTTTTCCAAATAAAAGATGAGTCTTTTTAAATTTTTAAATATACATATTTAATTTTTTTTTAAAAAAAGGCCGGTGTCAGTATAATGGGACAGTAAGTATGGCTTATGTTACTTATTTATAATAAAAATGTTAAATAAATTTAAAAATACTTTGCTGAACCTACTTTTAAATATTTGAGAAATCTATAAGTAAAATTGATGTTTTCAAAGTGGGGAAAAGGACAAAAGTCATGTAATCAACATAATATTGCTGGCATAAAGGAGTATGAGAACAACCAATTAAACAATAGATATTGCTTTATAAATCTTTACAAAATGTACCAAGACAGCTAACTAAAAATTCCAATAACAGGAGATGTCCATAAACATTTGAATAATGAAGATTGGAAAAACTTAAGATCCATAGGGATACTTTAATGGACTTCTAAGGTATGAGAGAAAATTTAAATAACTGTTCAAGATATTTTAAAGCATGTGTTAACATTGAAAATCATGTAAAATAGAAATCAATCCACAAAAGGACAGAGATCAAGCATACAAAGTAAGAGATTCAGGACTCGAAACTGATGGCAAGGATGGAATCTCCATGATCTTGAGTCTTTTATGCCCTGTAAAAAAATATCAGACCAAATAATGCAATACTTTCTAAAAGGCATGATAAAGAAAGGAGTAAAGAAATATCTTTAAGAACATGCATAGATCCATGGGAAATGTCTTTCGCCAAACATGCAGCTACAGCACGGTGGAAAAAGAAAAATGTAAACAACATTTTCCAACAGATTTGTCTAAACATTGAAAGAATATTGAGGTTGTACAGAGGAGGTCTTGGCACCTAGTCCAGAAGCTGTACTTGGTAACTGGGAAGGGGAAAGAAGGAGGCGAGTTTCCATGGTAACGCTGGTGCTGAGTGCAAATGGAACAGGCATGCATCTTCCCAAGGGAGGACAGGAGCATGAAAAGTGGAAATGGAGGGGGAAGGGCAGCACAGCTCCTGCAAGGCCAGTTTGTGCTGAATAAGTGTTTTATGTAAAGCTGTGACGTGATTCATATCAGAGTGTATATTCTGAGATCTGACATCCTCTAGAAATGCACTGCTGCAGTGACTAAAGATGATTTTACCTGGAAATATGTATTATTCTTACAATTTCCATTTTGGATTATAAAAAATAATGAATCTATCCCATTGCTATAAGTTCAAATAACAAGGAATGTCAATGAATTATTTAATTATGTTTTCTTCAATTACTATGCTGTCTTCTACCTTCAAAACAAAATAATATGAGGTTAGAATGTGATTTTTTTTTTCATGGACTTTTTTTTTATTCTTATTCCTGGGAGTCAAACTTATGTGGTAAAAACAAACCCTTATGTCCTTCTCTTAGCTTCAAAGACAGATAGATGTGATTTTTCATATTTTTTAATGTGAAACTCAAATTCACAATTCTGACAGTTTCATGTGTCACAGGCAGTATATTATTACTAAGGAATATGATTACATAAAATCTGACATTTACCTACTTACAATTATCATTATTAATATTTTCTTCTCATAATAAATGGCTCAATGTAGTGATTAGAATAGTAATGGCAAAAAGAAGAGGTGACAGATGGAGGGCTAGCTCTCCTCAATCCTCCAGAAATAAACACATAACCACCAAAGAAAAATCCTTTTATTAGAAGTCAGATTATGGTGCAAATTAGCATTGAATAGAAGTGCCCTGGAAAATATGGGCTTAGCTGCTCAGGAGCTACTTAACACCATTGCCTGATGGGTTTTAATAATAAAAAATCTGAATTAAAATATATACCAGTCTATAAACTCTATGAGGGAGATGCCCTTTTTCACATAATATTCCATTCATCACAGAGCCTGCACCAAGCAGATGCTCAATACCTAATAGTTGCTTATTGAAAAAATAAGAGGAATTGTTTTTCAGAATTGGGAGACAACTTGTAAATGCACAGAAAAGAAATGAACATTTTCCCACCATCTTCAATATGATAGGCAGCATGTTCATGTTGTCTTGTTAACCCTTGTAGATTCATAGAAAGGTGATTATTATGATACCAGTTTTTCAAAGACTAAATTATTTTCTCTATTTATATCACTGAAGAGGCTGGGATTCAAATCCAGTCCTATCAAAATCACACAGGATATAATCTTCCAATGTCTTTATCTTGCTTTTTTATACCAGGTGACACTGACTAGTTCCCACTTTATTCTCATTGGAAAAACTAAAAAGCAAAGAATGTGTTGGTCTTATTCATCACGCCTCTTAGGACTCCTTGTGATGCCCCTGAAATCCCAAAGATGCTTCTGAGCTCTAGTTAGTTCTGCCACTTGAGAACCAATGGAGATCAGGAACTGAAATCCAAAGTTGAATTAACTAAATATAAGTTGAGGCCCTACATATATAACTGGGATTAAAATTCTGTAGAATTCAAAAATATTTATATTCCTCAATTGTATTATAATCCCAGTGCAGCCTACATCTCTACTAAGTGCTATTTCCCAAATTCTGTTTTAGTCTCAGTCAAGACTAAGCCCCTCCTGTCTGGCAAAGCTCTATTCAGATCCATGTCAGTCCCTTTCCTCTCATTCTCCTCCTATTTACCCCCCTTTAAAAAATCAATTCTAGTGAGTCCAATGAACCCCCACTCCAATTGTCAATATATTTTACTACAGACTTCATATCATAGAAAAATCTCTCCACTACATCGTCATCAGAAATAGGCAGTTTTCTTCTACTTGTTTTTTAATAATAATGACACTTCTGAGTTTCCACCAAAATTTTTATCCCATTATTCTTTTTAACTTTTATTTATTTGTTTGTTTGTTTTTAATGTGGTACTTGAACCCAGAGCCTCATACATACTAGGCAAGCGCTCTACTGATGAGCCACAACCCCAGCCCTAGCCCATTTTTCTTTCACTCCTGTTTAAAAGACAAGATACCCATTTGTTATGAGAAAGACAATTGCATGACAGGTATTATCTTGGGACATTACTTTCCATACTTCTTACACCAATTCCATGAGTTGTGGCTTTATACCCACAATGCTACAAGAACGTGAGTTTTCAATAGATTAAATAACTAGTCTCTTTTCTGGCAAGTTTATGGAGTTTGGTTTAGCATCAATGTGAACCTCTTTGTGCAAAACAAGTGAAACTGCAAGTGTAATTATTAACATAAAGGAAGATAAAATGAGAATAGGCTACATAATAATCAGGATCTGAAAATTGAATTTTATTAAACCAGTGATCGATTTGTCTCAGTGAATTTTCTGCTGAAAATATAGCAAACAATGGTATAAAACAATACAAGATTTCACATAATTTTCAAAAAAGAACAGGAACCTTTCTGGTAAACCAATTGAGTTTTTCCAGAACGGGGACTAAATGATGTTTTCCTGTGCAGAATTGATGAATGTGCTTGCTAAAAGCAGAGATGAAACTAAAACTGAGGGCACATTCAAAACTCACATGCTTCATAGCACAATCAGATATAAGAAACTATTTTTAAGAGGTTTATAAAGCAATCAAAAAGGCTAAAGTGTGTGTGTGTGTGTGTGTGTGTGTGTGTGTTGGAAAGTAAAAGAGTCAAACACAAAAATACAATCATGTTTTGAATAATATCAACTCTTTCAATTTATAAGAGCATTTGCTATTATATTTGTGTACTAACATATATTTTACTGTACAGTTCTACAAATGTCAATTAGATGTATAATGTGAACTAGGTCCTAGTATATTTGAGATATGCATGAAAGAAAAATACTAGGGATTATTTGTTCTATTTATCTCTAAAAATTTCTACTAAGAGAGATGTGATTTGGTGGTATAATGACTACTTTGCAAACTGGAAAAGTTCATTTAGCTCAATACTGACAAATCTTCAAATATCCGTATGACAATAGAAAATGTTGATACACAAATAAAACCAATTACACCCACATGTCAATCAGTACACGTTTTCATTTACACACAACTGTTGATAATAAATACTGAATCTCTCAATTTAGATTAAGTATTGAAAGAAACGCAAAACTTTGTGAACATAATTAAGTAGAATCTCTGCGTTAATGATTTTTTAATACTTGAAAGAAACATAGGTAGGGCAGTAACTATAAAAAGCTCATTATTAGATGTTGAAAGAAAAGATGTTTTTGAAATAAGGAATAGGATATAAACGCTAATACTTCTCTTAACTATTCTCAGTGTTTTTCTCAAATATTCTACAAGTAATAAATTTAAATAACATGAAAATTGTACATGAAAAGTCATAAGTTTTAATGTTTTTCTCAAATATTCTACAAGTAATAAATTTAAATAACATGAAAATTATACATGAAAAGTCATACGTTTTAAAGTTATACGTTTTAATAATTTTTTTAAAGAGAGAGAGAGAGAGAGAGAATTTTTTTTAATATTTATTTTTTAGTTATCGGTGGACACAACATCTTTGTTTGTATGTGGTGCTGAGGATCGAACCTGGGCCGCACGCATGCCAGGCAAGCGCGCTACTGCTTGAGCCACATCCCCAGCCCCGTTTTAATAATTTTGAAAAAAGCTATGAGAATTTTTTACAAAGATGAAATTTCTGGATTCAAAAATACATCAGTTGCTGGAAGTTTCATGGATCTCTAACACTTTACAAATTTTTTCACTTATTGAAGAAATATTGTATTTTCAAGGTTTGTCTTTTCAATTGGGGTCAGGAAAACACAGCATAAAATTCAACATTAACAAAATGTCAATATTTATTATCTTAATCATTTTAATTACATAGTTATATTGTTGTGCAACAAATCTTAGAAAATATATTTTTTTTATATTGCAAAACTGAAACTACACCCACTAAATAACACTTCCTCATTTTCTCCTCCGCCCCCAGCCTCAGGCAACCACACTCTACTTTGAGTTGGACTATTTTACAAACCTCATATAAGTGAAATCATATAGCATTTCTTGCTATCATTGGTATGATATACTCAAGTTTCATCTATGTTGTAGCATGTAACAGAATTTCTCATATTAAAGCAGATTAATATGTCATTCTACCTATATTCCACATTTTATGTATTTATTCAACTGTCAGTTGGTTGCATCCATGTGTTGGCTGTTGTCAATACTAATACAATAAACACAGGTGTGCAAATATCTCTTTGAGATCCATTTCAGTTATTTTGGACACATACTCAGAATTTAGATTGCCTGATCATGAGATAATTCTATGTTTAATTTTTCTGAGCAACAGGGTATTGTTTCCCATAGCAACTGCACCATTTTGCATTCCCACCAACAGTGTAGATTCCAATTTCTTCACATTCTTATCAACACTTATTTTCTGTTTTTGTTTGCAATTAGCCATGCTGCTGGGTATGAGGTCATATCTCATACTTGTTTTGATTTACACTTAGCTGATGCTTAGTGATGTTGACTATCATCTCATTTGTTTGCTAGCAGGTTGTATATTTTATTTCATAAACTGCCTATGTAAGACACTTGCCTATTTCTAACTCTGGTTGTTAGTTTTTTTATTATTATTATTTCTGAGTTGTAAGAATTCTTTATACATGTTAGATATTAGCCTCAAGTTACATATATTTTATAGATATTTTACCTTTCCACAGGTTGCCACTTTACTCTGATTGTTTCCTTTAATGTACAGTCAAGAAATCATTTCCAAATCCAAATGTCATGAAGTTTTCCCTTATGCTTTCTTCTAGGAGTTTTATAGTTTCAGGTCCTCGTTTAGGTTTTCAATCAATTTTGAGTTCATTTTTGTCTATAAAGTAAGACAATGGTGCAGCATCTTTCTTTTTCATGTGTATCATCCAGTTTCCCATTGCTTTTATTGAAGAGACTGTCCTCTCCCCATCAGGGGATCTTGGCACCCTTATTGAAGATCACTTAATCATATGGAGAAGGGGCTTATTTTGAAGCTACATCCATACAACTTACAAAGATAAATGCAACTAAAAAAATCAGTTCAGAAGCCATTTGCATTTATCTCTAAAGTGTACTTTGAGTGAAAAGTGCTTGTTAGCAGCATTGAAAGTAGTATTAGTGAGAAATCTCTCTAAATTTCTGGACACATATTCAATTTGAATATTGAGCACTGTGTGACAGACACAAAATGATCATTTTTATATTGCCAACTCATGATTGTGGGTATAGAATTAACTTATTACTATAAAGACAAAACATAGGAAACTGTTCAGTGTGTTTCTTTAATATAAACATATTAAACTATTTGCAACTGAACTTGTTTTCAAAACTTTGGTGCAAAACTAGGAAAACTCTTCTTATTTAAATTAAGCAATGGTAATTAATACATAAAAATATTTTATATACTTTATACTGTGGCAATTTTCTATTTCCAATATTGGCCAATATGCCATACAATTCCATTAAATGACCTATTCAGACACACTTTAAAAAGCTGTCTTGAATCTTTAACTGTGCAACTGCTAAAACAGTGCCATTCAATAGTAATATAATGTAACTCATATACATAATTTTAACTTTTCTAGTAGCCACACTAAGAAAAAGGTAAAATTAATTTTACTGACATTTTATTTGTGCAAATATTGCCTAAATAGTATCATTTAAATATAGATTAAGTTTGAAAAATATTTACATGTTTTACATTCTTTTTTAATTTTAAGTCTTCAAAGTCTGGTCTACATTTTACATTTATTGCACATCCCAATTTTACACTTGTCAGCTTCTGTATTGAACTTCACAGTTATGAAAACAACTTAGAAATCACATTCTGATTTCAGCCTTCTACCCATTCACGTCTTCTAATAAGTTTTTCATTAAATCAAAATTTAAACTCCAGAGAGACTTTTTGGCAGAACTGGGGATGGAGCCCAGGGCTTCATGTATGCTAATCAAGTACTCCATCATTGAGCCACACCCCTGGCTCATGAGGCTTTTACTTTCTGATACAACCCTTCTCCGACATCCATTTTCTTCAGCCTATGTGAAGAAAGCACAGAGTTTACTCACTTTCTAACCAGTCTGCCTCACCTATCAGACCATTTCTACAATGCTAGATCAGTTTAAAAACACACTTTCTTAGTTCTTGTCCAGAACCATAAGCACTCTATTGAAGAAAGCCTGCTGACTGATGCCACCTCACATTTGACCCATTCACCCTTGGCTGCTATGAATAGGTCTTCAATGTTCCATTACATATGAGTCATTGTGTGCATTCCTAGTTACATTCACTTCCCATTTCCTCAGCAGACAGTTCAAACATATGTCATACTCTTGATGTCCCATCGTCCTCCCTCCCTTTTGACCTTAGCATATAGTCTATCTCTCTACTTCAGAAAAAACAGAGGTGACTTCACATGCACATAGGTGTCCCCTTGACTTCTCAAGGCAAATTCCTTCCACCAGAGCTCTTCATTCTCATCCTCATTGAGATACTTCAGTGACTTTATGTAGAGAGAACAGAGAGCCTTTAGGTTAGTGATGTAATTACTCAACTTTTTAAGGAAACTCTGAGTTATAGTTCCCATTTCTATCAAGAAAACATTTCCAGACCATAGGTTATGCATCTTTAAAATCAAATTGCATGAATTCTGTTATCTATTTTAGCCTCAGAGATTTAAACTCTACAGTTCCGCCAAAATACAAAACAAGATTTTTAAGAGTTGAACAGACATAGAGGAAAGGAAGATAAGTAGGCATGGAACCAGGTGGCCTCTGTTCCCTTCTGGCTCTGCAATCACAGACATAGACCAGAACCTTTCCCAGATCCTGTCTTCTCATCTACAAGGTTGAGATAATAATAACTGCTTAAGTGACTTCCTCTGAAAAATTAAGAAAACAGTACCTGGGAGGGGAAACTTCTTCTAAAACAGCACATATGTCAAGCAGTCACGTGACTTCTGTTTGTTATTTCAGACATGGAAAGAGATGTGGTGGTGGTCATTGCCTGTTTGCAAGCAGACTCATTCATACCCTATTCCTACAAACCACATTTACTAGGTCCCTTTGCAAACTGGCTTTCTGGCATAATTAACGAGCCAGAGACACTAGTGGAAAATTACAGTTGGAAGGAGGGGAGACACGAAGTATTTCTTCATCTTTTTACATACCTCAGCAACATTTTACATGGTTCTAGTTCCCTGCCACATACCACCTATCTTAATGATACTGAGTCATTGATCACACAGACAAACCTTAGTTCTGAGTTCTACAAATACTACCTCCCCTCTGTGCCTCTCTACCCCCGGGGTAGAGTAAACTCTTGAGTTTTCTCCCTCAGTTTATAGTGTCTAGTGATTCCTGTTTCCTGGTGTATCACAAGCCATCGTCCATGAGTTGCGTGTAGGTCATCAAAGCCTAGTGGATAGAAGCATCTTTTAACTATTGGACATTTTCTCTGATCAACTGCCCAGAGACTGTGAATTTCTATCCTGCTCTGTCATGGCCCACATAGCACCTGAGATGGGTGTGACCTGCCAAAATGTCAATCAACCTGCTGACTGCAAGACATCAGGAAGCAAGACTCTGCCCTTGAAACCTTATCCATGCCTTTGATGTACCCCCTTAAATAAACCACTGGAGCCATCTTTCTTTTGTCTAGATCCAGCACCCATGTGACTAGATATATCAGGGGCTCCACTTTATGTAAATATGTTTCTGACTATTTGTGTTTTGTTCTTCACTAATTATTTGAGACTAAGTTTATAACCTCCTCAGCAGGAAGAAGAATCCCTCAATGAGATGCTGGCCCTTGCTCCCGTTGCTGGTGAACCCTGGTGGACGCAGCCTTGTTTGGTCTCAGCTATCTCTGAAGAATAGATGAGGACAGTACTGAAAGTAAGGAATGAACCAGTAAACCTATTTGGTTTTGATGATCTAATTCTTACACTTTGTTATGTTGATTTCATGGCCTAATAGAAAGTTTCAACATTTCTCAAAGTTCTGAGAAACGAGCAAAATTAGGGATATAAAATTTGGTGAGTACAATGTACCACAGCTGGTCTTAAGAGCAAAACCACAGGGTGAGAGCTACACTGCACCAGATCAACTGTATTTTATGATCTCAGGTTCAATGTTCCCACAGCATATCACCCTCAACTAAATGGCTTCCATTATTAGAATCCCCTCCCATCCTTGCAGGTCCTGTTCTGTTGATGTCAAGGTTTCTAATGCTAATTTGGACCACATTCTCTTCTCATATGCTGAGCTATAATAGTTCAAAACAGGTAGATGTATATGTAAAAAAATAACATTTTCAAGAGATTAAAAAAGTTTTCTTGGACTTGTATACTGAGTAGAAATTCATGTCTCACATATCACATTACTTCTCAGAAACACTCTCTGTCTTGAGCTATTAGTGAGTTGCCTTGCCAGAAGGTCAAGTCTCCTAGAATGTCTCATTAACAGTTTTCCCTGATCTCTTAACCTGTCTACTCCTGTGATCTCCTGGAGCAATGGCAGACATGCCATCACTATATCTATTTGCTTTATCAAAGATTCTGCATAGCTAGCAACTAGATGGAGATAGATGATAGATAGATTGACATTTACCTAGAGATAGAATAATATTATAGTTCATTCTAATATTTCATGCACAACAATTGGTATAGAAAAAATAATGCTCATAATTCTAACAAATATTTGTAAAAGTTAACATTTTTCTAAGCACCTTATTTATATTAATGCATTTAATATTCACGACAAACTAATGGGTAAGAGGCATTATTTTCTCCATTTTAAAGATGAGGAAACTGAAGCAGTTAGAGTAATTAATTTGAAAGTTATACTGCTAACAGGTAATAGATTTGGGATTTAAACCCAGGAATTCTGATATCAAAAACTGCATTCTTAATCATTTCCCACACAGATATATAAGTCTATTAGTGAATGTCTCTATAGTTAAAATGTTAAAAAAAATAGCACAAATAATTTCCACATTCTTTTTACATCTCTTCAGTCCCCTTAATCTGGAACAGTTCTTCAGCTTTTGTTTTTCATGATTTGGGCACTTCAATTCTGTTATTTTGTGGACTATGCATTTGGGTATCCAAAATATTCTTGAGACTGGGAAAGCTAGGCATGTATCAGTGGAATGGCCTCTCAAACGAACATGAGGAAACAACACAAATGTACATATAAATCTGTATTTGGTGAAACACAGGGCCTGGCCTCTCAAGAGAATCCGTGGGCAGCCATGTTGTGGTGGCAAGGCTTGGTTGTCGCTGTCTCCTCTGCGTGTCCTTCCCCCAGTAGGATTTCTATTTCAGAGCCCTGTTGGTTTGTAATGAGTCAGAGAAATATTTAATTCTGCTGTTCATCTGCATGAATGTGATCTGTCAGAATTATGCCTTAAAACAATTATTGAGAAGCATATCAAGGAATTTAGTTTGTGTTCCTATGTGCTTGTTCTGAACATTTCCAGTTAATTGGCAGCAGATGAATTTCCTGCATGGATAAAAACCATAAATGCCATATCTTTATTGATAGGGGTATGCTATGCCATGCCTCCATGTTTTACATTCCTAATTAAGTGGTTATTTGCCAATCTCAGGTTATTATCTATCTTTATTTGCTAGGTGATCAAGGTAAAATGCAAAGCAGTGGATAGCACCTGTATTAATTCCTGTGCCAGATATAATTATCAAGATAGAATTTTTCCAGTCAACATGCCGAAAAATGAATGTAGCACTATTGAAGAAGGGAAGAAGGAAGAAGTTTTATTAAATGTTATAAAACTCATACAATATAAAAATAGGTGTGTTTAAAACTGGTGGGTGCTGAAGGGTGACAGTTTTCTTACACAGTTTGATTGGAAAAAAAAAACTGACTTGGTTTTATCACTAAATCACTCAAAGCTTACACTCTCCATTTTAGGATTTGATTATAGGAGTATTCATTCAGTATCAGAGAGCTTAGCTCTACTTTTCCACATTGATGGGTAAAGCAGCACAAATACTTTGAAAAACACCAAAAGTTCTTACCCTTATTGGCCTCCTGATCCCTATATACTCTTAAAAGCTACTGAGAATGCCAAAGAGATTTTTAAATAGATTATAACATCACTATTTACCTATGGCAAATAGAAATTAAGAATATCTTTAAATATTTATAAATTTGCTTAAAAATAACAGTTATAAACCCAGGCAAATAGAACACCTTTGCATTACTATGAAAATATTTTTAGCATCATAGTTTCCCTGAAATTGTCTCATTAAAAAAAAAAAAAATGCAGGGGTGGGGATGGTGCTCTTAAAGAAAATGAAAGATATAAACTACAAATAACTTCTTTCCTATTACAAAATACTGAATTTAAAATTATTTATATATGTATGATTTGCATTTAATCATTCAATTTTATCAACTTCTTAACCTAAAATAAGTATATTCTTTCTTTGCTCATGATTTTGGGACAACAACCCTTGTAAATTTCCTGGATATTCGACCCATCCACATTCCCCAGACAGCCAATACACTGAATTTTCCTCATTCTATTTCCTGAAAGCATCATTTTTACACATGTCCCACCCTAATCCAACCAGAACTTGTGTTTAGCTCTTTCTGATGAATTTGTCACAGTTCTTGTATTACTCACTTCTTAGAATACCTCTTCCTTAGCCACCACTGTTTTTCAACCATGAGCTCTTCCTTTGGCTGCATCTATCAAGTCCCACTCTCCTGTGAAGCTTTTCTCATTTAGTTAGTTACTAGTAAATTCACCTGAGCTCCTGCTAGCACATGTAATTGGTGGCACATTTTCTAAATCTTGTTGCTGTTCTTGTCCATTCGACCAGCTGCCCGAGGAATGGTGCTCTGAACCATTCATTTCTGTAGCCCTTGCTATGTCTGCCTGGTCTACAGTTCTTCAAGCACTTATTGATTCTGAGTTTATACTCATCATACTTTTCTTACAAATTTCACTCATATTCTTCGAATTCACTATCATACTATTTTAATGAAAGAGTTGCTGATCAATGCAGTGTCTTCATATACTTTGGGTAGTTGAACATAATCCCAATGTGAGGCTTAAAATGCTCTACTATTCAATAGCATTTGCTTTATTTGGACTGTGTGTGGATATATTTTAAGCAAAATGTTAATAAGGGAAGTTGCTGGAGGAAGATATAATGGATATGTGGAAAAAAGAAATGGATATGTGAGAGAAGAAGAATACTATTATTTTTCTATTTTTATTTATTTTTTTGGTACTGAGTATTGAACCACATGGAAACTTGCCACTGAGCTACACACCCACCCCTTTGTATTTCATTTTTCTATTTTGATACAGGGTCTCACTAAGTTGTTTTAGGGATTTACTAAATTGCTGAGGATGGTCTCAAACTCCCAATCCTCCTGCATCAGCCTCTCAAGTTACTGGGATTATAGATGTGTGCCATAGTGCCCAGCATGGAACACTATTATATGCACTTGAATTTATTTTAGACCTAAAGAATATGGAGAGAAATTTAGGTAATCACTAAATGCAAAATACCTCTGCTGTAGGCCCAGGTAAATATAAACATGAGGAGGAAACACACACACACCCATACATACACACCCACACACCCACACACACACAAGGTTTTGAAAAGTTATACACCACCATTATTTTGTTAATTGATGATATGCTATCTGCTTTGAGCTGTAAAATATCATGGCTCTTTCTTCTTTGAACACTCTCCTAAGTAGTTTCTGGATACTACATTTAAAACAATAATTAAATAATCAAAGTAAGTTGGACCAGATGGAATTGGTGGCTTGAGCCCTTTGAATGTATTATGCCAAGTGATTGTTGCTATATAGTCACTAGCCTGGCAATAACATAGATATATACCTTGCTGGTGTTATGATTTCTCTGGACCTTGATGTATATATGCCCAGGATCCTACCCTTACAATATGTGTGAGCATGTTGCATGTTGGATCCTCAAAAATAGGACCTCCTGAGACTGAGGCAGGCATGCCAAGTGTTCTTTCTCCTCCCCTTCAGCCATCACTCCAAGCTAACCCCACAAATATTTGACCCTGAAATATTTTTGATTTATTTTTTTAATTATTCCCTCTGTCATTTAGGAAACAATAAAATTTATTGCCATGATGAGCTTGAGGTATTCTTTCCTTTCTTTAAGCCAAAACCAGAAGACATACCAAACCATGTGGAATTTAAGCATGACATTATTCAGAGCCATAATAGCATTTGGATCACTTATGTCTATTACCTGTCTAGGATGTGCCTCTGATAGTAATTACAGCTCTGCGGAGAATTCTATTGGATGAATAAGAAAAATCTATCTCTTCCATTATTTCAAATAACTCTCATTGCTATGAAAAAACGTAAAAAGGAAACAAATAAATTCACTCATAAAAGGATTTTAAAGAAATCCAAACTCTGCTAATTTAGAATGCTATGGTCTATAATGTGATTATAGATTTATGAATAATATAACTATGATGGAGACAGTATGAAAAACCCCTTGGTATAACAGTGTTAGATGTCTTTTAAAAAACATTTTTAATGCAGTTTTTACTGCTGCATTTGACTATGCAGCTTCCAGTGGAACGAAAAATAGAAAGAAAAAAAAATGCCCAATACTGGTTGCTATGGCAGCAAGTGCAAAGAGTGAGTCTGAATTCTGTGTCAAGGTAATGAATTTAGCATCTACAGGAAAAGAAATGGATTTCCTGTCACACACTGTAAATCCACCACAGGAAATGAACACATTGTCGACATTTTAGGATGTTTAAAACCCATTTAGGAAGTGCAGAAGTGGTAGAGAGAGTGCATCAGATTTCCTCAAGAGGTTGAGCCCTTCTCCCTTAGTGTGTTTTCATCCTTGTCTATGACAGAGAGAAAAGAACCCTCAATACAGGTCTAGCCGTTTGCATTGGCAGGTCCCAAAGTGGTGCTGACATGGCCATGATTTTCCCTCTGGGTCTCATGGTTGCTCTGTACTGCTGGAAGCCTTCTCAGGGAATGTTCCTTGACAGGTCATTGCAATCTTTCCTTGACCCTTGATGATTGTCTGGTTCTCACTCCTGTCCACTGACATAGTCATCCTTCCATGTGGCTTCCTGAGCCTACTACTAGGTGCTCCCTCTCCCTACCTCACCAAGGTAATTTCTCAGTAGTTTTGTCAATGATCTGCTGAATAAAATATATATCTCCCATATTGATTCACACATATTTACACATATATGTGTGACTCTAAGTGCTTTATCTTGTTGAACTGAGGAATAGATATAATACATGATTAAGAAAGTATCAAACAGTCACAATAATCCTAAGCAATGTTAGCCTACATAGGTACAATGTAACTACCTAACTGGATTATGCATAGTTTAAATAAATTGCTTAGTAGACAGTTTGGGGGCAGATTTAATATGGCTGCCTCAATAAAAGTAAATCTCAGAAATTTAACACCCCCAAATGATTATTTCTTACCAACTGGAAGCTCTTCCTAAGATGGGTAAAGTAGGCTCCTCACCATCTAGCTCTGCCATGTGAAGCACTTGACCTCCACAGCTGACTTGGGAAAGACAGAAAATGCTGGAGACATAGCCTTGGAAGTGACATCCATCACTTCCAAACACATCTCACCAGTAAGAGGCCCAACACAAGGCAAGGGACTGAAAAAAGTCCTGGAAAACTCAGGTGAACAGGAGCAATTTCTACTACCATAATTTTCTAATGGAGATGGTATTTTCTATTTTGAACATGGAAGTGATCTTGTTACTGATCATGAAACATTAACCAAATTTGAGTAAAAGACAAAGGGGCTCCAAACTCTACATGAGAAAGGTGCAACCTTTATGGGTACCTGCATTGAACCTCTTTATATCAATATCCTTACTACTCTGTGATTTCCTTATGCTTCACCTATTTTCTCAGAAGTGTAAGGGTACAGAAAAGGACCTTGAGAGAGATATATATCCTGAGATTTAGTGAGAACATTTCTGTGAGAAACAAGAACAAGAGTAACAGTAATGATAGTCTTTCAGTGTACTTTCAAACAAAATTAAAAGCTTCTTGTTCTCGTGGAAGCCTCTTCCTCACCTTTCAAGCATCCTTACACTTAGTCTTCAAAGAGATGCACATGAAAGTGCTATTATCAAGAAAATCTTCATATCATTTAGCAGCCCAGTGACAGCATCCTGGTGTCCATAAAATTATAATGAAGTGCCTTCTCACTGTTGTTATTTATATTATCTCTGAGGAAAGATAATGTATCTAGAATAAAATAGAGCATCAAATCGAATACTAATCTAATTATTTATATTTATGCATCAAACACTAAGTAGTGACTAAAACAAAGCAGAAAGATGAGTTGTCTCAGTCCACTTAGATGGGAAGCAAAGAAAGAGAATTCCCAAGTATAAACTTGGCCAAACCCTTTTGGAAGCCAAACTTGCCTATTGCTTTAGAAATTAATGGACTACAGATGTTACTATATTTTAACAGCATCTTGTACCCAGATCAGAGAGTATGCATGGTCCCAGCAGGACAGATGTTTTGTGCAGTCAGTGGAAAATTCAATCAAATAAGCCATAATTGCAAAAGTAATTAAAGTTCATTACTTACAGTAAATACACTCAAAAAACTTCAATAGCTAAGGAAAAACAACATTCTTCTTTTACTATCATTTCAGACAAAAAAATTAAATGAGAGAATTTGATCACCAGGGCAAGGCAAAAGATTCTTTTCTAGTTTAGGAATAAGTAAATATTTACAAAGAAGTTAATAAAAGTTTAAATGAAGATATCCAGGGGTGCTTCTTATAACAAACACTGAAGTTGACAAAATTATGGTCAGTGAATATTGCCAAATACAATTGATGACAGATTTGGACATGTAATAGACTTTAAAATTGTTATATAATTTCAAAATTGTACCTTTGGGAATATTACATAAGAGGCTAAAATATGGTAGATGTTGCCAATTTCCTCCAAGCTCAATAGCTGAACTTTTACAGTAGGTCTGAAAGTCTTTGCAGGTTCTTTGACCTCAAAAGTTCAGAGAAGTTTCAACAAATACATGTTTTGTTATAGTATAACAATAACTAGTATTTTAATTGACTTCCTATGTGTTTAGCACTATGCTTGAAATTTTACAGCAATACAATGAGCTATGTTGTGTCACTTTATTATTTTACACATGAAAATGAGATTTAGAGAAGTTAACCAACATTCAAAAACTAAATATAACTCCAGGGGCCACACTGCAATCCTTCACTATACTGTGTCAGAAGGTCAGGATCCTCATTAATTTAAAAAGGTTCTATTTCCCATAGCTATTTGAAGTACCTACAACATTTGAAAATATCAGTTTATCCATGAATATCTTAAAACTTTTGTTGAACTATTTATATTTTTCTGTCTGTAATGATTGCTACATAAAGTACCTTTTTGATAATAGTAATATTTCAACTTTCAAGATTCAGAGAGAATCTCTTTGTTGTACATGTTCTCTATTTGGGGGATAGGACCTCATTCATTCTTGTGTTTCTTTTCAATTGTTTTCTGTTAAGCCCTTTTTTATTTTATTTGTATCAATATGAAGCCCCTTTATCTGCTTTATCAAGTTGTCATTTTTCAAATTATTCTCTGTGATTTTATTGTTCTTTCATTCCTTAAGGAATGGAAAATCAGAATTACACAAATTCTTTAACTTTGAATAAGGCCAAGTTGAGGTTTTTAGTTTTGTTTCTTTCCTGGAACTTCTTTTAATTACAATAACACATTGAGTTAGGAAAATTGAGAAATAGGCAGTTTCTTCTTCCACAATCTTCCCTGAGCCATAATTTATAATACCTTTACTTTTCATTAAATGTTTGTATTTAAAGTATCAACATAAAAGTTTAAAAATTTAAATAGTGCCATAGTAATTTTTAAATGCATTAAAGCAACTGTTTTTAATGAAAATTCTTGCTTTTGATGATGTTATAGATTATTCTCTTTCAAACTTATTTCTCACATGGTAGCTTAATAAACCCTCAGAGCCCCCATAGGGGTCAAGCAATGTTAATTCCTTAAGCCAGGATCAGAAAGAAACATAGAAGGCTCAGGCTCAGACAAAGAATTGTTCACAAAGACTTATAAACCAAAATCATGAATATTCTTCAATCTCTCCCTCCCAGTTTTGCTACTCTTATCATTCAGCAAAGCCATATACCAGGATGTGACTAGTCTTATCCAAAAGTCCTAGCAACTTGATTTCAAGACACATCATAATTTCAATTATTTGGGCACTATGGCTACTACTTGAATGTTATGTGATCCTGGGACATAAGAATGTGATGTGGGATGGGAGTAAGGATCTTAAAGTGATTACCTGTCAATTACATTATCAACTGGGAAGCCAATTTGAACATCCTATCTAAAATGATTTTTATTTGAGAAATTGTCAGAGAAGTAACCAAATAGAAAAAGGGGAAAGTTTGAAAGATTATTCTCCTCTTTGTAGTTTACTTTACTTCTGTTTCATATTTGCCTACCATATAGAATTAATAACTAGTTTTTATAATCAAACCTCTATAAACTTAAAGTATTCCTATTTTACGCTAGCCATTAACTGTGAGAGTTTTCAACCACTTGTTAATAGTAATCAAGTACTACCTTGGAAATGGTTTTCTTTTTATAAAATAGAATATCATATGACATTTCTTCTCACATTCTAATGTGCTCTTTTAAATGGGTAAGGAATGAGTGATATTTTTAATTTGTTCTTTTCAGTTATACATGACAGTAGAATGTATTTTGACATATCACATACACATGAGTATAACTTCTCATTCTTCATTCTTGTGGTTGTATGTGATGAGTTACAATGATTGTGTATTCATATATAAACATATGAAAGTTATGTCAAATTCATTCTACTGTCTTTCCAAATCCAGTGAACCTCCACCACTCCCACACCACCCCAGCCTAATGTGAGTCAACATCCATGGATCAGAGAGGAATGAGTGATCTTGAAGATACCCTGGGAAGGAGTCAGGAATATGAGTATCATACATTGAGTGTCAGTTGATAAAAAGACTAAGAACTACCACTGCACAGAATGGCATTTTCTAAAATGCATGAATATGTGGCTGTCGATCACTGTTTTTGAAGTATGTTATATGTTAACAGTAAGAGATTGGATTAGGAGTATGCACACTGACAGAGACATAAAGACATTCACAATAATTCTCAAGAGGTACCACACTTTCATAATAGCTTTTCTTTATATTACAAGGTGGATAAGCAGATATAAGTATACTGTAGAGAGGTGGTAGAAACTCTACAGAGATCAGATCTCCTTTGATCTGATCTTTTCTACTTGTGGGAACCACTTATGAAAACACGCACACTTGTACTCACCTCACATTATTTGTATGCAAGCTTTTTGTTATCTCAAGGAAATTCTGTTAATAATAAATATCCCTTCCAAAATCATTCCCACCAAACTGAATATTCAATAGGAAAAAATAGGGATTTTAGTTCTTCTGAAGTTAGAAACATGCTGATTTGAATTACTTTCTTCTCTCTCTCTCTCACTTCAGTTTCCCTCTTGCTCTTTACCTATCTGAACATATCCAGCCCTCTCACTTGGGAAATTTCTAGCTTACATGCTGTCTTAGAGGCTTTAAAAAAACAAAGAAACTTAACTATAACTTCTTTCCATTCCCATTTCCATTCCCAGCTTCCTTTCCATCCCTAAATGTCAGTGCTAGGAAGAAAATAGCATCAGTTGCTGTCTAAGCAGAGCCAGGAGTCAATAGTAGCCCACGAGCTTTCCATGGGAAACCATGTGGAGAAATGCTCCCCAGGACCCCAAATACTGCTCAGCTCACTTTTCATTGCATCTCCAGGGTCCTGTTCCTGAATGCCTCAAGACACAGCTTGGCCCCAGAAATCTCTAGAATCTTCAAGGGGGAAAAATAAATAACCAAAACTCAATTTATACCAAAGCTGTAAAGTTTTATGGCCTTTGAAATCCAGATCTCAGCACATTGCCTGGCACATAGTAATTATTCAAAACTGCATGCAGAACTGATATTAACTTGGCTGAAAAATATTCTCTCTGGTTTACCCCTTTCTAGCTTCGTACCTGCATCTCTTGCTTGCCTCACACATGAACTTTTTATCCCAGCTATACTAAGCTAATTAAAAGCTTTCCCTAATTTGGTCCTGCTTGCCTAGTGTTATATCTTTGTTAAATATACGGTAAGCAGCTGAAATGTCGGTCTTCTTTTATGCCTGGCTAACTCTCACTTTCTCATAGTAGCATAACTGAGGCATCACCTCTGCTGGGCTACCTCCACTAACAGACACAGTTTGATTCTGATATTCTCCTCCCTTCCTGATATTCTTCTCCTTCCTTACCAACACTCTCTCACATTTCTCCTCAGTGATCTGTAATCATTGATTCACTTACTTATGTTTTTCATTATGCTTGATCCCTGTGAGGCTGAAGACATTGTCACAATCATCCTTTCATCTAAAGCAAAAACCAGTAACAACGTATGAAGAGAGCTCAATAAATGTCTGTTAGGAAAAAAAAGTAGAAATTCTTATTATATAACTTGACATTATTAGATTCACTTTTTAATGTAATTTGATTTCCCTGTTCAAAAATAAGTTTCTTTTATAAATATATAATATACTGGCTAGCTCTATCTTGAGGAGTAGACAATGCCATTGCAACATTTTTATATTAATATCATTTTGATGGGATATACTAAAATCCAATAGAAAATATTTCCTTTTTAAGCAATTGTGAATTTATTCTTTCTTTAAGGCATAAAGATAGATGACAGCTATACATAATATGGAGAGTTTGATGAATGCAGTCAAGCTTAAGATTGAGGTTTTAAGACCATTTGGAAAGATTAAGAATACCATGCTAGATGTTCTTTGAATTCTACAAAGAACTATGCAAATCCACCATCTATTAGCAAAGATATAGCTAAATAATCATTTAAACATTTCAACAAATTGTTTTTCAGAAAAATAATAATCATTGTAGAATACAAATAGCATTAAATTAGAACACGGAAGCTGTTTATCACTAAACCTGTTCAGAATCTCACTTTTGTCATCTATAAAATGGAGTCCCTGGACTCCCTTCTAACTAGTGCAGCTAGTCCTGATTAACAGTACTTAAACACGTGCTTCTTTTGTTGTTGAGTATTTTTCATGCAACAGAGAGTCTAGTAGTGGGCAGGCTGGGTCTGAGGCAGCTGTTGCATTATGCCATCCAGGGTGTGGGTCCTGCTGTTCTGCGGAGCTATCCTCAGCATGCGTCTTCCATACTCCTGTTTGCCAAATGTCTACCACACCTAGGAGAATAAAGATTGCATTCCAGAAGAAGAAAGAGGGAAAGGAAAAGAGGAAAAAAGTTTTCCCACTAAATTTCTTTCTGTTGAAGAGTTTTCTGGAATCATTGTTCATAGACTCCCTTTTAATTTTATTATCTAAAACTAGGCCACATGTCCAACAGTAGCTACAAAGGAAGATGGGGAAGTGAGCTTTTTGGGGGATGTGGGGGAGCATTACTGGGGATTAAACTCAGGGGCACTGAGCCACATCTCCAGCCCTATTTTGTATTTTATTTAGAGACAGGGTCTCACTGAGTTCCTTAGCCCCTCATTTTTGTTGAGGCTGGCTTTGAACTCACTATCCTCCTGTGAGGATCTGGAGCTGCTGGGATTACAGGCATATACCAGTGCGCCCAGAGAGAAGTGAACTTTTTAGCTGGGCACATTTCTGTCCAGCAAGAAAGTCATGTCTATTAATTAGATGTGGGGTAGAGAAAGCAGTATCTTCTACCCAGTTAAAACACACTTCAGCTTCATTCATGGTACACCTGTTTCCTTTTAAATCTGTATTGTGCTTAGAATAGTCACAGTGCATGTAATTGCAACTATAAGTACTATACAAATTAAAAAGTGCTTTATAGGAACAAAAAACTAATGGAAAATTAACTTCCAAATATGTACAGTACTTAACTGTTTAATAGATGTACAAAAAATTCTGGGAAAATGGAACATTAGAATAGACTAAATATTTCAATTGAAAGATAGTCAACAAACAAGTAAAGCAACTATCTCCCTATTGAACAAAGAGAGAGAGAGAAAGAGAGAAATGAAAGGAAAGGAAATACAAAGGAAATAAGGTAAAATAATGCTTTTCTAATAAACTGAAAAATTGACAACAAACAATATCAAGAGTTGTGGATGGTGTGGAGAAGCAAGCAACCTCATAAATTCCTAGGGAGATTATAAATTAACACACCATTTTTGGAAGAAAACAGGAAGCTATTTATGAAACTATTTATATACATATTAATTCAGATATTTTACTTCAAAGAATCTGGCTCCCAGTCTTATTCTCTTATTCTTACAAAAGAGCTCATATATATATATATATGAGCTTATATATATA
>NW_025999842.1:31349120-31368984 GCF_001458135.2 Marmota marmota marmota | reverse complement strand
TATATATATATATCTGCTAATTGCAACATTTTTTTAATGGTGAAATGTTGTAAATAACTTAAACATCCATCAAAAGAGAAAGACATTTATAATGGTCTCTTGATTTGTAGGCATCTGAAACCTTTAAAAAGGAATTAGGGGGATATCCATACTATGGACATGGGCAGGTGATATAAAACAGATTGCTAAGTAAAAATTGGAGAAAAATATGAATAATTTTATACTATATTATTTTAAATATAGGCAAGAAAGTAATCTGGGTAGTTGTGTGTCTGTGTGGCTATATGGTGTGTACATGTAAAGGACTGAAAGAACAAACAAACTTAACAGTGGGGATCACTGGGCAAGGGAGTGAGATATTGGAAATGAGGGAGAATCCCATTTACTCTGTCTTGTAGTATTTTTTTCATTTTTAAAGCAATGAAAGTACTTTTAAATAGAACAATTAATTAATTTTTAGAAAATGTTTTTAAGTTGGAGAGTCTAACATCTCAATCTGGGAAACTTCAAGGAAAGGACCGCGTTGGCACAGTGAGCAGAATATAACGTCATCCCAGCTCCTTGAGAGGATGTCTTAAGAAGCTCACTTGAGCCTAGGAGATCAAGGCCTGTGGGAGCAGCACAGCAAGATATTGTCTCAAAAAATAATCTAAAAGAGAAATAATATCATGAAGCAACCCATTTCCTGCAGCCCAACTATTCAAGAAGAGGAAATCAAGGTTAATGCAGAAACCACAGCCATATCCAAGAAGACTGCCCAAATCAGCATCTTGAAGCTATTTCCCTACATGTTCCTCTAGTAGGTTTATATTTTCTGTTGTTACTTTTGTGTATTGGATTCACTCTTAGTTGAATCTTTTGTACAAGGGGAGATAATGGTCCATTTCCATACTTCTGCTGTGGCTAGATAGTTTTCCCAGTAGAGATGTTAGAAGAAACTGTCCTTTTCCCATTGTCTGCTCTTGGCAACTTTGTTGAAAATCAGTTGACCATAGATGCATAGGTTTATTTCTGGGCTTTCAATCCTTATTGTTTGATGTGTCTGTTTTTGTGCCAGAAAAATGCTTTCCGATTACTATATTTTTGAAATATACTTTGAAATAAGGGGCTTGATGCCTCCAGCTTTGTGCTTTTTTGTTCAAAATTCCTTTGGACATTTTAGGTATTTTTATGATTTCATAGAGATTTTTGAATTGTTTTTATTTCTTGTTTATAACTCCAAAAGCACAGCCAACAAAAGTGAATGTAAACAAATGGGATTGTATCAAACTTTAAAGCTTCTACACAGCAAAGGAAAAAATCAACACTGTGAAGAGAAAACCTGTGGGATGGGAGACAATATTTCAAACCATATAAAATTTTTTTTGGTATGGAGCTAAAATCCAAACTATATAATATATTCAAATAACTCAGCAACAAAACTAATAACCCAATTGAAAAATGAACAAAGGACCTGAACACATAGGTTCTTTTATATTTTATTCATATTCTCAAAAAAGACATATGAATGGTCAGTAGACATATGGAAACATGCTTAATATCACCAATTACCAGGGATATACAAATAAAAACTAGAATGAGATATCACCTCACACTTGTTAGAATGACTATTATCAAAAAGATAACAAGTATTAATGAAGATAGGGAGATAAAGGAATCCTGGCATACTGTTGATAGGGGTATAAATTTGTACAGTCATTAATGAAAACATGTGCAGCTACTTCTAAAAGTAAAAGTTAATGTGCTGCAATAAACATAGGACTGCAGATATCTCTTTAATGTACTAATTTCCTTTCCTTTGTATATACCCAGAAGTAAGATTACTATAACATTTGGTGGTTCTATATTTCCTATTTTGAAAAATCATCATACTCACCTGTACTAGTTATTTTGTGTCCTTTGGATAGTAGTCATTCTTACCGAAGTGAGACAATATCTCATTTTGGATTCAATTTCCATTTTGCTAATGATTAGCAATATTGAGCATTTTCTCATGGAACTATGGGCCATTGGTATGACTTCTCTTGAGAAATGTCTATTTAGATCTATTGCCCACTTTTTAATTAGGTTATTTTTATTGAAATTTTGAAGTTCTGAATATATTTTGGATATTAACCCCTTATCAGAAATATAGTTTGCAAATATTTCTCTTATTCTGTAGGGGTTTTTTCCTTTATTCTATTATTTTCTTTGCTGAGAGAGTTTCTTAGTGTGTTATAATCCCATTTGTCTATTTTTTTCCTTTTGTTTTAGGATCCTATCCAAAACAAAACAAATCTTTGCTCATTCCAATGTCTCTAAACATAAAAATTGGAATGTTTCACAAATTGTCATGTCATCTTTGCCTGGGGGCCATGCTCATCTTCTCTGTATCATTCCAATTTAGTGTATGTGCTGTGAAAGGAAGAACTGCATGATCTCACAAAAATAGTCTTAAAATGCCCAATTCATAGGAGTAGACACTAGAATGGTGATTATAAGTTGTAAGGAGAGATAAACATTCAAAGGTCAAAGGGCACAAAGTTTCAAATAGATGAAAGGAATAAATTTAGTGATCTATTGCACAGAATGGTGACTATAGTTAATAATAATGTACTATATATTTCAATATTACTAAAAAGTAGACTTGAAATGGTCTCATCACAAAAAATAAGCACATGAAGTGATGAATATGTTTATTGGCTTGATATAATAAGTCTGCAATGTCGTAAATATATATGCCACAAACATATAATTATGTCAATTAAAAATAAAATACCTTTAAAAAAGAAAGAAGGAAACCAAGCACTGGCTACTGTAGGCAGAATTAGGCAAATCCTCATGCTTTCCAAACAAGGATGGGAAGGAATTACACAGACACACACACACACACACACACACACACACACACTCACTCACTCTCTCTCTCTCTCGCTTAAATTTATTTTAAACCCATAACTGCACAGATGGTAGGTGAAAGGAAACATGACAAAAACTGTGTTCAAGTTTTCTTAGGAATAAAAAAATTAAACAAAATCCCTCTGAGTTAGTGCACAGCATTAAGCACTAAAGGCAATATTAAAAATCATCCCTCAGAGTCTGAAGAGAAGAAGGAAGTAAAGGCGTGTGTGTTTGCACGGCATACTGGTTAGTGTAGTTTTCGGCCTGACACTCTCGTTCCCAGAATGCAGCGGGCTCTATCAGTGAGAGCTGACCTCACTCAGCATGGGCGGACTTCCAGGACAGCTGCAGCTTCCCTCCCTAGCTATCCAAGATATGACCTCCTGGAAACCCAATATTGAGGGCTCAGGTCAAGGAAGCTCAGAAATCTCAGGAGAACCAAGGCCAGGCATTGCAAGGACATTTCAGTTCCAGGCAGGGAAAGAACTTCAAGAAGTAAAGATAGAATTTGTCGTCGAGCCAGAGGGGAGGAGCCGGGCCGCCGCCAGCGCCCGGAGCAGGCCCAGCGGCTTGCCAGCGTGGTGACCACGTGACCCCAATTGGAGAGGGGGCGGAGCGGAGCCGCCACCCGCACCCGCAAGGTGGGCAGACCCGCGACCCAGTGGTACATGGGCGTGGTAGGAGGGGCGGGGCAGAGCCGCCGTTCGCGCTTGCAAGGTAAACAGACCTGTGACAGCCTGGTGGGTCAGGCCCAGTGGCCTGCCAGTGTGGTACACACGTCACCCCAACTGGAGTAGGGGCAGAGCAGATCCTTCTCCCACGCCTGCGGACCCCTGGGCCTGATCTGCAGGCGTGGTAGGAGGGGCAGGGCAGATCCGCCGCCCGCGCCTCCAAGGTAGGCAGACCTACAACAGACCGGCGGATCAGGCCCAGGAGCCTGCCGGCGTGGTACAAACACCACCCTAATTGGAGTAGTGGCAGAGCAGAGTCGCCGCCCGTGCCAGGAACAGGCCCAGCGTCCTGCAGGCGGGGTAGTCACGACACCCCATTTGGAGTAGGGGCAGAGTAGAACCGCCGCCCGCGTCTGCAGGGTAGGCAAACCTGCAACCGACTGGCGGATCAGGCCCGGTGGCCTGCCGGCGTGGTACACTCGTCACCCCAATTGGAGTAGGGGCAGAACAGAGCCGCCGCCAGCGCCCAGAACAGGCCCAGTGACCTGCCGGCGTGGTAGTCACGACACCCCAATTGGAATAAGGAGAGAGCAGAGCCGCCGCCCGCACCTGCAGGAAAGATACGCAAGCAGTATGAAAAGACAAGGAAAGAAAGGACCACAAGCAATGCAGGTCAACGCAACTTTAGAAGAGGTAACAGCTGCAGCAGATGGAATGTCAGATAAAGAATTCAGGATATACATGCTTCAGATGATCTGGAGTATCAAGGAAGACATTAAACAGCAAAATCAGACAATGAAAGATCACTTCGACAATGAATTACGCAAACAAATCCAGGAAGCAAAGGATCAACTATACAGGGAGATAGAGGTTATAAAAAACAAACAAACAGAAATCCTAGAAATGCAGGAAGCAATAAACCAACTTAAAAACTCAATGGAGAATACTACCAGCAGAGTAGAACACTTAGAAGATAGAACATCAGACAATGAAGACAAAGTATTTCAACTGGAAAAGAACATAGACAGCTCAGCAAGACTGTTAAGAAACCATGAGCAGAACATCCAAGAAATATGGGATAACATTAAGAGACCAAACTTAAGAGTCATTGGGATACAGGAAGGTACAGAGCTCCAAACCAAAGGAATGAGCAGTCTATTCAATGAAATAATACGAGAAAACTTCCCAGACTTGAAGAATGAGACAGAATCCCAAATCCTAGAAGCCTACAGGACGCCGAATGTGCAAAATCATAAGAGATCCACACCTAGACACATTATAATGAAGATGCCCAACATACAGAATAAGGAGAGAATTTTAAAAGCTACAAGAGAAAGGAAGCAGATTACATTTAGGGGTAAGCCAATCAGGATAACAGCTGATCTTTCAACACAGACTCTGAAAGCTAGAAGATCCTGGAATAACATATTTCAAACACTGAAAGAAAATGGGTTCCAACCAAGAATTGTGTATCCAGCGAAATTAAGCTTCAGGATGGAAGATGAAATTAAAACCTTCCACGATAAACAAAAGTTTAAAGAATTCGCAGCTAGAAAACCATCTCTTCAAAACATCCTCGCCAAAGCATTACAGGAAGAGGAAATGGAAAATAACAATGAAAACCAACAGTGGGAGGTAGGACAGTAAAGGGGGGGGAAATAATCAAAGAGGAAAACAAACCATGTTTAGTAACAGAAATAAACAAATATGGCTGGAAGAACAACCCATATCTCAATAATAACCCTAAATGTTAATGGCTTAAACTCACCAATTAAGAGACACAGGCTAGTAGAATGGATCACAAAACAAGACCCAACAATATGCTGCCTACAGGAGACGCATTTGATAGGAAAAGACATACATAGGCTGAAGGTGAAAGGTTGGGAAAAATCATATCACTCATATGGACTTCGGAAACAAGCAGGAGTGTCCATACTCATATCAAATAAAATAGATTTCAAGCCAAAGTTAATCAAAAGGGATAAAGAGGGACACTACATACTGCTTAAGGGAACCATACACCAACAAGACATAACAATCATAAATATTTATGCCCCAAACAATGGTGCAGCTATGTTCGTCAAACAAACTCTTCTCAAGTTCAAGAGTCTAATAGACCACCATACCATAATCATGGGAGACTTCAACACACCTCTCTCGCCACTGGACAGATCTTCCAAACAAAAGTTGAATAAGGAAACTATAGAACTCAATAACACTATTAATAACCTAGACCTAATTGACATATATAGAGTATACCACCCAACATCAAGCAGTTACACTTTTTTCTCAGCAGCACATGGATCCTTCTCAAAAATAGATCATATATTATGTCACAGGGCAACTCTTAGACAATATAAAGGAGTAGAGATAATACCATGCATCTTATCTGATCATAATGGAATGAAACTGAAAATCAACGATAAAAGAAGGAAGGAAAAAGCATACATCACTTGGAGAATGAACAATAGGTTACTGAATGATCAATGGGTTATAGAAGACATCAAGGAGGAAATTAAAAAATTCTTAGAGATAAATGAAAACACAGACACAACATATCGGAATCTATGGGACACATTGAAAGCAGTTCTAAGAGGAAAATTCATTGCTTGGAGTTCATTCCTTAAAAAAAGAAAAAACCAACAAATAAATGATCTCATACTTCATCTCAAAATCCTTGAAAAAGAAGAGCAAAACAACAGCAAAAGAAGTAGAAGGCAAGAAATAATTAAAATCAGAGCTGAAATTAATGAAATCGAAACAAAAGAAACAATTGAAAAAATTGACAAAACTAAAAGTTGGTTCTTTGAAAAAATAAACAAAATCGACAGACCCTTAGCGATGCTAGCGAAGAGAAGAAGAGAGAGAACTCAAATTACTAGCATACGGGATGAAAAAGGCAATATCACAACAGACACTTCAGAAATACAGAAGATAATCAAAAACTATTTTGAATCCTTATACTCCAATAAATTAGAAGATAGTGAAGGCATAGATAAATTTCTTAAGTCATATGATCTGCCCAGATTGAGTCAGGAGGATATAGACAACCTAAACAGACCAATATCAATTGAGGAAATAGAAGAAACCATCAAAAGACTACCAACTAAGAAAAGCCCAGGACCGGATGGGTATACAGCAGAGTTTTACAAAACCTTTAAAGAGGAACTAATACCAATACTTTTCAAGCTACTTCAGGAAATAGAAAAAGAGGGAGAACTTCCAAATTCATTCTACGAGGCCAACATCACCCTGATACCTAAACCAGACAAAGACACTTCAAAGAAAGAAAACTACAGACCAATATCTCTAATGAACCTAGATGCAAAAATCCTCAATAAAATTCTGGCGAATCGGATACAAAAACATATCAAAAAAATTGTACACCATGATCAAGTAGGATTCATCCCTGGGATGCAAGGCTGGTTCAATATACGGAAATCAATAAATGTTATTCACCACATCAATAGACTTAAAAATAAGAACCATATGATCATCTCGATAGATGCGGAAAAAGCATTCGACAAAGTACAGCATCCCTTTATGTTCAAAACTCTAGAAAAACTAGGGATAACAGGAACATACCTCAATATTGTAAAAGCAATCTATGCTAAGCCTCAGGCTAGCATCATTCTGAATGGAGAAAAACTGAAGGCATTCCCTCTAAAATCTGGAACAAGACAGGGATGCCCTCTCTCTCCACTTCTGTTCAACATAGTTCTCGAAACACTGGCCAGAGCAATTAGACAGACGAAAGAAATTAAAGGCATCAAAATAGGAAAAGAAGAACTTAAATTATCACTATTTGCAGATGATATGATTCTATACCTAGCAGACCCAAAAGGCTCTACAAAGAAACTATTAGAGCTAATAAATGAATTCAGCAAAGTGGCAGGATATAAAATCAACACGCATAAATCAAAGGCATTCCTGTATATCAGCGACAAATCCTCTGAAATGGAAATGAGGACAACCACTCCATTCACAATATCTTCAAAAAAAATAAAATACTTGGGAATCAACCTAACAAAAGAGGTGAAAGACTTATACAATGAAAACTACAGAACCCTAAAGAGAGAAATAGAAGAAGATCTTAGAAGATGGAAAAATATACCCTGTTCATGGATAGGCAGAACTAACATCATCAAAATGGCGATATTACCAAAAGTTCTCTATAGGTTTAATGCAATGCCAATCAAAATCCCAACGGCATTTCTTGTAGAAATAGAGAAAGCAATCATGAAATTCATATGGAAAAATAAAAGACCCAGAATAGCAAAAACAATGCTAAGCAGGAAGTGTGAATCAGGCGGTATAGCGATACCAGACTTCAAACTATACTACAGAGCAATAGTAACAAAAACAGCATGGTACTGGTACCAAAACAGGCGGGTGGACCAATGGTACAGAATAGAGGACACAGAAACCAATCCACAAAACTACAACTATCTTATATTTGATAAAGGGGCTAAAAGCATGCAATGGAGGAAGGATAGCATCTTCAACAAATGGTGCTGGGAAAACTGGAAATCCATATGCAACAAAATGAAACTGAATCCCTTTCTCTCGCCATGCACAAAAGTTAATTCAAAATGGATCAAGGAGCTTGATATCAAATCAGAGACACGCCGTCTGATAGAAGAAAAAGTTGGCTACGATCTACATACTGTGGGGTCGGGCTCCAAATTCCTCAATAGGACACCCATAGCACAAAAGTTAATAACTAGAATCAACAAATGGGACTTACTCAAACTAAAAAGTTTTTTCTCAGCAAAAGAAACAATAAGAGAGGTAAATAGGGAGCCTACACCCTGGGAACAAATCTTTACTCCTCACACTTCAGATAGAGCCCTAATATCCAGAGTATACAAAGAACTCAAAAAATTAGACAATAAGAGAACAAACAACCCAATCAACAAATGGGCCAAGGACCTGAACAGACACTTCTCAGAGGAGGACATACAGTCAATCAACAAGTACATGAAAAAATGCTCACCATCTCTAGCTGTCAGAGAAATGCAAATCAAAACCACCCTAAGATACCATCTCACTCCAGTAAGATTGGCAGCCATTATGAAGTCAAACAACAACAAGTGCTGGCGAGGATGTGGGGAAAAGGGTACACTTGTACATTGCTGGTGGGACTGCAAATTGGTGCAGCCAATTTGGAAAGCAGTATGGAGATTTCTTGGAAAGCTGGGAATGGAGCCACCATTTGACCCAGCTATTCCCCTTCTTGGTCTATTCCCTAAAGACCTAAAAAGAGCATGCTACAGGGACACTGCTACATCGATGTTCATAGCAGCACAATTCACAATAGCAAGACTGTGGAACCAACCTAGATGCCCTTCAATAGACGAATGGATAAAAAAAATGTGGCATTTATACACAATGGAGTATTACTCTGCATTAAAAAATGACAAAATCATAGAATTTACAGGGAAATGGATGGCATTAGAGCAGATTATGCTAAGTGAAGCTAGCCAATCCCTAAAAAACAAATGCCAAATGTCTTCTTTGATATAAGGAGAGTAACTAAGAACAGAGTAGGGACGAAGAGCAGGAGAAGAAGATTAACATTTAACAGGGATGAGAGGTGGGAGGGAAAGGGAGAGAGAAGGGAAATTGCATGGTAATAGAAGGAGACCCTCAGGGTTATACAGTGGAGGAGGTAGAGAGAGAGGAGGGGAGGGGAGGGGAGAGGTGGGGAGGGGGGAGGGTGGAGGATGGGAAAGGCAGCGGAGCACAACAGACACTAGGATGGCAATTTGTAAATCAATGGATGTGTAACTGATGTGATTCTGCAATCTGTGTATGGGGTGAAGGTGGGAGTTCATAACCCACTTGAATCAAAGTGTCGAATATGATATGTCAAGAAATTTGTAATGTTTTGAACAACCCACAATAAAAAATTAAAAAAAATTAAAAAAGAATCATCCCTAACACCATATTAAAATATTAGTATAATCAATGAGCCTTAAATAGTTGGTAATATGAACATTTTCAAAGAAAATATTTCACTCCATAAATTGCTCAAGTATTATTCAAATATCAGCAAAAGAGTTAATGAGTTCAATTATGCCTTTTCCTAATGTACACCTTAGATTTCCAAACTTTGATTCCCATCAGCTTACTCAATATACGAATAGTGTTAAAGGATAAAATCCACTTTTTCTTGTCAATTTGTGTATGCATGAATGTATGTATGTATGTGTGTGTATATATACACACACACACATACACAAATAGAAAAAATAAAACAAATATCACCCATGTAACCATGTGAATTGATTGCTACATTTAGTTCTTATATTTTGTTCATTAAAGGAAATAAAAGAGTAAATAAATTTATCTTTCTCTGGTGGTATTCCCTGCCTTATCTCTCCCTAGAAAATAATTAACCAGAATTCAGTAGTATATTTGTATGTGTGTACAAAAAAAAAACACACAAAAAAATTAATTCCAGACATTTAAAAAATAATTGCATCATACATTTTTGTACTTATGTATATTCATAATTATATGTATATATATATATTTAAATTTTTTTAGTTGTTGATGGACCTTTATTTTATTTATTTTTATGTGGTGTTGGGGATTGAACCCAGTGCTTCACACATGCCAGGCAAGTGGTCTACCACTGAGCTACAATCCCAGCCCTTGTAATTATATTTTTATCTTACAAAAATATGTCATTGCTAAATATTTTTGTGCAACCTATATTTTTATTCAATATTATTTTTATCAATTCTATGCATGTTCAAATAGACCTCATCATTGTAGCGACAATAGCATATTTAAAATTTATTTTTAATGTATAGCATTTTAAAATATGTCATTTTTTTTAAAGAGCTTATATACAAATGACTTTTTTTTTCTGCGTCTCTCATCTTCTTTTCTATCTAGGTCTGTATCCCAACACGTGCGCGTGCACACGTGTGCTCACACACACATACACCCACAAATGAGCTTTTGTTTTTGGACTCTAAACCCCCAAATTCTGTTGGCAAATGTCCTGAAATCAAGCTTAGCTTTCTAGCTCTTAGTGTACAACAGACTGAGATACAACAGGGACAGCAAACACCTGAACTTTCTGCAGGTCCCTTTGGGTACATTAATTAGATATACTCAGAAAATGTTTGCAGCTGAGTGTGGATATATAAAAATTTAGGGGCTATGTTTAGAATGTCTTGTTCATCTTTGCAAAGGCACAATAATCCCAATGACACCTTAGGAACAAAATCTTAACAGATAGGGTGGATGAATCACCAACTTAACAGGGTGTTTCCATGGACAATGCTCCTCAGCTGTGTGATTTGGAAAGAAAAATAAAAAGGAAGGCAAGCACATTAGAGAAAACTGAGCTCTCTCAGAAAGCTTTACTGTTGGAATCAAGATTTTTTTAGATGAAAACAAGCTGCAGCCTCCCCGTCTTAGTTCCCATATCTTCCATTTCTGGAAGTAATTAGTTTTACATTCTTTTCCTTCGAACACATACAAACACACACACATGCACTTGCAATGCATATCTTCAAGGGCAAACTGAGTCTGAATATTCCTAATAACCCTATTTCTATGAGTAAGATTATAGGTACAAATATATTGTGACAGATCTGTTACTGCCGCCTAATTTATGCTTCAGAACTGATTGTCAAATCAATTTCAAATAATTAAAAGCATAGGAAAAAAGCTCAAACTGATTTTTTTCTATTCCCCCTGGCAATATCATGATTTATAGACTAATAATTATGTTTGTGTGACTTTATCACAGGTTTTTATTTTTGTATAATTTATATTAGCAAAACTGTATCACATATGCTATTAAAAAAAAGAAAAGCAAAAATGATTCATGTTCTCAGGGTGTTTACATTCTACTAAGTAAAATTCACAGACAGAAATAAAAGTAACATAGATTGCAAATAACGTTCTAATAAGGAAAAAGGGAAAAATTTTACCCAGGAGGAAAGACACAGCTAGTAAGAAAGTGGGGTTCTATCAACAATACTCATCCTGAAGGGAGGTGCCCTGAGACAGGACAGACTGGAAGGCTTGAAATTTTAAAACCTTAGCCCCAGCCTGACTCTGCCCTTACTAACTAGCTTTATCTTACAAAGTTGCCAGAGAAAATTTGCTGATATACAGCACGGCCTTGAGAACATTCCAATTTTTCAGTTTTTGTTCTCCTCCTGCAGAAGAGGATAAGAGATGAGGCTGGCTCCCATGGCACACACCTGTAATCCCAGCAGCTCAGGAGGCTGAGGCAGGAGGATTGCAAGTTCAAAGCCAGCCTCAGCAACGTTGCCAAGCTCTAAGCAATTTAGAGAGACCCTGACTCGATTTTTCTTTAAAAAGGGGAGGTGAGTGGTAGCTCAGTGGTCAAGCACCCCTGGATTTAATACCAAGTATGTGTGTGTGTGTGTGTGTGTGTGTGTGTGTGTGTGAGAGAGAGAGAGAGAGAGAGAGAGAGAGAGAGAGAGAGAGATGACTTATAGGGTTCTTGTGAAAAATAAATAAAATAATATATATGAGAGCATTTATAGTAAACTCTAAAGTACCAGAAAAGTATTTTTTATAATTTTTTGATAATTTTAAAAATAAAATGACAGAAGATTTTAAGCTTGTACATCATAATATGAAGGTCACTCTTCTGTGAAAAAGAAGTAGGCCTAAGATTGGGAGTGGGAAAAAAAGAAACAAATTAGCTTGTTACCTCCCTTCCTTTACCCCATTGATGGGAGTTACCTGACCTTAAAATCCTGTGACTTCCTTTTGTATAGGCGAATGGGACTCTTCCTAGGAGAATGAAGTACACCTCGCTTCCATGCTCAAAATACACCCCCAAATTGAAGTCAATAAGTGGGTCCTCTTATAGACCCAGAGCCATGTTTTATAAAATGAGTTAACAACTGGATTTTATAAAGTTGTGAAGTTTTCTGTTATCTGAAAACCCCATGCTGGGTCAAACTCCTTTGTTAGGCTTAATGGAGGAGTTGAGTGTCCATTATGTGCAATTTCCTTCTTCTGTGAAAGCCTAAGGGAGGATGTTCAGATCTGGGAATGAAGCACATCCCCATTATGACAGTGATCAAGAGGTAAGAAGGAACTTGCTCTCACTCTTTAGACTCCTCTGAATCACACCCTCAGAGAGACCATTTATGGTCTGAGAATAGGATCATTCTGACCATGTGGCATTAACTAAACCTGAACAAAATGTAAATACAGGAGTTGTCTGAAAATCATAAGTCAGAATACCACATTTCATGTACTAATCTTTTCATGACCCTCTCATTGTACAGAATTTCAATGATTGTGTAAACAAAAGAAATGTGACTAAACCAAAAAGAGAGAACAAAAGAAAGAAGAAGGAAGGGAGAAAAAAGAAGGAGGGAAGGAAGGGAGGGGGGAAAGAGGGAATAGAAGAAGGAAGAGAGGAAATAAAGAAAACTTGAACAAAAAGAACAAACCTAGAGACATCACACTCTCTGAATTATATATGCTACCAAGTTGTAGCTAACAAAAGAGTGTAACAAAAGAGTGTGACAAATGGTATAAAAATATTCACATTGATTAAAGGATCAGGAGTCTAGAATTCAACCTATAAATTGTGGTCAACTGATTTTCAACAAAGAGGTCAAGAACATATGACAAGAAAAAGACATCTATTAACTAAATGATGCTACAAAAAATGTAGATAGCTACATGCAGAAGAATGAAAACAAAATTTATCTCACAATTTCTAAAAGAATAAGCTCAAAGTCGAGCAAATACATAAACATAAGACCTAAAACTATAAAACTACTCAAAGAACACATAAGGGGAAAACATTGGAGAATATGTCTGTGGATCAACATTTAGAAGTTTTCATTATTTTCTTGAAAGAATTGAGTTTGGAATGCATGCAGAAGACCAACTTATAAATGTCTAATTTCAAGTTTAAAGTTTCAGGAAGATAAAATAGAGCAAGCAAAATAAAGGACAATGCATAGTGCTCAATCCCTCCTGGAATATTTGAGAGAAACTATTTAACAGAGTATTTTACTATCAATAGCCTCTCTGTTTAAATAGAAACTGTATCCATTTTTGGTCAGCTTTTTCACTGCTATGACTTAAAGACCTGATGAGAACAACTTTAGAGGAGGAAAAGTTTATTTGGAGGCTTACGGTTTCAGAGGTCTTACTCCATAGAAGCCTGGCTCCATCCTCAGGGCTCAAAGTGAGGCTGAACATCAAAGCAGAAGGGTGTGGCAGAGGAAAGCAGCTTATGCTATGATCAGAAGGTAGAGAGAGAGTCTCCACCCTCCAGATACTAAATATATACCCCGTAGCCACGCCCCCAATGCCCTACCTCCTCCAACTACACCTCACCTGCCTTCAATTACCACTCAATTAATTCCATCAGGTGATTAATTCACTGACTTGGTTAAGGCCCTCACAACCCAATCATTTACCCTCTGAATGGTCTCAGCATTGTTTCACACAGGAGCTGTTGGGTGACACCTCACATCCAAACCATAACACCATATTAAAAGTAACGCTTTGGCAGGGCATGGTGGCACTCGCCTGTAATCCCAGTGGTTTGGGAGGCTGACACAGGAGGATTGTGAGTTCAAAGCCAGTGTCATCAATGGAGAGGCGCTAAGCAACTCAGTGAGACCTTGTCTCTAAATAAAATACAAAAAAGGGCTGGGGATGTAGCTCAGAGGTCAAGTGCCTGAGTTCAATCCCCAGTACCAAAATAAATAAATAAATAAAGTGACACTTCATATCTGAATCCACTTGGCTCTAGCTACTTGCCAGTCTTCTCAAACATGCCAATAAAATTGTTCAGATTGCAGCAAAAAGTTTAAAGATAAATAAGGCCCTATAAATCTCCATGATTAATCCCTTCTTAATCTAACTAGTTAAACTTTTTCAATCTTTTTTTTTTAATTTTGTCATTCTCATAGTTATGACAGTAGCATGGATCTAACACACTTATCATTATAACATCATGCAAGATGTCCAACACCCAGTTCTTGTTCCCTTTTACTTTTCCTCATCTGCTTTTTCTGTAGTCTCTGACCAAATCGATATGCACAGGATTCCATAAAGCATAGTAGAATAAGTAAGAAGAGGTGCTTATGAAGAACAAACAGGTAATTTTAAAAGTAAAATTGTATATGTAGTTCTTTTTTTTTTGTAGTTCTTAAAAAGTAGACTGAATTTCTAATGATATTTGTCTCCTTGAAAAATTTCCTTATCTTACCCATTACCTTGTCTTCCTCTTCATTCTTTCTCTTCTCTCCTCTGCTTTCAAATGCCTTTTCTTTGTTCTCTAAGCATATTTTTCCTTTTCTTCTGTTTTTCTCTCAGTTTTGGAGATTAACCCTTTAAAGTTGATTTCTCTCCTCTTTCCCATAGGATCTTTCATTGGAAATTGTGTTTATGAAACAACCACAGTATGTTCTGGTGTAACCAGATGAGTACAATCCCAGATCCTCTCTACAAATACAGTTTGGAATCCACATCACAAAGTCATTCACTGTAAAGCAGATAACACTTTCCCATAGAAACATTGTTTGTGGCTTTCATTCCTAACCAGAATCTGCCTCATATGAATTATAGATATAATCAACTATGTCTTGAAAATATAGGTAATTATAAAATACTCAAAAATAAAGTTGAGCTCCTAGCTCTAAGGAATAGATTTTAAATGTATAAACTGATCATTATATTATGGGTCCCTATCAAAATGTGAGCCTCTGGACAAAAACAAAGGGTTATCTTTAATTCAGTCTAAACCTAACAGGCTAAGTGTAAAAGTAAAGAATCACGTATTTGACAATTACTAAAATTAGTATTTTTGAACTGAAAACCAATACAGTTCATCTAATTCAATAATGTACTTATAGGTCTGCTAAAGAAATGAATGTTTTCAAGTTCTTACTTGCAAGATTACAAGAAGAAGAAGGAAAAGGAGGAGGAGGAGGAGGAAGAAACAGTAGTAATTCCAAAAAAGGGTCACAGACACAGGCAGCCTATTAGCTCCACCCATTGGTTAGCCAAAGGTGGAATCATTGAAAAGTTCACCATTTGAAACATAGCAGTGGTCAAAACCACCAGGGAGATCTCCAAAGCGAGTGTGCCTCCCAAGCTGTGTGTGAAGCTATAGCATCACATAAGTATGTCAATCACAGCAAGGTCATTATGTTACAGCGAGATTGTAATAAATCACTGAGTCCATCTTAAAGCAGGAGATGGAACATTTATTCACCAGCTGGCAGGTCAAGGGAGGGGGAGGTTGCAAGTCTACATCATTCCATCCCCTCCAAGGGTTAGAGGACACCTTTATATTCCAAAACCACATTAAATCATAAGTAGCTGTTGCTATGATTCAAAACCATAAACAAACATTATGAGATGGTAAGCAGAAGGAGAAGTGGGTCAAAATGACCCTCGTTGAGTACAAGTTAAAGAATGGTTACTAACATGTAGACATCTCTGACAGAGCACATTGCCCAAGACAATTGGGAACAAAAAAGACAACAATTTTACACTGTATAAGAATTGCCACTTTCTCTATATGTGTAATATGAAATGAATTGCATTCTTCCATCATGTGTAACAAATTAGAATAGACAAATAATTTAATAATAATAAAAAAGAAACAACAACAACAACAAAAAAGACTCACTGTGCCTGGAAAATTGAAGTACTATCTTTCCCTTTTAACTACTCAATAAAATCAACAGTGTTCTTTTCCCCCCAAAAAAGAATTCCCATTTTGTGTTGCCGAACTTGCTATTCTAAACAACTGTTGATGGGTACAGAGGAGGGATTTTCCCTTGGGAGAAGCATTTCTTACGTGACATGAGTCTAGGGTAAAATGAAATCTGTTTGGTCACTGCCCATATAGCCTGGCCCATAACAGTTAGAAATCCACCTCCTTCATGAAGCCCAGAAAACGCAGCACCCAAATTCTTATTTATACCTGCTCATGCTGACCCACCATCTCCTCCAAAGCCCCTGTGAGGAGCTGTTTCTAAGCTAAGGACTGAAAAAAAAACTGTCCTCTGGAAAGAGAAGAATAAAATAGAAATTCTACTTTAAAATAAAAAAAGATGGGCTGGGGATGTGGCTCAAGCGGTAGCGCGCTCGCCTGGCATGCGTGCGGCCCAGGTTCGATCCTCAGCACTACATACAAACAAAGATGTTGTGTCCGCCAAGAACTGAAAAATAAATATTAAAAAATTCTCAAAAAAATAAAAAATATAAAATAAAAAAAGAAAGAAATTATATTTTCCATCTTAGTAATAAGAGAGAAAGAGATGATATTTAAACATTTTTAGTTTTTTTGAAAACCGCCATAGTTTTCTTTTTGTCAGCCTAATCATGAGAATAATGATTCTCTTTACCCTGTTGAGGAGTTAAAACTGAAATAAGTGTTAATTTTCCTACAGCACCTGGATGCTTATTAGTCCCTAAGACAAGCAAACTGCTGAAATTCCCAGAGAAAATTGGTATGTTAGTATCTTCTCAGAATGATAAAATACCTTACATACACAAAAGGAGGAAATTTTTATTTTTGTTCATGGTTTTAAAGGTTTTAGTCAATGACTATTTAGTCCCAATGCTTTTTTATTTTTTTCTCCTTCATGGTAGAAGCACAAAGGAGAGGTAACATGTTCATCTCATGGAATCCAGGAAGCAAAGAGAGAGAGAAGAAAAAACTAGGGTCCCATTATCCCTTTCTGGAGCACATCCCCAGTTACCCAACTTCCTTCCACTAGGCCCTGCCTCCCAAAAATTTCACCACCTCCCAAAAGAGCCACAGGCTGGCAATCAAACCTTTATTACATGGATATTTGGGGGACATTTCAAATCTGAACTATAACAAAAGGAGAGTGTAATGATTTATTGCAGTACTATTACTGAAATTGTAACTTTTTACATCATAACTACACATAAGACTCATTACCAAAGAAATGATATGTTTTAGGATGCAAGAGTTAAGGTTTTGTTCTCTCTTCCAGATGAGGAAACCATAACATGAGTTAAAGGGTTTCAACCTAAGTCACTTAGCAATTAGTACAGTTTTGATGTTGCTCCCTGAATTATGTATTCCTACAGATGTCAAAATAATCAATGAAAAGTGCTTTAGGAATCAAAACAAGACATAAATGCTTATAAATTTCCAAAGTCTAAAAAGTGATTCTTTTGTTCACCAAATGAACACTGTCTTTAAAGGGACTTCTCTATGTAAGCACCTCTTCTGATGACCTGTGTCCCAATGAAGGAAATCAGGTATATATGCTACCAGGGCTGATTTGCTCTTTAAGTCTTAAAAACTATGGAATTAGCATTTAAAATACTAATAAGAATTTTTTGGGAGGCAGGTAGCAAGGCAAGCTGTAGTCTCCAAAGTCATCCAATTTTCTGTGCTTTTACTGATTAAAGAAAATACTCTAATGCAGCATCTGGCAAGATGTGCAGCAGACAGGAGACAATCAATAAATGTAGTTGGCTAATACACTGTTCAAGAGCCCTCCTACAGCGCATAAATAATGTCTTTTCTCTGAAGTCTTCAAAGGTGTTTTCTACAGCACAACACGTGCCTCTCCTGTTTTTGCAAAAGGGCAAAAATAGATAGATTTTTGCCTCTGTTTTCAGAAGATTCTGGGTCCTGAGATCACTGCAATTCTCAGAACTTGTAACTCAATAGGAATACTGGGAGTACTGGTGAGACAAATGATAAAGTTAGGTGACCGGATAACAATAAAGCTCATAATGAATCGAGTGACTTCTTATAGATTAAAAAACAAAACAAAACAAAATCATAACAAGCTCTTCTTTATGATACAATGACAACAGAATTGGTAACAGATGTAGAAGGAATGGAACTGGAAAATTTTCAGAGAGTACTAAAACCAGAGGGTGCAACAGCATTTCCCCATATCACAACATTGGGATGAACCAACATCATGTGTCTTCTGAGATGATGCACCAAGAAGGACCCAGCATAGCCTCAGTGGTATTCCTATCTGAGCACTATGTAAGTGAATCTAATCACCAGGAAACTAGGCAAAACCAAACTGACAGACACTCTACACATTCACGGACCTGTATTTTTCAACAATGTCAAGGAAAAGAAACAGAAAATGTATATAAAGTGTTGTAGATTTAAAAAGACTAAAAATACAACAATTAGGTGACATAATCTTGGATTAGAGTCGATTAGGAAAAATAAGTTATGAAGGGTATTATTAAGACACTCAATGAAATTTGAATAAGCACTGTGGATTACACATTTTCTAAGCATCAAATTTCCTGATTTTAATAAATATGCTTGATATATTGTGGTCATGAAAAAGACTGTATTTGATTTTGGGAAATAATCACCAAAATTTAGAGGTAAAGGGGCATAATTATTCTACTTAGTCTCAAATAGTTCATTAAAAATGTGTAAGTAATATAAAAACAAACAAGACAGAGATCTGAGAAGAAACATCTGAAGTAAATAAACTGGTGGAAGGGTGGTGGATTAAACAATTACTAATCTTATAATCTCAAATTATCAACTAATCAACTAGCCATTTTGCCAAAGACTAAAGAGTTTTCTTAGGTTCAAGCTTTTATCACTATGACCAGAAAAACCCCAGGTAAACCAGAACAAATGGATCACCCTATCTTCTCCCACAAGCTCTAAGAACAGAGAGATTTCCTTGCCATTTTGTTTCAAAGGTAAAAATTATCTATTAATTTTTGGAAGCATAAAACCAACATAAGAGAATGGTACAATTAGAATGAGAAAAAGAGATATGAATTGTGCTATTACAGTGGTTAGCATGCTGAAGTAGTAACTTGTTAGAAGAAATTATGGAAATAGATATTTACTATGCACCTTCTTTTTCAGAGAATACCATTTAGCCTAGAAATGTGTAAGTTCATCATCAGAAACTATAATCAATATGCAAAATTCTTTCCTTGCATATAAAGAGATTGCCTCCTTATGTGAAAGATTAAAGGAAAACAATTTCCTTCATGCTGCCGTTCAATATCTAATGAGGGACTTCAATTTATTTCAACTGAGATTACATCTTAGTATCCCATCCAAGGCATAGCACAATAGTTGGCATGCATTAAACCCTAGTTCTAAAGGGAAAACAGATGAATAGTGTAATTGTATTTTCAAAACACTTTAAACAGCTTTGATGCTTGGGAAGTCACTTCACTTTTTGCCAACAAATAATGCCCATGTTTCTTTGATCTTTAAAAAAAATGCAGGTCTCAAGAAAACTTCTCAGACATCAGTATATATATATATATATATCTGT
>NW_025999842.1:31341268-31348849 GCF_001458135.2 Marmota marmota marmota | reverse complement strand
TATATATATTTCAGTTAAAAAAATTTTAGAAAATCAAGGCCAAAATATCACTTTATTACTATCATAAATTCAGCATAAACTCCCATTACAAGTATCTGTTAAGTTAAACATAAAGAGGGAATTCTGAAGGACCTTTCTTCAACATGTCTCAAGTGTCTTCCCTGAAGTTTTCCTTTAGAAAGTAGAAAATAAGATGTTGAGCTTCACAAATGTCTTCACATCGTTTCTCCCTGCTGTACTGACAGAATTTTTATACAATCTTTTCCACTCCCTGTATCTTTTTATTTCATTTCTCCTATATACAGGATAACTTATCTGGTAACAAAGAGTAAATTGTGTAAGTAACTCATGTACACAGCTACAAGGGGCAAAACATGACTCTTGCTCCTTAATGAGAAGGATGGCAAATTTTCTACAACAAAGAATGACTTGGATGAATGACCTGTTCCTGCTTTTATTAAGACAATTTTCACAAGGAAGCTCTGCCATCAGGTGGAAGTAGCTCCAGAGTGACTGCTCTTATAGGTTTCACTGCTAGCAAAGACCTATAAAATTCCTATGGTTTGCTTCCCAGAAGTGCTACAAACTACCCTGAAAGGAGACTTTGGTACTTCTCCGGGTAGTTCTTAACAATTCCCAGTTTAGTGTCACTATCTCTGTATCATCTATTCAACTAAGATTTACTAGTTTCTGCAATTTTCCTAATACTTTGATGCTAAAAAGAGACATAATGGAAAACAATATGGCAGTCCTGAGACACTTACAGGGTAGCATTAGTCATAGACTCACAAATAGAAGAATGCAGTTGAGTTCTCTGCAGCAGTCGGCCCAAGTGTCAGGAAGCCTGGCTCATAGATACCTGAAGCATCTAACCTTTAAACATGATTCACAGCTTGGTCTCCTTGGAGCCTTCTAAAGCCAGTTCTTTCAAGGAAATAGAGGAAGACTCCTAACCTTATAGTAAACATCTATTACTTATCTATGATTTTTAAACCTGAGTTCCACATGCATATTCTCTAGGGTAAAGAGAGTTCTAAGAAATTTCTTTAAATATGTTTGTTTTTACTTTAGTCATAATCCTGATCATCTAAATAAAGTGTCAGAAAACTTTTTCTGTAAAGGGCAAGGTGGTGAACAGTTTAGACTTGTGGACTATATAGACTCCATTACAACTCCTGACTCAGCAGAAAAGCAGCTATAGGTAATGATTGAAAGGAAAGTGACCACAACACTGGGAGCCACCAAGAGATCTTTATTGCATCAGTGCAAAAAAGAAGGGGGGAGAGAGAGAGAGAGAGAGAGAGAGAGAGAGAGAAATGGGGGAGGAGGGGAGGGAGAGGAAAAAGAGAGTAGAGGAGAGAGTGAGAGGGAGAGAAAAAGCGAAAGAAGAAAGAGAGAGCAAGAGAGGGGGGCAGGAGAAAGTTTGTATAGCCAAAATCTAATGGGGTCTTTGGGTCTGCAAGCTGCCTCGTTGGAGTACAGTGATTGGATCATACAGTAGTTGCTAAGAGTGTCATCTTCTGCCTTCAGGCAGATGGGGCAGGGGTCAGATGTGGGTTTCTGTAGCACCAGACGAGTGGGGGTCGAGTGTTCAGCCTTGAGTAGGGTTGAGTGTTCAGACTTGATGCAAACAGGTGATAAAAGACCAGACAGAGGGGGGTTTGAGTGCCTGGGTTATCCTGCAGCTCACATTCATTCAGCCTGCCCTGAAGACAACTTAGTTCAGCCTGCCCTGCACCTAACAATAATAACAGACATTGTTGTGTTACAATGAAACTATTTACAGAAACAAGTTGGAGAACCAGATTAGGTCTGTAGGCTGTAGTTTGTTGACCCTTGATTTAAGTTAGTATCTTAGTGCAGAATACTTCTAGATGACTTCATAGCCATGTTAAGAGTATTTTTAGGAGAAGAGTAGAACCAGAAGAAAGCTAAATAGCATCAGGGCTCAGTGTGTGAATGAAACTTTATAGTGATTCTGAAGGAGTAAGAAGGTGGGGTAGGGAATCCAGTACAAGAAACGTGGCCTTGTAGGCATAGCCAATAAGAAAGCTTCTGTGCTCTGGGAGTGTGGTGCCACATTTATGTTGTTTGTGGATATTTATCATGATGAATGGCAATTTGCAATAGTTTTTCAATAGTTAAGATATAAATGCAATCAAGAGGGCTTTTGTTGGTTTGGCATTATTTAGAGGAATGGACATTTATGCTGATTTCCTCAACAAAATAATCAACTGGCGGTTTAAAATAAAATTTATTTAAAAAAATAACCAAAGCAATAAAAAATGACTCCATCATCTTTTCATGGGCAAAACCAAGACTCAAGTCAGCAGTAAGCTAAATACAACATATACATGGAAAGTTTTCTGTCCTTAAAACCAACTTAGACTATTCACTTACAAAAAAATCCACTATCCTTATGTAAATTAATGTTGCAAATTTGAACTTGGTTTTGTAGATTTAATTATATTTAACACGTGAACTTTGGTTATAAAATGTCTTAAGAACTCTATGCATAAGAAGTTGAGACCTCCTTGTATGCTTTACATAATAAAAGTGACTTGAAGCAATTTTGAGATGTCACAAAATATTTTTGCTTCAATGAGAAACACAATGTGGAATGGCTGAGAGGTAGTCATCTTCTCCAGGAGATACTGGGAAGATAGAACTGAATTATCACATGAGCCAGTGAGTGGATACCTCTAGCCTCCCTACTGTCTTAAGAGTTCAAATGGCTGATTAGTTTGTGCCCTCTTTGGAAGCTAGAAGTATGGTGGGGTATTTTTATTTGTCTGGGGGTGGTAATGTGGAATGAAGGGGAAAAAGACAAAAAAAAATAGATTTCTGTAGACCTAGAAAGAATATGGAAGCTCTAAGCCCTGGGAGGTCACAAAGGAAAATGAAAAGGAGATTTTTCTTTTTGAAAATAAATTGTGAGATGTTTTATCTTGTTATTTCTAATTCTCATAACCTTATGAGATAAGAATTGCTATCTCCCATTTGGAGAGAAGGAAATTTGAATTTAGAAAAGTTTACCAAACTTCCCTAAATTTTCACAGCCTAGTTGAATAGCACAGCAAGAATTTGAAACAAAGTTATACAGCAACAAAACTCATGCTTTTTCAGTATATAATTTTAAAACTGGATGTGGTAGAAAGCAAGATACATTAATTTAATAATTAAAGATTTACTTAAAGGCTGGGGTTGTGGCTCAGCGGTAGAGAGTTCGCCTCGCACGTATGAGACCCTGGGTTCAATAGTCAGCACCACATAAAAATAAATAAACAAAATAAAGATATTGTGTCCATGTATAGCTAAAAAAAATATTTTTAAAAAATTTACTTAAATACCTACCCCCTCAAATTCCTGAGTACCTAAACTTTAGGAGCTTTGCTAAGCCCTAAATTTACAATGGTAAAGAATGTGATTTCCAGTCTCACATATATCAAGAGTCTGATGAAGGGACTGATATACAAACACAAGCATAGTTATAAAGTGCAATAAGTCCTATAAAGTAAAAGAATATTGTGAGAGGAAAGGGAATGCAATGATGTAATGCTTTAGTACCTGAAGGATTAGAATTTCCACTAAATAAATAGTATTTGGAGAATATTTTATGTAGAGAAAAAAATCTTAAGAATCTATTTGGGACATAAAGTTATAAAGAACTTTTGTTATAAAGGACTTTGGTACCTGCATTGCTTTATCTCCAACTGCAATAAAATTCTGATACTCTCTACCTGGAGTTAACATAAGACTCCCAAAGTTGAAGGCTTACTTCTCCATACATTGTCCTTGTACTTCTGATCAAATTGCTATAAGTTTGGGAATTCTCATGACCCCCACAGGTTTGATAAGTCATTAGAATGACTCCCAGTACTCAAAAAAATAAAACTTATAATTAGTTTTATTTCAAAGCATAAACATGTGAGATCTGAAAGAGGCCTAGATGCTACATTTCTATGCCCTGTGTGAATTATGCATGTATCACTTCCTGGTCCATGAACTCCAACCAAACAGAAGACCCCACTAAGTTCCAATGGTCAGAGTTTAAACTGAGGTTCGTGGTAGTTAATATTGGTTTTCAATGTGACTCCATTTAAAGACACCTAGAAATTTGGTAAAGCACACTTATGGGTGTGTTTGTGAGGGAGAATGCAGAGAAAATTGGGATGTGGATCAGGAAACAGTAGGGAAGACCCACCCTGAATGTGGGCAGCAGAGTTCAATATGCTGGGGCCCTTGGTGGAACAACAAAGCAGAAGAAGGAAGATTCCTTCCCTGCTTGTCCGTGCTAAATTCTTTTGGAGCCGGTGTGTTCTTCTGCTGTTGCCATTACCTGCGGACATCATATTCCAGACTCTTAAGCTTTTGAACAAGAACTTGTACCAGTGACACTCTAGGGAGCTTCCAGACTTTCAGACTTAGACTAGGGCTGCACCATTGGTCCCTCTTATTCTAAGGCTCCCAGCTTCTTGGACTGAACTTATTTCCTCAGCTCTCCTGCCTGCAAACAGGCATTATGGAACTATTCAGCGTTTGATCATGTAAGCCAATACAATAAATTTTCTTTTATCATCAAATACATTCCTCTGGAGAAACCTGATTAACATAGGGTTTCATGACCAGTTAAACCATTGCACAGACCAACTTGGTCTTTAATCTCCCTCCCTTCCTCAAGGAATGAACTGAATCAATTTCCAACCCTGTAATCATATGGTTGGACTTTCCATTGACCAACTTCCATGAGGAAGCTATCTGAGCAGCCACCAAAAGTAACCTTATTATCATAATAAAGATATTCCGATTGCTAATGAAATTCTCAGTGTTTTTGAAGCTTTCTACCAGGAAATGTGAACAAAGGACAAATATATTGTTTATTATACCACAATTCTTTAAGAAACTTAGAAGAACACCAGTGAAGATAAATCACAATTGTGAGTAAGACAAAATGATATAAAACAGGAGTTACCAAACTTTGTGTCATATTGGGATTATATTTTTAAAAATGATGTCTGATGGCTACTAGCAGACATTCTGATGTGAATGTATAGCATGCAATGTAGGAATCAAGATTTTTAAGCATACATCTTGTGGTTCTAATGTACAAAAGGTCTGAAAATGAACCAATCAGAAAACTTGACTTATAACTTTTAATGTTTTTAAATTATACATATTTATGATGTACTATGTGATCTTTCAATACATATAAACATTATGATGTTCAAATCAGAGTAAAAATGCCTATTTTCTCAAACATTCATCATTTCCTTATGGTGACAACATTAAAAATCTTTTCTTCTAGATTTTTGAAATACACAGTATGTTATCATTATCTAGAGTCTCTTTATTTTATTACTTTGTTCTGAAGGTTGGGGGTACAGAAGACTGGCATCAGATCCAGGCCTGAGGAATTTAAAAGCTTAAAGGATAAAGTAGATAATGGCAGTAGACAAGAAGGCATCAATTTGGGACATAAATAATTCTATACACAAGTCAAATGTGTGCATTTCCTCTGAACTAGGTGTGTTAGCTTTTCATTGCTGTTGCCGAAATACCTGACAAGAACAACTTAAAGAAGGAAAGACTAATTTTATCTCTTAGTTTCAGAGGGTTCCATCCATGATCAGTTACTTTCATTGCTCTGGGCCTGAGGAAAGGGAGAACAACATGGAAGAAGGGCATGGCAGAGGAAAGCTGCCCAGCTCGTGGAAGTCAGGAAGGAGAGAGAGAGAGAGAGCAAGAGGCCGGATAAATCCTTCAGGGCACACCCCATTATCAATCTCCTCCAGCTAGGTCCCATTGCCTAATAGTCCATTCAACAATCAGTGGATTAATTCATTGATGGAGTCAGAGTTCTCATGACCAGACCGTTTCCCAAAAGTATGACCGTTTGAGATTTGGTGGAACAGTTCAGATCCAAACCATAACAGAGGAAAAGTCAGTTTGCATTAGCCTTCAATAATCCAATTATTTTTGTTTAGGAATTGTGGTAGTGACCTAGGTATAGTGGGTAATCAAGAGCTGTAAATAATGTCTGGTAGAATGACTAAGAACTAACAATGGGCAAATCAGAGACATGGGGACAGGAGGGGCTATCCTAAGAACCTATGGAGCACACAATAGAAAGAGTCCATTATAAAACACCAGCTAAGCTAAAAAGTGTTACATGGGCTCACAATAGCAAAGTAAGACATCTGTTCCTCCTTATTTTTCCTGTTCTTCCCTATTCTATCTGGAAGGAGCAGATGGAATGGCAGCTTACCCTGGTTTTATGGTTTGCAGGGAGGAAAGGGGAAGGAACAGAAACATGAGGCAAAAAAAAAAAGAAAAGTGGACCACATCTCCACTCCCTAACAGGCACAAGCTATGAGAGCCCATAATACTAGTGTTCACCAATATCATTACATTTATTTTTTCAGATTATTAGAGACTTATGCTTTCCAGTCCCTTTCATTTAGGTGGGACATGTGGTCATTTACAGCCAACAAATTATGAATGGAAATGAAATGCACCAGGTCCAGCCTACAGCAGTAGGAAATCTATGACAACTCTTCCTTCTTCTCTCTTGAACAACAAGAAGACCCCAGGTCAAGAAGGCAGAATCCAAAGAACAAAGTGGCTTTGAATGCTCAGTTATTAAAGAAGAAGTTATTTCTTTGGAGCATGTGCTGATCTACAGAGGACTTTGGACAAATCAGAAAAAAAAAATCAAGATAATTTTGGATTGTCTGTTACCTCAGCATAACCTGGTCTATCCTGATTACTACAAAGAGAGAATATTTAATCTAGAATAAAATTTGAAGTTTTTATTAGTACTTGGAACTAAATATACTAATAAATGAACTGAAACTATTTTAGGGGGTCCTTTAGACTCTCTATTACCTATAGATAGTCTGCAGCTGGCAAGAGACCAGCAGTCCAATCACCTTTAATGTCCTGGCTCATGAGCAGACACTCTCCAGAAACAGTTCTACCAAGCTGAACGCCAGGTGACCATGACCTATGAGGGAGTCCAGCTAAGACTAGAAGACCTGGAGAATCAGAAGAATTCCCCTGCTATTATCAGCATAACTGACCCACAAAATTGTGAGCAAAATAAATGGTCATTGTTTTAATTCAGTAATTAAATAAAATAATAAAATAAGGATGAAATATTGTTTGTAAGAAAGTATGCTAATGATATTGCTGACGGAAACAGAAAATAAATGGCCATTATTATGAAGCAGATGCTCGGTATGACAAATGCTGCCTTTAGTCAGCAATATTTAGGTTTTATAATTATGCATTTTCAGCTCTTGCATTAGTCAGTTGGGCAACCATAATAAATTACCATAAGGCTGGGTGGTTTAAACAACAGAAATTCATTTCCTCACAGTTCTGGGGGCTGGGAAGTCTAAGATAAAGGTACCAACCAATTCAATTCCTGGAGAGAGCTGCCAGCCAGGTCCATCCCTGGTATGGGCTCTCTTCCTGGCAGCAGACAGCCACCTTCTCGCCATGTATTCATGAGAGAGAGAAAGGGAGAGAGAGAAAGAGAGAGAGAGAGAGAGAGAGAGAGAGAGAGAGAGAGAGAGAGAC
>NW_025999842.1:31330840-31341243 GCF_001458135.2 Marmota marmota marmota | reverse complement strand
TATATATTCATATATATTCATAAGTATTCATATATATATTCATTTTAATTTCTTGGAGTCAACAGATGCCTATAATCCATCTACTTCCATGCCATCATGAAGCTATTTTCTTATGCTTAGTAATTTTGCCTTTCACATTTAGATCTTTAATAAGCCCAAATTTTATTTCATGTATGATGTAAGACAGGTTTTCAGTTTGCTGTTCATGTGAATACATGTGTGAGTGGTACTTATGGAAGACACTTATCATCCTCCACTAATCTGTCATGCCTCAGTCATATAGTGATATGTTTTTATAAACAGTGAGGATCTGTTCTGAGAATGTATCTTTAGGTGATTTTGTTACTGTGGAACTTCATAGAGTGTACTTACAACTTGGATGGCATAGGACAATCAGTTGACATGGCCTATTAATGTAATCAAGAGCAGAAAAAAATTAGATGTAGGAAACTGTTGCCAATGTAACATGCTGTAATGTTTTGCAATTAATTTCTTTTCATAAGTACCAAAGGAATAAATTCTAATGATAAAAATATAACATGTTTAAAATATTGAAAGTAATGTAGTTTTTATTACCAGGTATTTTGAATCAAACATAACTACATATGCTATATGTTCATGTGACTGTCAGTGAAGTAGATTTGTTTATACCAGCATCACCCCAAACAAATGAATAATGCATGGCACATTGATGATAAATGCCTATCTGTCACAAGGTGCCATATTTTGGATATGAATTTCTCCCACAGGCTTACGTGTAAATGCTAGGTCCCCCACCTGTGGCACTATAGAGAAGTACCTTTAAGAGATAGATAAAGCCTATTTGGAAGAAGTTAGAGGAGTAGGCGCATGTCCTTGATGTGTATATGGGAACCCTGGCCCCTTCCTCTTTTGAACATTTTCTTCCTAGCTACCATGAGGTGAATAGGCTTTCTCTACCACATGCTTCCACCATGTTGTACAATGCCACCACAGGCACAGAGAAACAAGGCCAAGTGACCATGGACTGAAACTGTGAGTCAAAATAATTTTTTCTTCCTTTAAAATTGATTATTTCAGGTATTTTGTCATAGTAGTGGAAAGCTGATTAACACACTAGCAAAGGAATTTTCAACTCCATTATAATCTTATGGTACCACAGTTACATGTTTGATCCATAGTTGAATGAAACATCTTTATGCTATAAATGGTTTATATGTAGGCATTTACTCCTATGATCTTTTTTTTTTTTCCTTTGGTACTGGGAATTAAATTCAGGGCACTCAACTACTAAGCCACATCCCCAGCCCTATTTTGTATTTTATTTACAGATAGGGTCTCACTGAGTTGCTTATCACCTCACTTTTGTTGAAGCTGGCTTTGAACTTGGGATCCTCCTGTCTTAGCCTTTGGAGCCACGGGGATTGCAGGCATGCGCCCACATCACCCAGCTGGTCCTATGATCTTCATTTTATTATGTCAGACTGTCTTTGTGCCCATTCCACATTATCTTCATTACTATATCTTTGTAAAAAGTCAATAGAGCACATCTTTGCTATTAATTCTTATAATTTAAGACGTTCTTCAGTTTTATGCACTCTATTTATATATAAATTTTAGAATAAGCTTGTCAATTTCTATGGAAAGAACATGCCATAATTTTCACAAGGATTACATTAAGCCTACAAATCATTTGGTGGTAAAAACCAATTAATATAGTTCAACTTTATATTTAGTCAGAAATTATTTAATGTTTTTCAAATATTTTTAAGTTCGATGTTTAAAAATATGGTTTTCAGGACCATATTTTTATGTACTATGTACAGAATCCTTGAACATATTCTGCTAGAAATGTTTCTAGGTAGTTAGTACAGTTGGTGCTATAATAAATGCCATATAAATGGGATGTAGGGCATTTTTAGGGCAGAGAAATTGCTCTGTATGGTACTGCATTAGTAGATATAAGTCATTTGACATTTGTCAAAATCCATAGCATGTATAGTGGACTCCGGTTAATAATAATGTATTGATACTGGTTTGTTAATTGTAACAAATATATGAGAGTAAGGAAAGATAATAATAGGGCCATTTTAAAAATATAAATTCTGCCTATCCAAGAGCATTTAACAACATTAATTCTGTTTAACCATCTTTTAATTTCTTTAATTTTTTTCTCAGTGTTTAATAACTCTATTGTAGAGATTATTTTATCTCTGTTTAGATTTATTACAAGGTATTTTAATTTTTAAGGCTATTGTGCATGGAAAGAGAGCAAGAAAGAGAGATAATTGAGAAAAAAACATAATAATAAAGGAATGGATGTGCAGGAAAATTCCCAAACATACTAACTGAATATGAAAATTCCTGTATTTTCTTCTCAGTTTTCTATGACTCCAAAGTTGCTCTAAAAATAGTCTATTGATTTTAAAAATAAATAAACATTTTAATCCCTCCTTCTCACATATGTTTCCTAGTTTATGTTATAATTGCATAACCTTTAAACATTTTTCCATTACTACATTGCATTTTTATAATGATGGAATCCAAAAGTAAGTCCTGGACCTAGAGCCATTTTTTATAAACTCTTTATGTATCTCATTAAAACACTACATTTCTTCCTAATTGAATAATTTTATGGCTAACATTATTTTGATAGACAGCTTTGAGAAATGCTCTCATTAATGTAGGTTTCTTTCCCGAAAACCATATTTTTAAATTAGAGCTTCATTATTATTAGGAAAATGTGATATTTTTCAAGGTCAGTAACATTTTCTAAGCACCAGCTGCACCAAATCAGAGATAATTCTTAGCTTACTTCAGTGCACATTTGCCAGAATGGTCAATTTAACAAATTTATTTATTTACAATTAATGTAATGGCCATATAAATCCATCACAGCAGATATTCCACTACTCAATCCTGACTGATTGATGATATTTTTCCCAATGATCATGGGAAACAGAAAATAAGCAATTCAGAAAACTAAATTAAGATAACTCTTGGGAAACGCTGACTATCCCACAGTCTTTTTCCTATTAAATGATACCCATTTGCACAGAGATGAAAGATTATGCATGTGCCCTCTGGTTGCCCAAGAAAATCTGGATATACCTTATTTGAGGTAGCAGGTTAGCATGATTTTCCTAAACTTCAGAATTCAATTCACTTCTTTTTCATGGGGCAGCTATTTCTTACTTGAATTATAAATGACCTACATGTAAATAAGTTTCATTCTTTCTCATTGACCTAAGCAGCAATTTAGAAATCTATGCCTTATTTTATTAGATTCCCAATGATTTTACTTGTTATTTTTAGAGTATTTTTTTTCTTTTTAATATTTGATTAGTGTTTGGTCCATTGGAGCTACTACAACAAAATACCATAGTCTATGTAGCTTATAAACACAGAATTTTATTTATCACATTTCTGAAAGTAGGAAAGTCCAAGATCAAGGTGCCATCAGACTCTGCCGGGTGAGGAGTTCATTTCCCAGTTCACAGATAGCCTCTTTTCACTATGTTCTCACGTGGCAGAAGAAGACAAGGCAGCTCTCTGGAGTCTCTTTTAAAAATCTCTTTAATAATACCATTTGTGAGGGTTCTACCTTCATGATCTAATCACCTCCTAAGGACTTACATTGGTTATAATAGCATCTCATTGGTGACTGAATTTTTACATATAAATTTTGAGGGGACATGAACATTCAGATCTTAGAAATTAATATTGTTTAATATTTGGGATATCATTTGGGATAAACTTGAAAGTAATTAAATTTTTCTTCTTCAAATATTTCAATATCAGGAACAGTGATATTAATAGGAAGAAATGAATAAAAAAATATTTTTTCTTCTTCTCTAGGGATGAGGCTATGTCTTAGATGTCATATAATTTTTCACCTATAGGTCCTTATCACAAAATTCCTACTATATAGCTACTTACCAATAAAATTAACCAAGTCTGGAGTAGGTGCTTTTTAAAAAACTTTTTTAAATAAAAAAGAAATGAATCATAGTTTAACATTTGTCCTTTAAAATGTTCTCGGGGTGGGTGGGGGGAAACAAAACAGAGAAACAACTTTTTTCCTATGGAATCCAGAACTCACAAAGAATCAAACTTCACCACTAGGTCAGTGGCTTGGAAACAGCTATGGAATTTCCATGACTGCATCAGTTCAGGTCTAATCAGGAGGAGAACCTAGACCAAGTAGTTCAAAAGACATAAATATAAGCAACTAGTTAAAAAGAATAAAAAGAGTTAAAGGCAATCTGGGAATGATGAGAACACCTAGAGTTTAGTATCCACACTCAGAGATCACCACCATCCAAAAGTTACTCTAGGGCTGCAAAGATAAAGTTTATGCTACCAAGGATTAGAATCTAGAACACCCAGACAGGAACTGGAGCCACAGAGGAGCAGCCACCCATGAAAGCAAAGTTAGAAACTGGGAATCACAGGGATCTGCCCAACAGAAGATGTGACCCCAGAGGTCTGCTGATAGAAATTGAGAGAGGCAGAGATATTAACCTAGCTTCCTTCTCTTAGTCTTGCTCCTATTAGCCATATGTCCACAGAAAGCACTGGTGAAGGAGGCATAGAAAGCCACATTTGTTTGTTGGGCCCCTGAGAAAATTGAGCAGAAGAATAGGAAACTTTTCTCAGAGTGAAATAATTATGATTTGGGGGCATTTGGCAGAAACCTTGGAAACTCAGACTAGTAAGAAATGTAGGGCTGGAAAGTTCTGCAGTGACAGCAACATTATAACAGACAGGAATATTCACATTATTAGTGTTTATGGTAAATTTTATAGAAAAAATACCAAAGTCTCAGGGATATTTTAAAATATCTATGAGTTCTTGAATCAGAAGGAAACTTTGCTTAAGAAATAATTGCCTTGCAGGTAAATGGATGGAGTTCGAGAAGATAATGCTAAGTGAAGTTAGCCAATCCCAAAAAAACAAATGCTGAATGTTTTCTTTGATATAAGGAGGTTTAATCATAGTGGGGTAGGGAGGGGGAGCATGGGAGAAATAGACGAACTCTATAGGGCAGAGGGGTGGGAGGGGAAGGGAAGGGGCAGGGGGTTAGCAATGATGGTGGAATGTGATGGACATCATTATCCAAAGTACATGTATGAAGACACGAATTAGTGTGAATATACTTTATATGCAACCAGATATAAAAAAATGTGCTCTATATGTGTAATATGAATTGTAATGCATTCTTCCATCATTTATTTTTAAAAATCAATTAAAAAATAAATAGTTGCCAAATTTCTTATAATAAGAACTACTTATTAGACATTTATTATGGTTTATAATCAATGATACAAATACACTTCTGTTTTCTTCTTCAGGTGCAGGAGATCTAACCCAGTGTCTTATACATAGCTGGCAAGCACTCTACCACCAAGCTATATTCTTAATCCCCATCCATAGTATTTTCTTATTTAATCCTCACAAAAACTAATTAAATAGATACTACCATCTGTATTTTGCAGATAGGACAAAAACTAAAACAAGTTTAAAAAACTGTCCACAATCACTGGGTCATTCAAAGACAGTGTTCCAGAACTTCAGGTTCTGTTATGGATCACCATATAATGCTGCCTCACTCAGAACTGACTCAGTGATGGAGACTTCATGATGTGTTATTCATAATCACTTTTCTGGAGCAGATGGTTCTCTCCCACTTCCACAAACCTGCATCATAATAATGATGGTTAAAATTAAATAGGAGTTTTATATGTAACCTACTCACAGAAGGTGAAATTATTCCTACTCACATGATCAATGATGTTTAAAGGTATGTGTACACTTTTAATCTTTGCTTTAATAATTCATAGCTATTTTCGTCTTCTGTTAGGTGGCTAAATCGATATTCATCTATAGATTTATAGATAGCATGATGGGTAGGGTCACCATGAACTCTGATATTTTTACTGAAGACAAAATTAGACAGGTATTGTTTGAATGCTTAGCATGAAAGAACTTAGTTAACTGATTAATTAATATCTGATACATATATAGAGTCTGCATGTGCATGTGTGTGTGTGTGTGTGTGTGTAAGAAGGATAGGTATAGCATGCTATCCAAGAATTCATTCTCAAAATTGCATAAATCAATGGTATTATTGAGTCTTTTAAAACAGGTATCAGTATTCAGAATAATAAAATATATGCCACATATTAATGAAATTTAATCCATATCTATTCCTATATAGTGCTACCCAGGTTACACAGGACTTGTTTCTAGAGGAAACTTACATCAAAAACCAGTAAGAACGAAGTATCATTCTCCATTTGCACCCACTGGTTATGATGAAAATATATTTTCCATTGTTAGGAAGAGCACAGCAATGGGTAAAGAACAATAGTCAGAAATTCATGTTTCCCATCCTTGCTTCTCCGTTACTCCATAACCTTGGACATGTCACTTAGATCCTTTTAGTGGTTTGAATGTGAGGTATCCTCCAAAAGCTCACACGTGAGACAATGCAAGAAGGTTCAGAGGAGAAATGATTGGATTGTAAGAGTCTTATCCAATTAGTGATTTAATCCATGATAGGGATTAATTGAGGATTAACTGAATAGGTAGGGTGTGGCTGGAGGTAGTGGGAATTGGGACATGGCCTTAGAGTGTATTTTTGTATCAGGAAAGTGGAGTCTCTCTCTCTGCTTCCAGATCACTGTGATGTAAGCTTCTTCCTCTGCCACCCTCTTCCACCATGATATTTGGCCTCACCTTGAGGAATGGAGCCAGTCTTCTATGGACTAAGACCTCTGAATTCGTGAGCCCTCAAATAAATTCTTCCTCTTCTATAATTTTTCTGGTTAGATCCTTCAGTCACAGCAGCAAAAAAACCTGACTAAAATAATCCTCCTATTGACAGTTGTTTCTACATAGTGTGATATAATTACTTTCTGCACTTCCAAACTAAAATACTTGTAAGTGTAAACTTAAAGTTGATAATAAAAAAGTTTGCAAAATAAATAATTCTATACACATTTATATAAAGGTTCTGAGTTATTATTTGCTGATCTAGATGTATACACATTCCACTATAAATTATTTCATAGACAAACACATGCACATGCAGAGACCTGAGAACTACATGGCATGCCGTGTGTAGAATGTACACTTCTACATATTAGGATGCATGCATCATGAGACCTTTTAAAGGAGTGGGGAAGGAATGCCCATCAGTTTGATAGACTAGAGAAATGGACTGGTCTCTCTCCTACTGGTAATCTCTCAGTATGCTAAACAAGTAGAGAAAAGAGAGAAGAATAAATGTGTTGTCTACTGCTAGGAAAGACATTTGTGGCAAAAACTAACTTTTTAACTGGAATGCAAATTTAAAACATCATATCCTCATATTTGACTTTTTGAATACTTTTTTGTAGTTGTTTCCCAATGGCATTGTCATTGTCAATTTTGCTTGTTTCTCAGGATTTATTTCTTTTTTGGATATGATAAAGATTAACTTTTCTGATTGTTTTTATTTCAGAACCTAAGGAAAACTGCACTTCATTAACTTCTGTGTTGTTCTTAATTTTCTTCCTGAGTTATTCAAGTTTCTAAATTATTCTTTTTCTTTGAATTCTGAAATAAAATATGTCACATACTAAATAATGAGCACTACACCAGCAGAAAAACATATGAATGTTCTTAAAATCTTGGACTTTGGATATCTTTATGTATAATACAAAAACACAGTTAAAAAGTTTGATACCATAAAATAATAGCTATTAATTGGAGGGGCTGATTATCTTATTTTATTCTGATATTTCCTAAAACATAAGAGGGTGGCATTTTTTCCTTTGTAATTGATCTAAATTTATCTTACAAACAAAAACTGACTGATTTCTAATGCAAAATATCATTATTGATTTGATTCTGATCCCAGGTTTTCAGATAGTGGGGTTAGGAGGACATGGGGATAACAGTAGGGCTAAGATAATAATTGAACGTTGTTTAGTTACAGAAGACCAGAACTTTTGAAGTGAAGCATAAATTAGTCATTGCTTATTCTAAATGCAGCTCTGTTCTCTAAGTAATTAGTAGAAAAAAATGTTCACAGATGATGACAATAATTTGTCAATTTTTATATTAGATATTATTATGAGTTTCCATCTTTTTCTATGACTTCATAGACATCTGTGTTGCCAGCATGATGACTAATATTTAGACAATTACAGAGGAGTGAGTAAATATATTCTTGAAGAATGCAAAATTGAACAATTGAGATATTGAAAACAATTTAATTACTTAACTTTTAAATAAAATGGAAAATTAAAGTTGATGTGTCAGTTATCTGCCTGGCATTTCAAAGCTATCAAATTGTGGCTTAAGCCATTAAATAAATGGTTCAGTTTAGCATCTTGAGTTGCACTTATCTGGATAATCCTTCTGTTAAGCTCACCTGGGGCCACTCAAGCAGCTGCTAGCATTGGGATTTCTACTAAGAATAGATGGCTCAAAATGACTTTACTTGTATTTCTGGTAGGTGTCCAGGACAGTGGCCCAGGGCACCTCAGTTATCCTATACAGCAGGATATCCCAAATTTCCTATAGGGGGAAATCAAATGTCTTAAGGCTTCTTGAGGTCCAGGCTTACAAATCTTACAAGGTCACTTCTACCATTTATTAGTCAAGAAAGGTTATGGATTTAACCTCTTGACAATGGATAAGAAATTCTCATTGCAAAGGAACATGGACCCAGGGAGGTATGATTCACTGGAAGGTCTAATTTTAAAAATCTGTTAGTCTTGTTATAAAACTATTCTTTCAGAGTAATGACTACAGCAGCCAATATGTATTAAAACAATTCTTGGATAAGTGCTATCATTTTTACACTTTTATAGGTAAGAAAACTGTCTCTTCCCACTTCCCCAAAATATAAAATATGTACCTAGACAAAATTGTTGAAAACAAACATTTCAGGGCTATAAAAATTGATCAATGGCAAACAACAAATTGAGAAGCATTTATTCATGAAAAGTTACTGGTGCTTTGTGTAAGAAAAATAAGAGTCTGGTTATGGCCTTTTTTGCCTAGGATTTTTTCTTGCTCTCTACACTCTCTCCTTACTCAATTCCCCCACACACATACAACAACACACACCTAACCAACTCCAGGGTAATTTACATGGGTGGAGCAGGCTAGGAATACCAGCAGCTTAGTTGCCAGCAGGAGTGAAGTTAATGTAGAACAAAAGGCAATACTAGCTCATGGATGGCAGTGTTGTCAGTAAAAGTATCAAACTTGTTAAAAAATAAATGGGGAAAATCTTCTGCTTATACAAGACCTGAGCTTATAATTCCAGTTGAGGAGAAATTATAGTATGATAGAGCCATAAGACTATAAATCAAAAAGTGTAGCACTGTATTATTATGTTTATTTTATATACACACACACACATATATATATATATAAAGAATATACAGGATAATAATAATAATAATAATAATCAATGGAAAACAAAGTATTTATATTTTACTGTAGTTTAATCAGTATTAACCTGGCCTTGATTATGATAGTTAGGATGTATAGAGGCTGGGGGCATAGTTCACTGGCAGAACATGTTCTTAGCATGAGTGAGTTTGATCCCCAGAAGAAAAAAAAAGTTATGTGTGTCTCCAGAGTTACCATTAAGAAAATAACTCAAGGGGCTGGGGATGTGGCTCAAGCGGTAGCATGCTCGCCTGGCATGCGTGCGGCCCGGGTTCGATCCTCAGCACCACATACAAAGATGTTGTGCCTGCCGAAAAACTTTAAAAAATAAATAAATAAATATTAAAAAATTCTCTCTCTCTCTCTCTCTCTCTCTCTCTCTCTCACACTCTCTCTCTCTCTGTCTCTCACTCTCTCTTTAAAAAAAAAAGAAAGAAAATAACTCAAATATATAATGTTTTAAAAAATAAGAAAGAGAAGACACTACTACCAACCTTACAGAAGTAAATAGTATTATAAGGAAATACTATAAACAACTCTATATAAACAAATTACATAAATAGGACAAAATCTAAGTTAAAAAAACACAAAAACTATAGATATTGACTCAAAAAGAAATAGAAAATCTGAATAGATCTTTAATAAACAGACTGAATAAATAAGTAAACACCCACAAAGAAAAGCCCACGCCTGAGGATGATTTGTTTGGTGAATTCTATCAAAGAATTCATTTCTTCATTTCTTCACAAACTCTTCCAGAAAAATAAAAAAGAAATAAACACAGAAAGGGAAGAAATGCTTCCCGGTTCATTCTATGAATTCAGTATTACCTTAATACCAAAATTAGTAAAATACACAAATAAATATACGAATATATAAAGAAAAATACTGAATATATAAAGAAAACTAAAACTACAAACCAGCTACTCTGATGAATTTAAGTGCAAAAATCCTCAAAAAAAAAAAAAAAA
>NW_025999842.1:31305964-31330673 GCF_001458135.2 Marmota marmota marmota | reverse complement strand
CAAAAAAAAAAAAAAAATACTAGCAAACTGAATCCAGCAACACATAAAAAAATACTATGCACTTTTGCCAAATGGGATTCATTCAGGAATGCAAGCATTAGCAAAACAAAATCAATTATTGTAATACATCTCAGCAATAGACTATAAAACAAAAATCATATGAACAATAGATGTTGAAAAGATATTTGACAAAATGTCACATCCTCCCTTACAAAAAACATTCAGCAGTTTAGGATCATAAAGTATGTCCTCAACCTGATAAAAGACATCTATGAAAAACCCACAGGTAACATCAAACTTAATGGTGAAAGAATAAAAATGCTTTCTTCCTTAGCTCAGAAATTAGAGATGCCTACCCTCACCAGATAGGGTAATCTGTAGAAACAGAAAGTATATAGCATACAAAAGTGTAAGGCATGTTTTAGAGGAACAGGAAGAGTCTGCCGGTGAGTACAAAGTTCTTTTGGGGTCATGAAAATGTTATAAAATTGATTGTGGTGATGGTTACCCAACCTGTGAACATACTAAAACTATTAAATATTAATACATTATTACTAGATCAATCTCATCCTTTACTGGGGGTTCCTCAGTTTGAACCTAATGTGCATTTCCTGTTCTAGGACAGCATCTAGGATGCCACTTTACATTTCCTTGTTATGTCTTTTAGGCTCTTCCCGGCTATGATGGTTTGTCCCATCTTCTCCTGTTTTCTATGACCTTCACAGTTTTGAAGATTACCAGTTAGGCATTTTGTGGAATTACCTCACACTGGGTTTTTCTAACTTTTTTCCCCCCTCATGATTCAACTATGGCTGTACATTTTGTAGAGCAAGAAAACAAAAGTGTTCTCCTCAACATATTAAGGATACATGCTAACAGGTTTTACACCTTGATCACATAGCTATGATATGGCTTTGTCAGGTTTCTCTACTATAAAAAATTATTCTTCCTGATGCTCCCAAACCTCCCATCCAAACTGTATTTTTTGGAAGGAAATTGTTACACACAGCTCCCTTAAAGGTTCTGGGAATTGTGCTCCACTTCTTGAAGAAACTTTCTTAAGGGAGTTGTATCTACATAAAGTATTTATAATTCGTCAGGAAGGGACCTTTATCTCTTCTTCCTCATTGAATTATTTATTTACATGAATATGAACTTGTAGGTATTTATTTTATATTTTGAGATATAATCCAATACTACATGATTTATTTGGTTGTTCAAATTCTTCCAGTTTTGGTCACTGGGAATTTTCAATTTGGATCCTGTGTCATTTTGACATATCCCCATCATTTTTTCTCTTGAACACTCCCATACTTCCTGACAGCACAATATCTCTAGGCTGTTCTTATATATTCCCTAATTCAGCCCTAGAATCAGTCACCTCTTCAAAGAGCCCTTATTCCTTTTGTTAGAGAATTCTATTAGACACCAAGATCTAGAGGTAGGTGTGGTTGTTGTATCGTGGGATATTATTGTTTCTAAGCCCTCTCAGAAGTTAGCAATTGAAAATGTGTGTGTATATACTAATCCTTATATTCGTATAACTTGCATGTATTTATGTACAAAGGTGCCATGTTTTTAGATAGATATGTAGATATATATGTATACAGATGTCACGAGCTGTCCATAGGATGTATGTGGGTCACCATGCATGGAAGCCTCATAGATAGAAACACCTGGTGTCTGGGACTAGCCAGTGGACATTTACTCTGGTTAATCACCCAGGGACAGTGTAAATCTCTCTTCTGCTCTGCTGTGGCCCACATAGCACCTGAGATGGGTGTGGCCTGCCAAGATGTCAATCAACCTGCTGTACAATCAATCAACTGTAAGACATCAGGAAACAAGACTCCACCCTTGAAACCTTTTCCCTGCCTTTGATGTCCCCAATATAAATAAAGCAAGCCTGGGCTCCATTTTGCCAGAATATAGAAGCTGTATCTGGATGGGCTAGCCCATCCTACCCCCGCTTTCTAAAACTACTTTCTGTGTCCTGTGGTTTTTTGGTTGTTCTATTTTTTCTAGCTTTTATTTCTCAGCTAGCCCAATCCACCAAGGGGAACCCCATTTTTGTCACCTGCATGGGATACATGGGAGGTACAGATACATATATATTCAATTATATTAAAGTTTGTGTGGGGTATTTTGTTTTCAAACTTTTTTTTTCTTTTATTTTTTTTTTATTTATTTTTTTATTGGTTGTTCAAAACATTATAAAGCTCTTGACATATCATATTTCATACATTAGATTCAAGTTGGTTATGAACTCCCAATTTTACCCCAAATACAGATTGCAGAATCACATCGGTTACACATCCACATTTTTACATAATGCCCTATTAGTAACTGTTGTATTCTGCTACCTTTCCTATCCTCTACCATCCCCCCTCCCTCCCCTCCCATCTTCTCTCTCTACCCCATCCACTGTAATTCATATCTCTCCTTGTTTATTTTCCCATTCCCCTCACAACCTCTTATATGTAATTTTGTATAACAATGAGGGTCTCCCTCCATTACCATGCAATTTCCCTTTTCTCTCCCTTTCCATCCCACCTCATGTATCTGTTAAACATTATACCAAATGTCTTCTTTGATATAATGTTTTCAAACTTTTTTATGGCAATGCAAGAAAAAATGTATGAAGATCACTGAGGAAGAATACAAATGTATCTTTTGCCTAAGCAATTACATACTAGCACATTGATTTATCCATAAGGAGTTTGTGTACTAGGACACAATATTCAATGGAGCACTGTTTAAGATAGCAAAAACTTAAAAGTATAGTTAATAAGTAAATGGTACAATTAAAAAACTGTTAATCAAATAGTAGTAAATAATAAACTGGTACAATTGCAGATAATAAAAAAATATGCAGTGGTAAAAGCAGATGATATATAGTGGAAAAGCAGATGTTACTCAAAGTGTGTTCTGTGGGTCAATTGTGAGAAGGCAAATAGTTTGTTATTTTCAAAGGGAGAATTAAATTTGAGAGGAAACATTTAGAAACTTTTATGGTGACTAGAGGGAATAATTTCTGTTCAATGTAATCATAAAAAAGTTGGACTTCTGCTTACCACATTTTTGTTTTATCACATTTTTCTAATAATTTACTTCTAATGCATTTCAAAAGGTGAGAGATTTATATGATCTGAAAAGAAATTTGAATTTTTTAATGTATTTTAATAAGATAAATTCATGATAAGTTGAAAATTATTTAGGAAAAAAAACTTTGCCAAAAATGGAGAAGCAAAAACTTTCAACTAGACGAATAGGCAAAAATAAACTTCAAAAATATGATTTTCAGAGAAAAGAGAAAATTTTTAAATTGTGTGGACAGTGTTTCCAACAATTTTATAGATAAATATATACATGGTAATATAGGTACTACATTCATAGTAAAATGAAATAACTAGTTATATACAACTTATACAATAAAAAGTTTTAGTATTGCCTAGCCATGTGTGGGAATGCTATACACCCACATGTGAGTACTAGTGCCCTCTAAGGAAGGGAGAGGAGGAAAGGAAACCGCCTAACAGAGGGGTCACAGCTTCAGCTACATCTGCAACGTTTTACTTCCTGTTAAAAACATCTTTAAAGCCATCACAAAAGTAAAGATTTTTCTTTAAAGTTTGCTGGTGATCATGTGAGTGGGTTTTTTTTTTTTTTTGGTTTTCATATTAATTATCTATCTTCTTTTATGTTTAAATATTTCATAATGCAATACATGAAAGTGAATCAAAGTTTTCTTTCAAATACAATATAAACTGAAGACGGCTGGAAATTTTCCATGAGGGATAACGAAAAGAAGGAAAGAGATTTGAGAAACTATCAAAGCTTTCCTAAATTATCTGAGAGACTTTAACAGATTAGGTTTGTTTCAAAAGCCAATTATTGAATCAGCTATGTTAGAGGAACTGTGTAAGGTGGTATGAACGTGGGAAACTATTTATTGAGGATATGGAGAAACTATTTGGAAGGAACATGAGAGTAAACCAAGGCCCATTGGGCCAGATGTCTTGTGATATACCCCAAACACAACCATATTTCTATCTTAGATGGACAGGATTTTGCCTTGGGAAAGACAAGATTCTCAATGTTATCACTTCACTTTTCCACATTCTCACTATTCACACTTCATAATGACCCTAGCATGATCACTAGTGAAATGACATTTCTAGAAACAGTCTGAGGTTCATAAGAGAGTATGTTATCTAGTGAAAGATGCTGGACAGATGCTTTTCATCCTCCATTTCTTCTTCTTCTTTCTTTTCCTTTTTTAAATTTTTTTCTTAGTTCAGAAGTTGAGCAAGTGTGATCCTTATGCTGCTGCTTAACTCTGCAGGCCAGCTTGCCCCACAGCAGCCTCAGAATGAGTGAATTTCCTTTGTGTCTGAAATCATCCAACACCAGATGTCAGCCCGGAGGTTTCCATCACTCGAGAGGCTTGAGCTGTCACATCACCCAGCACAGGGAATGACACTGTGGAAACTGATTTTAAACCTGTTTCGTTAAATTGAATGTGAAATTAAAGGGTATTTGACCTCCTTGAGAGGATAGCTTCTTTGACCTATGAGAAGTTGGTTGTGATAAAATGGGCATGTAATCACAGGAAAGATGTACAAAAAAATATAGCTAAGCTGGGCAGTTAGTAAATCATTTACCAGGGCAAGTGTGATTTAATAGAAATAGGGTAAATTTTCCAGAGAAAATGATTCAATGCTGATTACATGATCCTAAAAAGTAGAGATGTTTTTGTGTGTCACTGAACAATGAGGATATAAGAATAGCAATAAATATTCTTCATTATGACTCTGTGCCTCTAGGCTCTGGTCAGTTTAGATATTCTTCAGTAGAAGCTTGAGTGATTCAGATGGCTGATTTCCCTGGAAGAGAGCTTTGTGTTAGTTAAGCATGACCAGGCACAAAAGCTTAGAAGACTTTCTTAAAATAGGAAACCCTATGGAAGGGTTTGAGATTTCTCTTGACTTAATTCACAGCCTAAATTAAATTTGGCTGTTTTTCAGAATGCAGAGTCCAAACTGTTAAAAAATTAGTCTGAAAAAAATTAAGATATTTTATTAGGTTGCTTACACGTATTTAGAAAATTGCCTTGCAGAATTTTGTAAGGAGTAATTTAAAGTGATTTTTCAGGTCTGACAAAAAAAAAAGAAATTAGAATGATTTTACCAAGAAAAAGCAAACAAAATGTGCCTCAGGTAAAAGATTTTAGTTTTTTGTGAAATTCTGTCTGTTCTCCTCTGTCATGTTTAAAGAATAAAATCCGAGATAAATCTCGCCTCACAGAAACTTTGAGATCAATGGTTAAATTTCCCCACTCAGATGTTTATGTTAAAATGGAAAGACACAAGAGAGTATTTTTAGGAAATTACCTTTCCTCCTTGGTGGGCCTTCCATGGCTGTTGATAGCAACAACCTAGCAACAGTGTTTGAATAAGCTTCTGCTATATGATAGTTACAAAACCACTCAAACCCTCTGTGCATCCGTTTCCTCGTCAATAAAAAGGAAAGTAATATATAGTCTTTCGTCCATATGCATGAGGGTTCTAAAATCTTCTCCCTTACCAAAATTCTCAGATACTCAAGTCCCTTTTATGAAAAATTGACATAGTATTTGCATATAAACTATGTACATCCACCTGTCTAATTCAAATCATCTCTAAATTATTGAAGCCACCTAATGCAATGCAAATGCTATGTAAACTAGTCGTTATATTGTATTGTTTAGGGAATAATGGCAAGAAAAATCTCTCTACATGTTCAGTACAGAACCAATAATTTTTCTGAATAGTTTCAATACACAGTTGGTTGGATCCAGGGATGCAGAACCCACAGGGATAGAAGGCCAACTTTAGTATTTGCCTCATCATTCACAAAAGCAAAATCTTTAACATATGTCAGTCACATAATACCAATTATAAATATCAGTTGTTCTACTATTTAATTATATTAGTTGTTCTTTCTACTATTTTGCCGCAGTCTGGCTGGGCACAATCAGGAGCCACTTGTCAAAAGAAACTAACTTTATTTTTAGAACCACACACGCCAAACAAAACAGCCTCTCAGGAAAAACCCTCAGAGCCTCAACTGCCACCACCGGCTTTCCACAAGCCTCTCTCTCCCCCCACAAGCTTCTCTCCCCCTCCCACAATCCTCCTGCTCTTGAGGCCGATTGGCTGGGTCATGTGGGCGGAGCCAAAAAAGTCCCCCAATGAGCAGCTCCGTGGTCTGAAAGGGCAGGGAAACAGCCCAATGAGCATCACCGCAGAGGAGCCAATCAGCTAGATGTTGCTGGGCCGCTGTGAGCCAATCATCAGCCGGCAGCTGGTTGCTGGCAGCTGGTTGCTGGCAGCTGGAAGTTTGCTGGGGCCCCTTCGGCTGTGGCTCTCAACACTATTTAATTATATTAGTTGTTCTACTAGCTAAAATAATACTTTATTCAGAAACACTGTTACCTAGGGAAACCCAGACAATTATTGGTTTTAAAATTTTACAAATGGCTATACACACTTCTATATAGATATATAATTATGTGTATCTTAAAATAAGGCAAATATAAAATATTCAGTGATTGTCTATAGGTATAGTGAATATACATTTTTATATTTTTCTACTTTCTAAACTTTACTTTTATAATAAGAAAATAGAATTTCATAAGGAAATAAACAATAAAATTCTGGCATTTGAAAACTTATCCCCAAGGATGTCTTTAATCCATGCCTGTTGAACTGGCTAAATAATGATCTATCTTTTTTTTTTTTTCTTAATGAGGGATAACTTTCAATATGTGATTTATTTTCAAATTGTGTGTTTAAATTTGATTCCTTTAAGAGGAAATTTCCAATGACTTCTACAATTAAAGTCTGTTCAAACAATAATTCTCAAAGTGGGTTTCTCATTTGGTGTAACTCTGTTTTGATTATTTTCTCAATTGTGTTAGTTAAAAGCATCTGCAAATGCAAATGAAACTTCTAGAGATTAGTCTCAGGCAGCCCATCCTGATACTTGATGGACAAACAGAGAACTCACTTAATTCACTTCTCACAGGAGGAAAGGTATTAAAGGAGCTAACAAGTAGTCTGAGGGAGAAGATCTGAAATTTGGTTTATCTTCTGAACAACCCAGAAATCTTTTAAAAACACGGCGTTTGGGGACCCTTTTCAATTCTTTTGAATCAAAAACTCTTAAGAAGGAAGTAAGGATGAAGAGTAGACCTGTATTTTTTTTAAAAAAATAAAACACCTAAATGATGCTAGTAACTTGACAGCTTTGCAAATAATTGATTGTTGGACAGTTTAGGACCAGGGAATTTTTAGAGAAAGACTCATTCTGAGATTTAAAAATAGTATGTAGGTCTGTTTAATATCACGAATGTATGTGCTGTAACATATATATACTACATCTACAAATATTCTACATATTTGATATATTTGTGTGTTTGCATTACCTTGAGTAACCCAGAATATTCACAGTTGCTTGTAGGCAAAATAACAACTGTCATTCAAAATGTTTAACTTAAGTTCATTTATTTAGTCCTATATGTATGCAGCAAGTTCTGTACAATTTCCTTTAGAAGACTTTTTTTTTTTTTTACCCTGTTGGTTTCCAATAACAAAAATGCAAAGAGATTTTCTGGAAGGACATGCTATACTTCTGTTTCTTTGCAGTTGGGTCTGATTTGAAGTTGGCAAGTGATTGGGAATGGTTTGTAGGAAATGGAAAGTGACTTGCCAGGCCTCAGATTGGTGACAATAAATGATGCTCAACTATTTATATGTCAATTGTTTGAATAGCCTTCCAGTCCAACTATAACACAAAAGTGCTATGAAAGTGTGCTTTGATCCAACTTTGTTTCAATTCTGAGAACTTTCCTTGCAGTCAAGTTATAGATACCAGCATTATTCAAAGAGTGAGCAATAAAATACTATTCCTTGCAAAGCAAACATGCCTTCTGACATGATTTTTTCACTTAAGTTATACATATTTTGTGTGGCTTGGGAAATAAACATGAAATAAAAACAAAAATCTTCCCCTTTGGGGAAGAAAAATGTAGTGAATATAGTATACTTTTTACCATAAGAATGATTTGATCAAGCAGGTTACTCACTGAACTGCATCTCCTTAACACTTGGAACTCGAGTATTATCAGTACTCATGAATGAAGTGAAAGAGATTAATTTATAGTCTTCCCATTAAAAAGTTTTTCTTCATTATAATCAAATGAAGCTGTTTTGGAGAAATCAGTTATCTCCCAGAAACAAGTTCATGGTGATATTATTTCAAAGACTAAGAGTGCTCTTTAACAAAAACAAAAATATTCCAAGACTTAAATTTTAACATTCAGTATTCATTCAGTATTTCAAGTAACTCATCAGTCATTCCAATGCCACATTCTCTAAGTTAAAATGCCAGAATTTTAAGCGGTGATCCCCAATGTTCAGGTATGCCAGTTATGCCAAGATAAAAGTTGAGTTTTTAATTATAAGATAACTTATCATGACATGAAAAGGAGGCTTATCCATAGGATAATTCAGATTTGGAGAGATTCCAAGTGAATAATTGAAAAACTCGAGTCTGAATCAAAGATGCTCTAAGTTAAAAGGGTGCGGCCTTGCTCATTCTTGAGAAATTAGAGTCTGAGAATCCTGAGGTAAAGAAGCAGAATGAATCACAATTCCTTTCCAAATCACTTTAACTGATACAAGTGACTATACAGCCTGGGAGAGATCATAAAGGAGACCCTAATGACTTCAAGAGGAAAGAAGCAGATACAGGAAAAAAAAATGTTTTTTCCCTTAATAAAGAGTTGTTATTTTCAAAGTTCCCCAAACCAATGACCCCTTCTGTTCCAAAATATTTAGTATTCTTTTTCATACTGTGTATTCAAGAGTACTTTCCCGCTCAGAAAAATTCCAGGAAGAATCATATTTAATTAACCAGCTAAATGAATGAAAATTTCATTTGAAGTAAAATATTTTTGATATATTTGGCTCAACCCCATAATGCAATGTCCAAAGTGCCTTTAGATTTTTATTCCTAAGTGAGTTTTCATATTCAATTAAATTCTCTGGCTTCAAAGCTACTTAAGAAATATTTTGGGCCAAAGATATTTCAGTTACCTTGAAGTTCTCTAGGGAACACACCCTCAAAAAAAAAAATGAGGTCATTTATTCTGGAAACTCATAAATGTCAATGCAAATATGCCCCGAAGGTTCATTTATCACATACAGGTTGAGTGAACCTATGATTGGAAGTAGAATGAATAGTAATGACTTCTGAATATGTTCCATATTTTTGCACACTCTGTACTCTCCAGTATCAGTTTTCCTTTGCTGTTCAGAGCTGGAATTTATTAAGGTATATTAAGGATAGGACTCAGATTCATATTTGAAATATTGCTGCCAGTATTCCATGCAAAAACAAAATAAAAAGTGTTTGTTGATACTGATAATTCCCAACAATGCTGACAAGTTTCACTGTTGTGGTTTTTTTTTTTTTCCATTTGTTTTTCCCAGCTGAGAAAATATTTGCTATTGAACATCTGGCAAATGAATGTCAAGAGTCCAAAAAAGTCTTGAATATCATCTGAAGTGGACTTTTTAAGGAAGAGTAACATGGAGTATTATACTATTTCCCATTTTCTCTGAAAAAGCATTGTAACATTTCTTGAGAAAATCCTGAAAAGGGAAGAGTGGGATAAAAAAAAAAAAAAAAACTTGATCAGTACCATGAGTTTATTTTCAAGTAGACACTGAAATGTGTCATCATAGGAAGCTCGATTAGAGCCATACAATCCCTGGGTGCCACACTGACCAATCTAGAACTGAATGCACTGGTTTTGTCTTCCTTACACCTGGGCCTGGCAGTGAACTAATGAGTAAAGCTCTCAGACTTAGGATTATAATGCTCTTCCCTACCTGTGTCAGTACTTCACTTGAGAAGAGGATATAAAATTTCTCTTACTATCATCGGTCAGACACTTGAACATATGGCATTGAGTTCAATGAATCTTGGGACTGAAAATATGTGTGCAGGTAGAAGTGGTCTTTAATACAACTGAGCATTGGGAGACCAAGCAACCAAGTAAGATAGGATTTGTGCAAATCAATATAAATAAGCCTCCACAAATTAATATCTTATTAAAGGAAGGACTCTAAAAATCCACCTCCAGCCATACCTGAACACAAATTGAAGAAACACGTATAAACCAAGGAAAAAACCCACCACTGAACAATATTGATTTGCATCTATATATTTCAGCATAGAGCCTTTGTAATAATTATAATAATGTGTTTCAGAAACAAATAGCAAAATTACCACTCACTTTGCACATCTGCACAAAAGTGAGACTCTCACATAATATAATGTGAACCTTGCCTAAGGTAAAAATCATATCCTAAGACACCACCCTCCCCTCGCTAAAACCTGGCAGTTACAAACAATACTTACTGTCTAAATTTAAATGTATCTAGTTAAAATCATGAATTTCAGATCTGAAAAAAATAAAAAATCAAAAGCTGCTTAGATATTCTAGTCAGAAATGCTGACATGGAGATCATGAAGTACATATTAGAAAAACCAAGGCCAAACAAGGGGGCTTAGTACTAATGTGTTTCAATATGGACATCCCAGGACCTGAAAATGACTCCACAGATTCATGCTCCCTTTATCTCCTCCATTTTTATTTTCTCTTTTTCTTTCTTCTTTATTTTTTTTTTCTTTATAATAGTTTGACAAGTACATTCCCTGTTACCACGACCAGGGAAAATAATTCTTCCAGAACTCTGCAGCCTATACCACTTCCATTAGAAATAAGTACTTGAATGCTTTCTCTTAAAAAAGAAGCATTTCTCAATGGTCAGAAAGGGTGACGATTATCTTTAGGAAAGATATTTTATCATTGACTGGTAAATTATATATCTTCTTCTACTACTTCCTTTTTTTTTTTTTTTTTAGTTGAGTGATTTTTCTTTCTTATTTTATAAGAGCAGAAAGTAAAAGTTCTCCCATCATGTTTAGTGGTTTGGGTTTGGGCTTGGGCTGCAGGAGCATATAGGCAGAAGCTACTGCCATAGAGCCAAATGCTGGTTGTCCTTTCCCTGAGGATCCTACGGGTTCCAGCAGCAGAGCCCCAGCAGGCTGATCCATTTCCTGTTTTGTTGATAGCTTTGACTCTTAGATCCAATTTTCCCTGGTGAGTCTTGCCTGAAACCTAGCATTCCCACACAGCATTCACATTTTCTCATTTTGAAAATGAACAAAGAATAGAATATTATTAACAGAACCAAAAGAACTGAGAACAATGTTAGCTTCGCTCACATAACAAAACCAAAAACAAACAAACAGAGGCCCTAATCTGTAGGGAAGAGTGACTAACCCTCCTATTCCCTAGTGTCTCCTACTATTTAGAGACCTCCCTAGACCATCATAAATCAGTTTGACAAATTTTTCCTCTTACCAGACTTATTCATTATCATCATTGTTGAGAGGAATTTTAGCAAAGGAAGCTTTGTCTGCCAGTAACATGCTGAAGGCATTAACAGATTCATTTCTTTAAGGGTCTAGGAAGGTTGTTTTTATCAGAGTAGGGTATGAGGTGCACTGGGCTCTAGATTCTTCCAGAGTGCACACCCCATTTGTCACTGTCAGTCTTTTTGTGGCATCTCAGGCCTGTCCTTTCTTTACCATCTAGAGTCATTCCCATCTCTGCTCTTAGAGGCATGGCTCAGCTAGAATCATCAGGGGTTTTTTTGTTTTGTTTTGTTTTGTTTTGTTTTTTGCAGATTACATACCAGTCACTCAAATATTTCATGGCTACATTTTTCTTTTATTTTGGGGAAGTCTGTTTCCCAAAGATCATAAAACAAAAGCCAACACTATTTAATGAATAAATGTGTCACCATATGCCTACATTCCCTGCAGCAGAATCATTAAGATTTATTTTCCATCCTATAAGAGATGAACAGCAGGCATATTCAATTCGCAAACACTTCAAGGGAGGCACTGCCACAGATACTGGAAAAATAAAGGGGCTGCTCTATTTCAAGCCTTGGTCTCTCCAATCCATTCTTCACACTGCAGCTACAGTTCTTTTTCAATGTAAGTCTGAGCACATCATAGGCCCCTTCTTAAGTCTCTGAATAATATGCCACCTCTCTTATAAGCCTAAACTCTTTAGCACAGTTCATGATCTGGCTTTCATCTTCCTCAAGGTCAACTTCATCTTTCATTTTACCACTCACCTCCCTTGCAACCTGTACCCCAACACCCAGAATGCCTTTGGGCTTTGCCAAAATTATTTTCTCTTGCATCTCCTCCTGTGGGTAACTTTTATTTTTTATGTCTCATCTCATTTTCCAGTGTTTGGGGACAATCCCTCGTCATCCAAGCCTAAGCTAACTACCTGTGGTGCTGGCACATGCCCTATCAAGTCACCAGTCAGTTCAATCTCAATGACTTATTTTCTTCCTTTTATTTATTTTTTTCCTCAGTAGTCAATAAGTAAACTTCTTCAGGGTAAGAAGTAAATCTAACAAGTCATTACAGTTCCAGAGTCTAATGCAAAACTGGCAAAATGTGTAATTTGTTACTTGTGAACATACCACTGAGGATTGAAAGCTTCCCTTAGCACCCTGCTAGCCCCTGTAGTGATTATAACTTATTCTCAAGGACCCTGAAATTTAGAGGAAATGATGAAAACTTACTTTTAAATCATTAAGAAATGAAGTTCATGAGTATTGGCTGTAAATACCACACAAGTAGAAAATCAATGAATATAGTAGTTAGTAGGGAAAGATCATTACAAAGTGCATCTTCAGGGCAGAGGGGTTGTCATGGGTGTAGGATTGGGCGTGAACTGAAAAAGCCTAAGCTATTTTAAAGAAAATAGAAATAGGGCAGAACTGAAGGGTCAAGGAAGAAAAAGTCCAGATGGAAAAACATGGTAGGCATATGTGTTCAATAAACAATCACTAATTCATTAAATCCCGAAAGCAGAAAGGATCGGTTGTGAGAGAAATTCATTCTAAAAACACACATGGAGCATTTGTTACGTGTCAGGCAATAATCTCAGCATGTGGGTATGTCAGTGAACTGAAGACCATGCACACTGCCCTCATGGAGTGTGCCCTCCAGTGGGGACATTAACACTGCAAATAACTGTATATGTTATAATGCACACTTTTATTTGCCAAAAAAAAAAAAAAGCACAATCAGAATTTTTCCTTAATCATAAGCAACTGAACTGAACTAACATGCAGCTTATGGATAGCCTTCTTTCTGGTAAATGCACTTATTTTCATGTCATATTTCAGAAATACTGATGTACTTGAATATAAGACTCACTCAGAGATAATATATGGTATATGCACTGCTTTCTCCCCTAAATTCTGAAAAAAAAAGAAAAGAAAAGGTGAGTTCATAAATGTATCTGGTCCCAAAAGTTTTGGATGGAAATTGTGAACCTAAATTACTTTAAAGTGTGTGGGGTTGGGGAGTGGAGGATCTGAGAAATCTGAATGATAAGGTTGCTGGTTCAGGGCCGGTGTAGCATCAAAGAGGAGAGTCAGGTGCCCTCACTGGAAAGATAGGATTTAAGCATTTTTACCCAGAAAAAATGAAGAAATGAACCAAGAAGAGAGCCCAAGCAGGCATTAGGAACAGGAGGGCAAAGGCCCTGGAAGAAGCAAAAACATGAGCAAGGAGAAGAGGAGAGAGGCCAGAGTGGCCACTTCAGAATTTTAAGTAGAGGACTGACATGATCTGATTTGCAGTTTAAAAGCATTATTCCAATTGCTGTGCTGAAAATGAACTATAGAAAAGAAGAAGAAGAATCATGGAGGCCTATTAAGAGGATTTCTCAATAATCCATATGAGATGATGGTGTCCCAGGCCAGTGTGATGGGAAATGGTGAGAAAAGATTCATGACAGCTTTTGAAGATAACAACAATAGAATTTCTTAACAAGTTGGAGGCAAGAATGAGAGAAGAGTCACAGGTGACTCCAAGATTGGGGCCTGAACCATCGGAAGGTTGGAGATGCTATCACCTGAAATCAGGGGAACTGAAGGTGTGGCGGGTTTGGAGGGGAAACGGTTTTGCTTGTATGAAGTTTGAGATGTCTATTCGACTTCCAAGAGGCAAAGTAAGGTTATTCTGGAGTTCAAAAGACAAATTGAGCCTGGGAATAAATTTTGTTATTATTGGCAAAGTGTTACCACTTAAAGTCATATGATTGGATTATAACAATGAGGAAGTAGATTTGAATAGAAAAGATAACCAAGGACAGGATCCTGAGAAAAACAAAGATAAGTACGAAGAAAAAAAATATAGAGGAAGGTACACGTGTGTATCTCTAGACTTAAGTATCCACCCCTATTATAAGTCCTCCCAAATAGTATGAAGCTCAAGATAGAATGAATGAGTTCAATCATCCCTACACATGGTTTGAGAGATGCAAATAAGACACTTAAGAATATGTATTTCCTGGCCCATCCCAGTATTGGCTGTTAATGAAAACAATAATGTATTAAAGTAATGCAGTTCTTCAATGCCTGCTGTATTCCTGGCAGGATTCAAATCAACATTAAAAGCAATCCATTCAGACCTAATTTTTATTCCCACAGAGCTGGAAGAAATATAATAAATACTTTCCTTCTCTATAATAATAAGCATCAATTATGGTTAACAATGGTGTTTGCTGCTGTGGTTAGGCAGCCTTTAAAAAGTGCCAGGCTGTGTTACTCACTTTATCTCATTAACTCTCATTGAAAGTCTATGAAATATTTAACACTATTAACAAATTTGTTAAGAATACCACATAAGGTTATATAGCTGTGAGCAACAGACTCTGGATTTGAACTCCTGCCTCTTGACTCCTGACTCCACTCACCTTCTCATCATTCTAAACTCACGTTAGGACAGTCACTCCTTGTGAGCAGATTGCTATAATAAATTCTAAATATGAATTTGTTTTTCTAGAATGATGAAATATTTAACCACACAAGTAACAGAGGACCTGAGATTGGTGTCAGAGAACACAGATTCAAGTGTATACTCTTCCCCTTTCTGGCTGTATGTACCTCAGCAAACAATTTAACAATTCTGAACTCAATTCCTCCTGTACAAACTAGAATGACAATGGCACTTACTTCAACCTAGATCTAAGGGATCAGGTTTATCATATACAGTAACAGCACACTATAAATTGAAAAGCACAGATCTCAGTTATCTTCTGGTTCCTACATATGGAAGAAACTCTCTGGGAAGAAGACATCATTTGTTGCAATGACACTGGGCCATTCTACAAACTGACAAGGTGCCATGCCCAGTTCTGGACTGGGAAAGCTTCTTCCATCTCCTCTTTTACTTTTTCACAATATATTCTCTCTATCCATTATATTTCTGATCTGCAATTTCACCCAAAGGCCAATTGCCCCATATGCCTACTTACCCCTTCATCTTGTAAGGGACACAGAAGATGGCCTCCATGATGTCTCAGAGCTGGAACCTATGGAAGCTTCCTGTGTTAGGGCACTTGGCTGGATTCTGTGTCTGCAAATCTTCCAGGGCAGCAGAAGAACAATCACTTTTGAAACAGTGAACCTGACAGTGCTTCTTGACATATTAGTAATCCTTATAAAGCCAAATTTGTGCATGAAGGAATTTCCTCTTCCTTAATAATTACATCCAAAGTCACTTCCCTATTTGTGCTAGTTACAAGGTTACTCAGGAAGTTTTATGCTTTCGCTTTAAGGTGTGAGCTGAGAGTAATAATGTCCTCCCTTTGAGGGTCAAGCTGTTTAATAAGAAGCCACTCTTCTAGGCAAAAAATTATGCAACTGACAGACTGATAGCCAGTGACACACTCTTACCCTCCACATGAATAAAAGCTCATTGGGTTTTTTTTACAAGATTTGTAGGGGGAAAATCTCCTGAGGCCAATGTGCAAAGCGGCCAATGGACACTTTACTATCAAATTCATGAGCCCTGCAACCTGTGTAAATCATGTTCCTTGCTCTCAGTCTTACACTATGGCTTTGAATTCTGCATTATTTTTCTATATGAAGTTCTACTAGGAAAATTGTCAGATGAAAAGTGAAGGATACAGGATCACAGCTCCTGAAGCCACCTTTTGGTATTTTCCAAGGCTGTGTTCCACATGAGATAAAAGCATCACCTTGGCCATGAGCATCTGTTCCAGGTCTCATTGATACTACTACAGTTGCACTTCTGAGAAACAGTCCACAGAAATAGGAGGAATAACACAGGAAAGAAACAGGTATTTTTCCTGTCTAAAACTGGTTGGAAAAAAGTAAAACTAGAATAGAGCTCTGCTTTCTGCTGGTGGTACTTTAAAGCAAGCTAATGTGCTGAGGGGCTCTCCTTTCAAAAGGGCTCCTCAATATTAGGTCTGAGAAAAAACAAATGATCCAATTATCTCAATCAAAGCTTTAAGACACCATCTGGCTCAGTTGGTGGTAAGACATTAAAGAATCCTACAAAAAAAGGCTGTGTGTGATAAAATACAGTCCTATGAAAAGGAAAGAGGGCTTCTAAAAAACTTATAAAAGGTCCATTTCTCTATTTATAAAAATTAAAGAAATCAAATCGTAAATAATCTTTTAAAAGTTTCTTAGAAAACCAATTGCCAACCTCAGTACTAGCCACCAAACATGTCCTTCCTCAAATATAAAATTCAAAATGTCTTTAATTATCCAATAACAACATTTACACAAATACATATAACTAAGTGTAGCAAAGGTATTATTTTAATAAAATAATTGGGGTTTATAATACCCATTTAGGCCCTTCTTATCTTCATTGACACACACAGACTTGGATCTCCAAGAGACTGAAAATGCTCTCCAACTCCCTACAACCAACCACCTTTTAGCCCAATTTACATTTATAAATTACAGACCTGTATATAGAGGTCTAATTGTCTAGCAAAAAAGACTCAAGAGCCCTCTTCAATTCTGCTCCTTATTTTTTACTTTTTCAAACAGTCTTATTGAAACATTGTTGACATACAAAGAACTTGACATAAAGTATACAATTTGGCAAATTTCAAAATATGCAAACACTAATAAAACTACCACCAAAGTCTGGATAATGAAAATTTTGATCACCCTCAAAAATTACCTTGTGCTTCAATCCCTCCCCTCCTCCTTACTCTGCCCCTCTCTATCCTTAACAACCACTGATCTGTCTTCTGCCACAACAGATTAGCTTGTAATTTCTAGAAATTTATATAAATGGAATCATACTGTTTGTAATATAATTTTTTCTGGCTTTTTTCACAGCAAAATTCTTCCCCACTGTGTTGCATAATTCATTCCTATTCATTGCTTAATAGGGATATACCACAATTAGTTTATATATTTACCTATTCTGGACATTTGGGATTTTTCTGGTTTTGACTATTCTAAATAAAACTGATATAAATACCTGGGATCAAATTTTGATTTGAACACGTGCTTGCATTTCTTTGGGCAACTATTTGAGATGTCTGAGAAATATGATAGTCATATGATTAGATTTTTCAGGAGGCAGCCAAGCCATTTATCAAAGTAATGCACCATTCCATATTCCCACCAGGAGTACAGGAGAGTTCCAGATGTTCCACATTCCTATCAACACTTCGTATCTCAGTGTATTTAATTGTAGCTATTCTAATCAGTGTGTCCTTGTGTCTTGTTAAGCCAAAGTGTGAATATAAATTCCACCAGACCTGCATTTTTGTGATCATAGAATTGGGAAACATCTATGTAGGGATTTTGAACATGAATCTGACTCCCACCGGTACCTCACGTATTCAGGTCTTCTGCTGCAAGTTCTCCTGCAAGCTTCCTTCACTTCTCACACCACACTTACCCCATCTCTCAGCTACTACTCCTTTTACCCCACTATGTTTTCCTGTCTCCAGAAGGGAAAAATGCTATGCTTATCATCCTGCTCTTTATCTTGAACACATTTCCATATCAGCACTTAGAGATTCACCCAACATTTTTTAAGAGCTGTATCATATTTCACTTTAGTGGGGTCCTTTAATGGATTTAATCATTCTGTAAATGGGCCTTTCAATTGTTTTAATATTTTTGTTATTACACAAATATGTTCATGTAATGGTAATCACATGGACATGTACAATTACAAGAACATGTATGTAAATTCCCATTGGGAAAACATTTCACGTGTATTTCTGGTGCTGTCCCAGTCTCTTATTTCATGCATATTCCCATATATAAAGAAGTACCAGTTAAATCCTCAGGTTCGATGGCTAATGTGTTACTTAGAGCAGAGGAAAAGCAACCAGCCAAAGGGAAGTGAGTGCTCTTTATGAATTCCTCCTGCCTTTGCACTGCTTCCTGGAGAAGCAGTATGGTGTGGTGGGAAAGGCATGGTATCAGATCTGGATTTCAAATTCAGCGCAGCCTCTAATTTTCATTGTGTGTTTCAGCAAACCAATGTAAATATGTTGAGCTTTGTCGTCCACATTGTCTAATGAGATGACTGGAACAATACCCAGATAAAGCACATCCAGCATTGCTCAGGTACAGAACAAGGACATTGGTTTCAGCACTGGGACAAATACTGGAAACACCCACAGAGCCAGGCATTTGCCCTTCAGTTGCCAGATCTGGGGAAGTTGGAGGATATACTGAAAAGTTCTTCAGACACTGGATGCTCAGGGCACAAAGCAGCAATTATTTCCAACTGGTACAGGATGACACTTCAACCATAGTTACAATCTGACCCTGTCCACCTATAAAAGAACATCAGTGTGAAGGACTCTACCTGAAACTTGGTACAAGCCGAATTTCTTTTTATATTTCTTTTTTTAGTTGTTCAGTGTCAAGACACAAAATGCGGGTTTGTCAGATCTATAATATAAAAGTGCCTTCATGGAAAGAATTTAATGTCTTTTCTGATGAAGATGTAACTATCAGTTGCCCATTTTTATTAAAACCCAATCTATTACCCATTGGAATGGGTAATAGTAAAGGAATCATATTTGAATCATTATCTTTCTCTATGCCTATCATCAGTACTACTAACTAATAATTACATTAGGGCCTTATTCTAAGGATAGTGAGAGGGGGAAAAAGTAGTGCAAGCAGACCCGGCATTGTGATGCCTGCCTGTAGTCTCAGCTACTCAGGAGGCTGAAGCAGAAGGATCACAGGTTCAAGGACTGCCTGAGCAACTGAGCAAGACCCTGTCTAACAATAAGTAAAATAATAATAATAATAAAAATAATAATGCAAGTGTTTTATACTTTCAGCCATCAGCTGGGAAAGAACACTTTGTGTGAGTAGAAAACAGAATCTTCAACAATCTCAATATATGAAAAAAGTCCTTGGATGGGTTCAGTAAAAATGAAGGCTGTATCTCTACAGCTCCCAATCCTGGGTCTGGCAGAAGAGATACTCAGAGAAAAGGCTTGTTGAATGGAAATGAACCTAATGAATCCTGGCAGAACAAAGAGCTTAACTGGAATGCTACTTTCTACTACTTCATTTTCTCTGCTATATAGAGGGCCAGGAAAATTGGATGTGAGACAGGAAAGAGCAGTAATGAAGAGCCCAGGAATGAACTCAATAAAATCACCATAATGTGTAAGTGCCATATACATTGCCACCTCAGAAGGAGATGTCCATGTTAAAATCCACTGGTACCAACAAACCTGTGTTTACACTTGCTCTTTTTCATTGTCTATGTCTTCAAAAATTTAAAGCAGAGAACACACTCCATAGTCCCACAAGTGACCCTGAAACTCACAGGGTGAGTTTACTTCCTTTAAAGTTAGGAGCACAGGGACAGAGTCAACCTCAAGTAAGTGTGCAAACAAACCCAGTGGCTTTCAACATGTAAGCTCCAGCAATGCTTGTATGTCCATCACTTTATCCTTGTGAGTTGTCTTGCTCTCATCCCCAGTAGCTCATAGACAGCTTCTAATAGCACTTGTTCTTTAATTAGGCATATTTCTTACTTCAGGCTAATGTTGGCTTCCCATTGTTTCAGCTAATAGGTTTTTAATATTTTAACTTCTCAGTTAGGTTTGTTGTTCTTGGCCTTGATCCACTGAAATGAATCTTTCCTTGTGATGTGTTTGCTGTTGTAGGGAAGGCTGAGGCAAGATCCAGGTCACCACAGAGAGACGAGCCAGCCCCCGGATGAGGCCTCTGGCCAGAGGAGTCCAGGTGTTTTGAATTAGAGGCAGAATGAACTGTGCTCCTGGCATAGGATTCTCAGATCAAAATGAACTATGGGCGAATGAAGTGAGAAGTGACCGCGTCCAGCAAGGTTAAGTGACCGATTTCTGCCTCTGAAACCACTGTGCCTGGTGAAAGAGCCCCTCAGTGTCACATATCATAATAATCTAGTGCTTTTCTACTTGCTTTGAGAGCGATTCTCCAGGTCTCCTTTTCTCAGCCCTTTAACTCAGATGACCTACAGAAGGAGACTATAGTAAGAAGTTGGCTACTTTCTAGATATGCCAAAATCCAGAGAAGGATAATTGGTTTCCAGGCTCTTAGGAGATTCTGCATGTGTATTTAAATGGTCTTTAATGATAAGAATACATTGGGTATGAGCACATGCTTTGTCTCAAGGGTATTTTTACAACTACTTTATAGCTAAAGGAACTGAGACCCAAGAGATAAAGTGATGTCCCCAAAGACAATACAGTTAACTATTAGCCAGGCCCAGAAAAAAAAAAAAAAAAGTTTTCCCAGCTGCATGATAATATTGTCTCCTTTTCTTTCTCTTTCCATCACTGTTTTAAAAACCCTTCCAATTTCTCTATCCTTTTACTCTAAAATAGCAATATGAAAATTGTACATTTCAAATCACCCTTATTTCTTTTTTAGTATGAGCTTTTGTAAAAAGCCATTGTTCCACATGGCATATAAGCCATTATATAAGAAACTGGCATGCCAGTGGTGAATATTACCCACAGCAAAATGAGGCATTGAAGTGCCTTTAACTCAGCTCAGACACTTTTTAAAGTTACCTACTATGTGACAAACTTACACTAACTCATTCTTCCCACACTCCTATAGAGGAGCTCCTGTTATTGTTCTGATTTTACATTACCCTGCTGGTAAGTAATAGATCTTGGATTTGAACCCAGCCAATACCCAAGTTTGCACTTTAGGTACACTTTGTTATGCAGATTCTAAATGTTTAGTAAATTAAAATAAGCATCAATCTCCTCTGCCGAGAGAAACACATTTTTTTTCATTTTCAACTGCACAAAAATGTACTAAAGTAAAATCACAAAACATAAAGTATGATGTATGAAATTTATGCCGAATCCTTCCAAAATTTTGTCTACAATTTCCCTCTCCAAAGCACTTGAAATGGATTTATAAATTTATACTAGGTTTTTAACCATGACTACAGTCTCCTGTAGCTGAAACCATTGAACACATGGGACTGAATTCCTGGCCTGAGACAGAAGGGATTACAGGAATTTCAACAGTTACACTTCATTAGTGCCTCAGGGATGATGCAATGGATACTTTGAATTGTCAACTTGATTGGATTGAGGGATGCCAAGGATTAAGAGGATTATGGGTGTGTTAATGAGTGCCTATCTAGGAATGATTGGCATGTGGGAATAGCCATCTGGAATTGGACCATCCCGTCTAATAGGATAATGACATGGATGGGATAAAAATTGGAAGAACAAGGAAGAAGCAGCAGATGCAAGCTTGATTCTTCTTGGAGAGGTTCTTGATTGCTGCTTCGACTGTCTGAAGGTATTGGACTCTTGCTTCTTCACTCTTCCAAAGTGGATTCTCAAGAAGCCTTTGGTCTCAGATTAGGGTAGCACCATTGATCCCTCTTGTTTGGGGCTTCAGCCTCTTGTACTACACAGCTACTGGTTCTTCCAGCTCTCCAGCCTGCAGACAGCCATTGTGGACTATTCCAGCTTCTGGTCACTAAGCCAACGTAATAAGTCCCCCTTTTATAATTATACTTTCTGTTGATTCTATTCCTCTTTAGAACCCTGACTAATACAGATATTTTCAAAGTCAATATCATCCTTTATCAACCTGATTCTCAGTCTCTCTGATGAATAATATATAGAATCTGACATTAAGGTCCTTGAAACTGGGTTGAACTATTGGATTTCACACTAAGAAGTGTATTTTTGCTTTATCCTATCACTGTTCATTATAGCCAATTAAGGAGAATAAATTGTGAATTACAAACTTTGGAAATTTAATCAAATATTTAAAAAATATGTCATTCCATTCAGAAGATACATGATTTAGTTAGGGAATTTTTTAACAAAACCATCTTCTATACCTTATATCACTCATTTAATTAGAATGAAACCCATGATATCTAGAAGAGCTGAATCATGATTGTGTTCTCGTACTTCTAGACAATGGTTCTCATACTGTTTAAGGAAAATTCCTTTGTGTCTGATGGAAACCTGTAAAAATGATATTAGTTTTCAGCTCTTCCTTGAAATGGCAACTATTTCATGTCAGTTTTACTATCAAGTTATCAGTGAAACTAAAGAGGAAAAAAATTTTCTTTCAATTTAATTCTTTCCAAAAAATGACTTTTACTTTAGGCAATTGAAAACCAATTTTAAGGTGTAAAAAATAGATCTCCTATTATTGATCAGAACCCTAACAAACTAATAATGATGACCTTCTGGAGCTGGAGGTTTGTAAACCTAACCTGCATTTTAACCATGAGATGCAATAAAGGAGAATCAAATATGTAATTAAAAGAATAAAACATTCTTTGTCAGTTATTTGGACCTATGCTCTTTATGTCTATAGTCAATTCAACTGCTCATTGTCTGTATAAAATGTACTCATCATGATATAACCAATACTTTTTATATTATTTTATTCTTGTATATTTTTATTAAACATATGAATGAACCCATGGGACATATTTTTATTTGTTCTTTTTAGATACACATGACAGAAAAGTATACCTTGACATATTATACATACATGGAGTATAACTTATTCTAATTAGGATCCCATATTTTTGCAGTTGTACATGATGTGAAGTTTCACTGGTTGTGTATTCAAATATAAACATAGGAAAGTTATGTCTGATTCATTCTACAGACTTTCCTACTCCCATTCCCCACCCTTCCCTTCATTACCCTTTGTCTAATCCAGTGAACTTCTATTCTCCCCCAACCCCATTATATGTTAGCATCCACATATCAGAAAGAACATTCTGCCTTTGGTTTTTTTTTGGGGGGGGGGGTTGGCTTATTTCACTTAGCATGATAGTCTCCAGCTTCATATATTTACCAGCAAATGCCATAATTTTATTCTTCTTTATGATTGAGTAATATTCCATTGTGATTAGGTAACACATTTTCTTTATCCATTCATCTATTGAAGGGCACTGAGGTTGCTTCCATAGCTTAGCTATTGTGAATTGAGCTACTATAAACATTGATGTGGTTGTGTCACTATAGTAATGCTGATTTTAAGTCCTTTGCATATAAACTGAGGAGTGGGATAATTGGATAAATTGTGGTTTCATTCTGAGTTTTTAGAGGAATCTCCATACTGCTTTCCATAGTGGTTGCACTAATTTGCAGTCCCACCTGCAATATATGAATGAACCTTTTGCCTCACATTCAAGACAAAGAGCTTGTATAGCCAAGCATGGTGATAAGAATAGACTTTGAAAATATAACTACACTCCTTGTCTCTAATAATTGCAGCATTGCTTGGAATAATGGAAAGAATAAGATCTTTCAACATTCTTATCTGAGTTCCAATCTACATTCTACAACTTCTTAGCTGTGTGCCTTCTGACAAGGAGCCTAAACTCTCTGAGCTCAGATTCCTGTGTTGGATGTCTTCTACTTGTCCTTCCAGATGTATTTGTCCACTCCTCTCCATCCTGTCCTCTGTCACAGAAGACTGACCTTCAAGCACTATGTCTTCAGACATCCTGTCCCACACAGTTCTATTCAGATCCAGCTAAGGGAGCCAGCAGATTAGGAGAAAAGCGAGATCAAGTATTTATTCCCTTCCAACAAAGTCACCTCTGTCTAGCTCTGTTATTTGATTACAGGTCACAACCTCTATCACAGCATCCTTCTCTACAAGTTTTTCTCCTTCTAGGGCCCAGGGGCCACCCCCATGTTTCCCCTTGTCCTCTGAGCTAGGAGATGATAACATTTCTACTAGGGTTAGCTCTTGAAGCTTGCACTGTTGGCTGTAGGTATTTCATCTTGAAGGCACCTTTGTGGAGTCCCTTGACTCAGCCATCCTTAATCTAATTCAAGGGTGCCATCTGCTTCCTGCTAAAATCCTGATTGAGGTAATTCCCCAGGTTAAAGGGATACAAACTCATTTACCTCATAGGGTTATCATGAAAAGGGAAAAAGTAAGTGTGGGCAGGGTCAGGTGCCTCCTTGGCATTCATATGCTTGTTCTCCTTGTATTTTCTTTGGTTCAATTATAAATTTTCATTACATGCAAAATGAATTTGCTATGTGCTATAGAATGGATTGTCAAATTTCCTAGGTTTAAAAATTGGTGTGATAACTCTGTGTTACAAAGACTTGAATAACAACGTGGTAGAGACCCAAGAGAAATCCTACCTTAATGTTAGTCAAGTATTTTGCTTTCTAGTCACACAACACCCTGTTATAGATTGCTTATGTGAAAATATATATATA
>NW_025999842.1:31273844-31305939 GCF_001458135.2 Marmota marmota marmota | reverse complement strand
ATATATATATATTCTCATTCACATAAGCAATCTGAGCAGGGACATGAAAGAGAGAGAAATTGTTCTATGAAATACATCATATTTAGATATTGGTAATATCTAGTATAGATAACTAAAGTAAGAAACTTTGTTCCTTATGATCAAAAAATATCACATGGGTTTAGGATAATATTCTAGCTGTAGAATCCACACAAGCAAGTCTTATTTTATTTCAATCCAAGTCAAGCATATGTATGCTGATTTACCATTTTATAGCAAAATAAATACATAGTTTCCTCTTCATATTCATTATTTGTTCAAAGAGTTTGCTCAGGTTTTACAAACACTGCTTTCCATTTATAATTTTTATTTACTGATACCACATATATACAAAATATTTTAGAATATGCTTAGAATTCACCTAGCATATTTGATGGATAATCACTTTCGTTACTTTATAAATAATCATCCAACTCTTAGAACAGCAATTATTTATCAAACATGTCTTGGTTATGTTAGTTCAAGAAACCTAATTTTTATCTTCATTTCAAATATGGGGCTGATTGTAATAACTGCTGCAAAGAATTATGTTTAAACAGGAAAGATATTTGAAGAACTCTGAATTTGTATGTATTCCCTAATCTAAGAAAGAGTATTTCAGAGGGGAATTACAAAAGAGAAAAATATCTATTCTTCTTCTAGGTCAATAAGAAAGTATGTCCTTGTTTATACTATGCTAATACTCTGGTTTCTCTTCAGATAGTTTAAATTATTTGCCTTTTTATTATGCTAATATGATAATAGCTGAATATTCATCAAGAGTTTATGTGCTAAGAATGATACCAAGCACTTTACATGTATTAAAAACTTCCATCTTCATAACTCTTGAAGACGGTGGACTAATGAGTAATTGCATTTGATTGCATTTAGTAAAACCTACATAATTTGATGACTACATAATGATGTGGTTTTTGCATGTAACAGGAGGTCCAAAAGTATGGTCCCAGGCTGTTACAGAGTGACCTCATCTTCTGGATGCAGATATGGTCCACAATCTGTTGTTTTAAGATGATCTGGAGCTTCAACCATTGAATCCATCCAGTATTCCTAAGCTTCAACCATTGAATCCATCCAGTATTCCTCAATACATTACATCTATTTTCCTCCATATGTTACATACTAAGGAAAGGAAAGGAACAAATCCAGCCACTAAGTGTCACCCATCAAGGCCCTAACTCAAAAATTTCCACATACATCTTTGGAGCAAAGACAATGACCATTCTACAAAAGACTCTAGAAAATGTACTTCCCATTGGTAATGGGCACATTGCAAGTGTCATCACGTTTTTTATTCTTTTAGTAAGAAAGAGAGAATAGATGTTGGTTAGGCAATCAGCTACCTTTGATATAGGTAAGTACTATCCATTTATAGATGGCCAATTTAAGCAACTTATTTTTGGATAGACCACGACTAGTAAACAGCATTAGTAATAGTAAGTCTAGAATCCTCTTACCCATAATTGAGCTTTTCAATTTGTTTATTTAAACAAAAAAATAGAAAGCTATATATTTATCATAGAAAAAGCTAACATATTTCTCTATCCCCCCAACAAGTGTTAAGCCTCAATCCTTTTCTCAGCTTTATATTAAACATTTTCAAATCTACAAAAATGTGTAAGAATACTTTAAGAAGCTCCCTTCTGCAATCAGATTGACCAATTATTAAAATTTTATCACATATATTTCCATCTCTATTTATACACATTCATACACACACACACACACACACACATACACACATCTACATGAATGCATATATTTTAACCTGACACATCTAAGTGTTCCTAACAAACAAACAACATAACCCAGAGTGTCAAATACTTCAGATTGTAACTACTGAGAACAAGCACATTATCTTGCATAACCAAATACAATTATCACTAGGGAATATAACATTAATATAATAATATTATAAATATCACATGAACCATATGCACTGTCTCAATAATGATGCAGGACTCCATCATACATGGCACACTGCATTTTGTCTTTCAGCCTCTTTAGCATCCCTTAATCAAGAATGACCTCTTGACCTTTGTTGCCTTTCATGACACAGATATTTTTGTAAAGTCCAAGCAGGGATTTTGCAGAATGCTACCTAATTTGGATTTGTCTTAATTGTTTTCATAATTAAATGCAGATTGGGAAAGAATTTCATTCTTCTCAATACATTACATCTATTTTCCTCCATATGCTACATCAGGGATGTTTGTGCTCTCACAGATATTTGGATCATTTGACTAAGGCCATATATGTCAGATGTCTACAATATTATAAAAATAGGTTTTCCCTTTTTTAATTAGTAAGTTTTCTGAATGTTGATGTTTTGAGACTCTTTGAAATTGTTCTTCCTTGCATTTTACTCATGACTTCAGCATATGGGATGATTCTTGCCTGAGTCAAATTATTACTATAGTGTTTTTCTATGTATACTATTCATTTCTTTTCACATTTATACTTTGTAGTCTTGTAAAATTGGGCTTTTGATTTTTGAAATTTTTATTCTCATCAAATGAATCCTGTTATTTTTAATTTTGCTAAATTTGGCCAATGAAAATCGCTTTAAATTAATTCTTGTTTTGGAGAAATTTAATTCTTCTTGCTGGGATTGGTCATTTCTTTGAAGACCTCATGTTCTTCACTGAAATGGTATTAGAAACTAAAGTATGATCACTAGATGTGCTTATTAACCAAAAAGTGGCCTTGCTTCTGCATCCCTTTGAAGACAGAGGTTTCATGTATTTGTTTTAATCACTGAAATCTCTAATTCCAATACAACATTGCTGTATTCTTCTCTTAATTCTTTATTCCCACTGCAGGTATAGAAGGGATTATATCTGAAATTTAGTTGAATTTATTTTTATTATATTCTGTGTGGTAATATTTCCTATTTGCTATCTAATTTTTATTTGTTTATACTTGTACTGCTTTAGGGTTCTTTCTAATCTTATTGATTTAAGATCATTTGTAACATAAAATTACTAAAAGTGGTTCAAAGTTGACATTGTGTAAAAGTTATTTGAAAAAGGAACTTCCCATTATTCTACCCTGTTTCATTTCATTTATTTTGCCTCTACCCTAAAGGTTATAAATTTCATTAGTTTCCAGTTTATCCTTGCTGTATCTCTTCTTAAAGTATGCTTTCTTCTTTCTTACTCCCCCCAAAATAGCATTTTAAATGTATTATTAGCTTTCATCTTTCTTTATTTTGATAATTATCATAACTTTTTAAAAGTAATTATCATAACTTTTTAAAAGTAAAATATTCAAAAAACACAGCAAATAACTTGCTAATTCTTTTTTCTTTTCAATTATGCTTAATTTTATGCTTAATTAATTTTATACATTTTCCTTAATTTCTTGTGGAATACTTTGTCACTACCCAAATTATTTCTCCCCGGTGATGTGCTTACTAAATATAACTAGGTTTAATTTGGGATTTAACTTCTATTTAAAGCTATGTATGCCAGAATCATTGTGTTAATTTCAATATATTCCAAAAGTTTCCAAGAAAGCTCCATATCAGAAAAGACCTACCAAAAGATACTATTTTTGCTTCTGGTAAAGAATATAGCAAAAGAACGGTGGATAAAAATTGAATCATTTCATGAGAAACTTAGGGAAGTGACTTCATGCACTCAAAAAAGACATGTTGAATGTGAACTTTGTGTCCAGAACTGTCTTTACATTCTTAGATATGCTTTGATTAATGTAATGAATAAAGGTTCTTTCATTTTGGACTTGGATCAGAAATAATTTATTTAGGACTTGCATACATATTCATAAATGATATCATTCTACTACAAGGGTCAAAATGAAAATTACTTTCAAACCCAATTGTTAACTCAAGTAAGTGAAGCTTTCTGTGAGAGAAGGAAGAGTGAAGACTGTGGTGGACCATAGGATTTTTTGTCATCCTGAGTTAATTTATATTTAAAAACTATGAACATCATACACACAGCTGCTTCTGCAGGCCACAGCCTGCCTGTGGGCCAGAGCTTACATGCATTTTTTATGCTATTCTTGTTTCATGGATTTGTTTGAAGGGCAGCGAGTTTTCCATATTCTCTTCAAACTCTGAAACAGTCCTTGGCTTTAGTATAGAAGTCTCTTGAATATTCATGATTAATAATGCTTTTCATGTTCTCTTTTGTTTCTGGAATTATCTCTTTCCTCTAAGATTAGCTGTTTTATTTGTTCATCTCGGAGCATCTTGTCCATGCCATTGATGTTCCTCAAATGACTGATGATATGTGGATTTTTTTATATTTAAAAATAAATGACTTGGTTAGTCAATAAATGTATTAACACACAAAGGCTACCATAACAAAGTACTACAGATTGGGTAACTTAAGCCACAGAAATTTATTTTCTTACAATTCTGGAGGTGAATTCAACTCAAGATGTTAGCTGTAGGGTTAGTATCTTCTGCACCCTTTCTCCTTGGCTTTCCCCTTATGTCTTCATACTCTTTCCTTTAATTGTGGTTATGTCCCAAATTTCCTTATAAGTATACCATTCACTTTGGATCAGCCCCCACTAATGACCTCATTTTGATCACCTCTTTAAGGACCATATCTCCAAATATTGCCACCGTGTGAGATTTTAGAGGTTAGAACTTCAACATAAGCATCTGGATTGTGGGGAGAGATGATTCAATTACTGAGAGTACAGAAGGCACAAGAGGATTCCTCCTGAGTTTCTAAGATTAATTTCAGAGGCAGATACCTCCTGAATCAAATGCTAACTCTGAAGCTTTGCAAAAGAGTGGGTAGACAGGTGCCAACAACAGGGTTTCAACTATAGTTGGAGAGAATACAAAGAAAGCTGTATTCTGGGCACAGGATAATTGAGCCTATTTCACTGTTATGTGTAGCTGACTTCTCTCATATTCCTTTTTCTCTTCTCTATCCATAGTGAATGTTTGAAGTTGTCAGGTGTCATCTTTTCCATGTACCCCTAACACATGGGTAAAGAAACTCCCCCTCCACAAACACACCACAGACAACATACACCTGATTTTCTAGGGAGTTATTCCCCGAGGCTGCACCTAGGGAGTGAGTACCTAGCCAATGCTTTGCTTACATAAAACAATAACTGACTCAGCTGCTTTAGAGTGCTTTAACAACCTTACTAGTTGTCTTGTGACCTACATTCTGTCCTCAACCTTTGCTGACTTCAGACTCATGTCCCTCTGGATACTTCACTGAGAAGTACAGTTTTTATCTTATGGTAGTCTTCTCTGTGCCATTTCCCTATTCTGTATCTTTAGTACTTTCAGAAACCTGTTTTTAAACTTCTAACTTTTTTTTTTTCATTGTGATTCGGGGAGGTCGAAGAGAGATAACTGGGTACTCCCTTAGGTATTTTGAGCCAAAAGTCATAGACACTAGTCTAAGTCCTTTCAAACCATATATTTTAATGCACCTTATGAATTCCCTAAAGATAAACATCAAGCCTGCCTAAAGTTGACAGGGCATGTTTTTCTTATAGATAGTTAGAATAACTATCTCCTTGTATGATTTCTGCAAAATTAATGCTAATTCTCAGATAAAGTGCATTACTCTTGCAGTGCTCCAGGATGTACTTTGCCTCTTAAAGTTGCTGGTTGGTATATTTCTACATCCTCACCTTTCTGGCATTTCTATTCTCTCCCATCCAACTTTTTGAACCCTCTAGGTTACAAATACTTCTTAGTGAAGAAGCAAATCATTTTTTTATTTTATTGGCATAACTTAACACCATATCAGGCTATAATAATACAAAAAGCAATCTGACACCTATTCTACAGATGAAGACACCAAGATTCACAAACAGCAAGAATCAAAATAAGAACTAGCAGTAATCTGGATAAAAAATATTTGTGTTCATTGACTTAGATATTCAATTATATCAAGATTGGAAAGAAAATCTGAACAGTCCATTATAATCCACAAGGTAGTCTCTCCCCTGCCATTCTCTGTTATTGCTTGAAGAAAAATGTTAGTGCCAATGATGGTAATAAGGCAGTGATAATTAAATGTTAGCAACAAAGAAAAAAATGGAGGCCAAAGATTTTCATACAAGGAATTTTCATTCAGTTACCATGCAACATATATCAATCAAATCACAAACTTAAATAAGCAAGAAATAAAACTTTGCTTATTTATATTTTTAATCAGATAATGAGCTGGTAGATATGAGCACAGACACAACCCCCTCCAGAGCCACTGCCATGGCCACAAACTGCCAGCCTTCTGAATGTCCCAGTAATTTAAGATATTACATGAAGCACAGCAGGCAGCTTAGAGGATTTTTCAACCAACATCTATTCTGATAGAGTGGTACCAGTGATACACAATTGCTAAATATTTACTACTACCCTGGACTGTAAATTTAATTTCGAATTTTCAAGCCCTTTCCACTGAATAGAAAAACTGTTAATTACTCCAAGTTTCCCCATCTTCTTTCCCAGAGATGTGAGGATGGTGTGAAAGAATTTTGCCTTGATATTGTTTTTTGACTATATGCAGTCGCCAAGACATTTTCACAGCTGGAGATCCTTAGTTACTGGTTATTAGTCCTAGAAGTTCCCTTCCCTTGCTTCCTTTCACTTGGGGCCTTAATCTGCAGGCTCTCAAAACCCCACCACACTTCTCTTGGGAATATGGGAGTCGTCCTGCTGCTTCTTCATAAGGCAGGTGTAAACAGAGCTCATGGATCTGTCTCACCCTTTGGTCTACATCAGCACTATCAATAGAAATGTAATGCAAGTCACAACCAATGCAAGCCACAAACATCATCTAGAATTTTCTAATATTCATAGTTAAAAAGTAAAATGAAACAACTGAAATTAACTAACATTCTATTTAATCTGGTATATTTATAACTTCAACATGTAGTCAATATTAAAAATTATTAATGAGATATTCTACATTAGTTTTGATAAGCCTTCAAAATGTGGTGTGTATTTTACATTTACAGCACAATTTGGACTAGCCAAACTCAATCACCATATGTAAGAGTGCAGGTCAAGACAACCCACATAAATGTAGTTTCTATTCCTACCCAGTACAAGAAACAGAATCTCTTCAGAATTTTAGCGTCTTCCTGGTATTCCTAGCTTCTATGCTCTTGGATTCCCTAAAATCCTGGAGTTTTTAATCACTGCTTACAATAACTCCCAAACACAGCCTACCCTTTGGAAGGCATGAGGGGTCCTTTACCAAAGACCTTCTGACATTCCTTTTTGTTATACACTATCATTCATTCCCTGAAACATGCAATGACCAAGGGAAAAGAGTATGAGATAAAAGAAGACAGCAAAACTCCTCAATTTTACAAGATGTTTATTAAGTTTATACTGTAGAGTAGAATTTATGTAAATCTATTATAGCCTCTGCACCAAAGGAAACTATATTGACTACAACTGGATATTACAACATGCCTAAGAAAACACCAATTTATATATTTTTCCTGGCATAATTATTAGCAGGTTTCCCCCTTTCATTTTCAAAATGATCTTGCTTTGGATAGTAAATGATACAATCAAGCAATTGTAGTTTATGTATTATCATACTAGTCTTCATATAATCCTATGAAATAAATAATCTAAGTTTGTAAAAAGGAAACTGAGCATCAGGAAGAATTACTTAATTGCCCACAATCAGAAGGACAAGTCAATCCAAAGTCAGAGTCCTTCATTCTCTATGACAATAGCACCAAGTTCTTTTTATCCCGTTGTGTATAGCAGTAGGTTGTCATGGGACCTGTAGAACTGGAAAACATGTTTTGGAGATTTTCTACCTTATCACCCAATTTCATTGCCACTAATCTGCCAGCTGGTGGAAAACTTAAAGTGTTGACAGTATATCTACCCTATCCCAAGGTCTCCTAGGCCAAATAAATTTGGTTTAATGGTTTACAAAACAACCATTAATAACCCTAAGCTTTCAAGTGCAAGTTCACTCAGGGAGAAAATGAAGAGTTTGGATGACTTCAACACATTATTGGTCACTAAGGTTTAGAACTCAGTAGCTGCAAGCTGTGAAACTGAGCAGGCCAATTAAATAAAGAAACCATAAATAAACTCTCTAGCACCTAACCTCTGAGGGCATGGAGTTCCTTCACAAAAAGGCATGGCTGTCTAGAGGTAGACATGGATAGCACCAGATGATGAATGGGTGGTGACTTATCAGATGGAGCACTACTACTTGAATACACGGGCAGCAGTGGCCTTGAATAAGGGACTTTGTGAAACAAACAAAAGAAAATGATTTTTCAGTTGGAAAGGTAAGGAGAGACAGGGGAGAAATAGAGGGGAAAAATGTAAAAGAAATGCAGAAGAAAAATCTAAAAGTTGAAAATTTCACTAAATAGTAAGAAAGAAATTTTAACAGACCAAACATAACTTGGACTTGAGGGAACTTAAATACAATATCACTAGCTTCTGTGATGAAATAAGGAAGAACACTGACCAGTTGTTTCTCATCCCTAATGGTGGCAAAGAGAAGGAAGGAGAATCAATGCCAGGAATGGTGATCAGAAAGAAGTACTTTCTTCCTAATGAGGACCAGGTAGAATTTTAAAAACCTTCCAACCATTGAAGAACCCCCTATTAAAGCTCAGAAAACAGGAAGGAGATTGACTGCAGTAGGACTTGGGCACCTGGAGGACTAGAATTCACTGCAGGGATCTGGCTAGCAAAACAGGATTGTTTATAAATATTATTACTACATGTGTGCTCCATTTCTTACAATTATATTAAAAACAGCTGCTATTAAGGAGCAAACATTTGGGTCGTTCTGGGGCTGTGATTTTCAATTCCAGAATGCACCAATAAATATGACATTTAAACAGTGTTTTTTGAAGCTTTAAATAAAATGTTTAAATTGAGAGAGGATTTATTCTCCCACATTTTTCTTCTCATTCTGGTATCACCTTTGACCCTGGTTATGTTCCCTCAGGACAGAACTTTAAAACCTGAATTATGAGGAGACTTTCTCCCTACCCCAAACCTACATCTTGCCTCCCTGGAGCCCCATAGATCTGTTGGATTGAAATTTGCTTTCAATGATGTGGTAGTAAATCAAATGGGCACCAGGGAGCTCTGATTTGTAGCATTTGCTGGTTTTCATAGTGAAAATACTCCCACCATGACTGATTTCAAGGACGACTATGTTCAACAAATGGTTTGCAAAATTCTTTAAAAACATCACAATGAATCCTCAGGAGCTTGTGTGGACAGATCCACCCCATTACTGGCAGGAAAAAAAATATCATGAATTCAATTCTTTGCCCCACTCAAGAAATATTCCAAACTTCTGAGCAATCTTATAAAAAACAACAACAATAAAACAACAACTGCCTCTGTGTAATCACTCTGTGTGTATCTTGCTTTGAGTTCTTTAGAATAACTGAATTCATAATTGATTTCCACATAAATTAAATGAAGTCATTATCCTTATGTCTAGAAACAAGAGCTGATATTGGAAGTTATAGAGGCAGAATTCAAACTCAGGTCTATTACACATCAAAATCCATGGCTTACCCTTTGTCCCTTCTGCTTCCTTTACAGTAGATTTAGTAATCTAGATGGAATTTTAGAAGGTCTGCTCACCTCTCTTTAGTACTTTCCTGTCATTATTCTGTGCCTACAATGTGGTCCCTTCACTCTCTTCCTTATTACACATAAGGAAAGGTTTGCTACTAGAGGGTAGAGCTATGTCCCAGGTACCTTTATATACCAACAACATCCTATAAATGCTTTACCAATGTTGTACATATAAATGAATGAATGAATGAACTGGTTGATTCAAACAGAATCCATGTCAACGTCATTCCTGTTGTTTAGAATGCTCAGCATGTCACATTCTGGCATTTAATCATCAGGGTTATGGATGGTGTTGGTAATAAGATGTCATGCTGCCTTCAGTTGAAGTTTGGTTATAAGACATTGCTATCATCACCAATGTTTAGGTTTACTTTTTGAAAAGGTAAGGGAGATGAAAGACTTGAGTCAATTTTCCCAGGTCATAGGTAACCTGACTCTGTTGTCACTTATATTGATAGCTCATACACTTTTTAAAATCTTAAACTTTCAAATGGTCATTACTTTGCTTCCTTGCTCTCTAAATGATGAAGCATCACCCTTCCAGACTTGAGGCCATAACTACTCACCCTGACTCCCAGCTCTTTGACCTATAAAATAGGCTCATAAAAATTATAGCCTGGAAAGCAACATCTGGAACAACCTATAGACAGGGCTGGTAAATCATTTTGTAAATTCATAAAAATTTAGAAGGGCTTTCAATTGAGTACTAATAATAACACTTCAAAAGACTCGTAGCAAGTATTTTTTTCAAATGAAGCAAATCAAAAATTTTAAATAGCAGTGTCTAAAAAATAAACAAATAGGTATGTCTAATAGAGTATTTCTACATGTTTGAATTTATTTCAGAATATATAAATTAGCCAGGCAAATTAGCCTCCACTTTTAAGGCCTATGATGCATATCAGATCTAAGAGATTTTAAGTTCCATATGGGTTAGAATATGGAAATCAGATTCAGATTTGAATCAATCAATTTGCTTTTTCATTCATCCATTCCACAATATTTATAAAGTACTCATGCCAAAAGTAAAAATTTAATGGATAGCCCACTTCAGATTTTTATGACAGGCCTAGGAATGACTATTAAATTAAACCAGGGGATATTCTTTCCACATATACCTTTCTTTCAATATTTGGCACAGAATTGTCTTAGCGAGTTTCTTTCTGAAGTACTATTTTTTATGCTTCTGTGTTTATTACAGTGCATGCACAGAAAAGGCCCTCGGCAATATTGTCTGATTGACTTATTGACCTTTAGTTCTGGTAAGACAGCTGGGAGTGGGAGGGAAGGCAGGGGTTCAGTTTTTATTAACTTGGAATATCTTTTTCTGCTGATGGTGAGTTGACTGTATCATCTTTAAATACAGAGGATACTCCATTTTTTCTGTAGCTTAGAACTCATGACAGATAAAAAGATTCTAATTTAACAAGCATTTCAATATTTCTTTTCTGTCCTCATAGAAATAGTAAAACAGTAGTTTTCCCTTTAATTTATAAAATTACAGCTTTCAGAGATAAGCATTCTCAGATAATGGATACCACATATTTCATTTCAAATAGTTCATAATTTAGAACTCCACCAGTTTTCCATTCTTAAAGCAAAGAACAATATTGAACAGAGGATAAGCTACTTTTTATTAGAATGTTTTATTTTTTCATTCTTCCCATCAATTTTACAGTCATAAAATGTCAGCAATTTTTCAAGTATTAAAAGCATTTACAGAGAAAAAAGAAAACATTGTAGGTGAGCTTCCTGTCCCTCCTGGAGAATTATTTATGAGGTATTTTATTTACCCAAACAGAAGAAGTTGGAGTTTTCCATTTCTCAACTAGATACAATTTAAGATGTTTTCTGAGTAGCAATGTCACACGTTTTTATTTATATATGACAGCAGAATGCATTACAATCTTATTACACATATAGAGCACAATTTTTCATATCTCTGGTTGTATACATAGTATAGTCACACCAATTCGTGTCTTCATACCTGTACTTTGGATAGTAATGATCATCACATTGCACTGTCATTAATAACCCCATGCCCCCTCCCTTCCCCTCCATACCCTCTGCCCTATCTAGAGTTCATCTATTCCTCCCATGCTCCCTCTCCCTATCCCACTATGAATCAGCCTCCTTGTATCAAGGAAAACATTTGTCATTTGGTTTTTGGGGATTGGCTAACTTCACTTAGCATTATCTTCTCTAACTCCATCCATTTACCTACAAATGCCATGATTTTATTCTCTTTTATTACTGAGTAACACTCCATGGTATATATATGCCACATTTTTTTATCCATTCATTTATTGAAGAGCATCTAGGTTGGTTCCACAGTTTAGCTATTGTTAATTGTGCTGCTATAAACATTGATGTGGCTGTGTCCCTGTAGTATGCTGTTTTTAAGTCCTTTGGGTATACACCAAGGAGAGGAATAGCTGGGTCAAATGGTGAATTTGACCCAGCAATTCACACTTAACAAATATTTTAAATTTCATTTGTAGATCTTATAAAATTAGATTCATACCCATGCAAAAGAAGTAACTTAGAATTCGTTTTCCTTCTTTGAGGTTTTCTTTTCTTAGTCTGGGTAAGGAGAAGTTGATTGGGCAATTGGTAGAGAAGCCACTTCACTGTCCAGGAGAGAAAAATTAGTTGCCAGGTTGTTGCTTCTGATAAGCAGAATAATGGTCTTTGAAGATGCCCACATCTTCATCTTTGGAACTTTGAATATGTTGGCTTACATGGCAAAAGGGAATTACATTGTAGATGGAATTAAGAATGCTAATCGGCTCACCCTAAAACAGAGAGATGACCCTGGGTTGTCTGGGTGAGCGCAGTGTAATCACAGAATACTGCAAAGGGAAAGAGACAAGTGCTTTGAAGAGAAGAGTCAGGGAAATAAATGTGACGATGACATCAAGTCAGAGAAATGCTCTGTGGCTGAATTGAAAGATGGAACAGGAGATTGACCGGTGAAAGAATGTGGGTAACCTGTCCAAGCTAGAAAAGGCAAAGCAATGAGTCTCCAGAGCATCCAGAAAGGAATACAGTCTTGCCATCATCTTGATTTGATTGGAACCCAGTGAGATAGTGTTGGCCCTGTAACCTTCAGAACTATAATAGTTTTTGCTGTACGTGTGTGTGTGTGTGTGTGTGTGTGTATATACATATATATGTATATATATATATATATGTATATACACACATGTATATATGTATATACATCTCAATTTAAAATTTTTCTTAAAACCAAGCTCAGAAAGTTTTATATGCAGCCAGGCACAGGGCACACAACTGTAATCCCAACAGCTGAGGAGGCTGAAGCAGGAGGATTGTGAGTTCAAAGCCAGCCTCAACAAAAGTAAGGCACTAAGCAACTCAGTGAGACTCTGTCTCTAAATAAAATACAAAATAGGGCTGGGGAAGTGGCTCAGTGGTCAAGTGCCCCTAAATTCAATCCCCAGTACCCACCCACCTCCCAAAAAGAAAAGTTTTTTATGCCCCCGAGTCCTACTGGTTGATGGTTATTTCAGAAGAGGAGCATCCAAGTCATGCTAAAGGAAAAAATATCCTTTCCTTATATAAGATCACAAAGTCATATGGAGAAAAAAAGCAAATGAACCTCAAATCCCCACTGTTCTGTTTAGTGACATAGGTTTTCATTTTAGATAAGAATCCCTGCTCCTGTGGGTCATAGAATCCAGACCACTTCATTCATTCACTACTTTGCCTTTAGAAACAGCAAACACGAAATGCAGAGAGGCACCATTTATTATCTGCTCATAGCCTAAAGTCTTCTAGATATGGATTACAAGATAATGACCAGAGGGACAGATCATACTCTTCCTATAAGGACATGTACAATTAAAGAATGGGGAAAGGGAGAAGATAGGCAGGGAGGGAAACAGTGTCTTTGTGTGACAAGTTCTTTCAGGGACGAAAGGCCAACAGTCCCTTCCAAGGGAATTGTAATTTTGTCAGCTCTTGTCATCCCATATCCTTTATCATCAATGCTCTATGGAAATCCTGACTTGTAGAAAAAAGACAATGGCACAGCTCCTACTGGCTGCATGTACTTGGTGTCTGGGGGACTAGTTCCTCAGGAGACAAGAGGACATGGGGAGTTATTATGTGTGCTCCATGAGAAAGGAACTAAAAGAGCTTTATCAGTCAGAGATCTAGATATACATATTTGTATATATTATATGTGAGCTATGCATATTATACTGCTATGAATATATTTACAGATACACATACACATTCATACCTCAAACGGATTGGTTTCAGGACACCCCATAAGTACCAAAATATGTGGATGTACAAGTCTTTTTATATAAAATAATGCATATTTTCATATGACCTTTGCACATCCTCTCAATCATATTTTGATAAATACCAAATACAATCTGAATGCTATGTAAATAGTTGGCACACCATATTATTTAGGCAATAATAACAAGAAAAATATCTGTATCAGTACAGAAAAAGCTTTTATATTTTTTTCCAGATCATTTTGAACCACAATTGGTTAAATCCACAGACGTGGAACAAGAAGATGTTAATGGCCTCTTCAGATGGATATATGATGATGATGATGATGATGATGAGAGAGAGAGAGAGACAGGGAGAGAGAGGGGGCGGGTAAGGAACTGATTTATGTAATTATGGGAGCTAGCAAGTTCATAGAGCAGTCAGTAGGCTGAGAACTCAGGAAGAATTTCTCTGTTAGTTATGAAGTTGGATTCCTTCTCTGTGGAACCTCATGAGTCTTTTAGTTGATTAAATGAGGCCCACCACCATTGTGAATGATAAAGGAGATTATCTCCTTTACTGAAGATCAGTTGATTATAAATATTAATCATATTAGATAAAGCACCTTCACACTCACTCACTCTTTGCGTACAGGAACAACAAACATAAAATTCAGCAAGACATCATTTATTATCTACTCAGAATTCCTCCCAATACAAGTTACAAGCTATGGAATGTAGGGCCAAATCAGACTCCTCCTCTGAGGACATGTACAATTAAAGAGTGAGGAAAGGGAGAGAATAGAAAGAGATGTGGGGAGGGAAACAGTGTCTTGTTGGTGCAACACACACAAATCAACACCTAGATTCATGTTTGAAGAAACAATGGCTTACACTAATCAAGCTGACTTATAATCCACCATCACAAAGAGCCACAGTATCCTGTGATTTTTCCACCTTGGGGATAATGAGGCTCAGTTGCAATTGCAGAAGGACTACAAACTACAGTAACAGAAAGACTCCATGAGCTAGGAAGCAGCGTGACATACTGCGTGATTGCCTCTTTCCTGTAGTGTGTGACACAAAGGAGTGCATTTTGAGGAACAACATTTTGTTGTACCTCCCCTGGTTACACTCAACCAAAACTGAATCTTCAATGAGTGCACAGTATTAAAAGATGGATTGATTCCTCAACTTTCCCATAGTAAAATAAAATGTGATATCTTCTTTTCATTGTGCACACCTACACAGTCAAATGCCAAGTTTTGTTGAATATTACCAGAATTTATCCTCTCTTCTACATAGTCACATGCCCATCACAGAGTCTAAGACATCATCACCTTTTCCTTGAAATTTTGCAATTGTTTTTCTGTCTTGGGTAAGGCTGCCTGGAAACAGTCACTGAAACAGAGATTTCTGTGCAGAAATTTTATCATGGGATGCATAAGAAAACTTCATACAAGGAAGTGGGGGAAACACAAGGGACAGAAGTTGAATTGAGACATTGATAGAAGAAAGATTCCACTCTTATTATGGGAGTTATTATGGGGTGTCCTGAAACCAATCCGTTTGAGGTAGTTATTATTCCACTCTTATTATTAAGACTCTCTCTGAAGCTGAGAGTCTCCTTGGAATTTTCTCAAATCCAGGAAATCAGACTGATCACTAAGTAGTGGCCAGTCATTGAATATGGGGTGTACCTTATCCTGAAATGGTGATGTGATTTGTACACCACAACATCCACTGTAGTTTCCTCTCTTGAAAAGTGGTAAACTGTTTCCCTCTAGCCAGTCTTCACATTGTTGTCATCAATTTCTCCATGATCCACTGAAAATGTTCTTGGCTTTACTTTTCAGAGATATCCCAACTCTTTGGCATGACTGCCAAACCCAGTAAGATCTGTACTTGCAAACCTCACAGCTACATATCTTACCATATTCCCAGTGTAATTTGAGGTATAGTGTCACCAGTTCATAGTCTGTTTTACCTCCATATATTTGCTCCTTCCTTCCATCTGACTAGATCAACAGTTCTGAACTTTTATCCTATTAAGTAAACATGCTCTACTGTAGAAATATAGTTTATTTGTTATAAATAAAAAGAGACTAGGCAATTTCAATAGTCGGGGTAGGGTAGGGGAAAATAGTCAACCAAATTATAGTTTCTTAGTAAAAAAAAAAAAAAAAGAATACTAATTTCAAAAGAACATGTTGAAACTAGGTGTAATGGCATACACCTGCAGTCTCCTCTGCTCACAAGTTCAAGGCTGGCATCCACAACTTAGCAAGATAGTGTCTCAAAATTAAAAATAAAAAGGGCTGGTGATGTAGCTCAGTGGTACAGTGCTTTGGGGTTCAAAATTCATTATTACCCACAAAAAAAGAAAATATTGAGTCAAAATTGTCTATATTTGATGGAAACTACAAGAATTATAGCCAAAGCTTCAATAATAGCTATCTGGTACATTTTTACCAAGTAGAATTTGCCAGATGTTTTATATTCATTATTGGTCAATTCACGACAAACCCATGCATCATACTGGCCATTTTATAGGAGGATAAACTGAGAGTCAAAGAAGCAAAATAATATGTTCATTCTTATAAGTGGCATATTTGAAATTCAAACCAAAATTGTCCAACCCCAAGTCCATGTTCTTCAGATTTCTTTAATCTAGCTCGCTGGCACTAGAGTTTTAGCCAAGGGGAAAAAAAAATTAATGGTCTTTCCAATTTTGTCACAACTGTATCAGGAAATATTTTTGTCAAGTTTCAAAATGGAATGTTAATTCAATTATGACAGATCGGAGAGTTGGCCCTATAGATAATCAACAACCAGGAAGCAACTACTGCACAAACAGACATCATTTAGCATGGGAAATAAAGGGTCAAGGAAAGAAATAAATGTGCTTTCTGATGATAAAAGCCATAGTACACAGAAGGAAACAAAAATGTGGGAACTGGATTCATAGCACTTAAGACATATATTAAAACCAGTAAACCCATTAAGGAAAAATAACACCTTGTATGAATTGCCTGTATGTGTTATAACATGTCAAGGACTAAGCTAAGGACCAGGCTAAGAGTCTTTAAAAACAATGGTGCCTTCAAACAAAAGTGACTGAACTGTGAAGGTTCACCCAGAATAAGTACAATAAACTGAGTAGAAAAATAAGGACTCTAAATTCTTCCAAATCAAATGAAAGAGAAAGAAAGAGGGGGGAAAAAGAAGCAAAGGGAAGAACTTGCTTTGCAAGTTCATAGTTGCAAATAAGTGACTTCAAACATGAAGAAAAAGCTTCACAGTATATACCATAACCAAGCAATTAAAAAACTATATAGAATATATATGATGTAAATCCAAATAAAGTACAAGAAGGAAAGAAGGAAGAAATTCTGCCATTAATCAGATTATCTTCAATTAGATAAGAATTCCATCAATGTAAGTTTTTCATCTGATATTATTCAAAAAAGGACTTTTGTTGTGAGAAAATTTAACTTGTAGAATTCCTAGGTAGTATCTGACTTTAGGAACACAGAGAGCTCAGTTATGGCACTAGTGATTCCAATAGTCATCTTACAAAAGAAACCATTACACCTGACCTTTTCTCTGCCCCAGTGATCCTGCATATCATGTACAGCTGTGTGGATCAGAACAGACACCTCATTACACACAGACCACCAGTATTATGGATTGGATGTGAGTTATCCCTTAAAAGCTCCTGTGTGAGGCAATGCAAGAAGGTTCAGAGGAGGGTTAGGAAAGCCTTAACCCATTCAGTGAATTAATCACCTGACTGGATTAATTGAGTGGTAACTAAAGTTAAGTGGGATTTAGCTAGAGGAGATAGGGCATTGGGGGCGTGGTATTGGGGTCTATATTTGTATCTAGAAAGTGGAGTCTCTCTCTACTTCCTGAGCATCATATGATCTGCTTCCTTCTGCCACACTCTTCCCTCATGCTGTTCTGCCTCACCAAGCACCAAGGAATGGAGCTGGTCTTCTATGGACTAAGACCTCTGAAATTGTGAGCCCCCAAGTAAGCTTTTCCTCCTCTGAAATTGGACTGGTCCTTTATTCACAAAAAAAAAAAAAAAAAAAATGGAAAGGCTGACCAAAATAGAAATGGTACCGAGAAGTGGAGTCATTGCTGGGACTATCCTGACCAGGTGGTTCATGTTTTTGAAGTATTTTGGAATTTCTGAGAAAAATTTTGAGATGCTTAGCAGTACAAGCTGGAAATGCTTTAGATTGTTCTATGTGGAGCTTAATGGTTGAATCTGGTGACAGTTCAGAAGATCAGAATGCCAATAGGACCAGAGACAGTGAAGACAGGACTCAAAAGGGTTCAGAAAAGGATTCTATTGGAATTTGGAGTAGAGGCCAATTATGTTATGTTCTGGCTGAGAAGTTGTCTGCATTTTGCCCATGCCTCAGAATTTCTGTTGAGCTGATTTAAAAAGTGATGTGTGTACATCTTAAACTGGCAGAACAAATGTCTAGGCAGCATAGCACTCAGGAAATGGCATGCATATTACTGACATATTTTAGCCAAATGTATTGTGGTAATCAGAAGCAGAAAGAAAAGCAGAAAGATTTGAAAGACCTGGACATGAAAGGCAGGAGTAAAACTTGGGCTAAGGAAGTTGCAGTTGTTGAAGATTATTACTGCCAGTAGAGAAATGCCAAAGACTTTGCCCAGAGACAATAAGAAAGATGGCTTCAGGGCATCTTAGAAGCTAGCAAGACCACACCCATATCAGGCTCGAGGGAGTAATAGTGAAAATTTTCTTAAGAGACTAGTGGGGATCCTTCTTGCACAAAGGGGCTTAAGAGGTTTTTTCAATGTGCTCAGCAACCCAGGCACTCAGAGGCTCATGCAGCCTTGGTCCCTGGAGGATTGGCTACTGCTCAAAATGGCAGCAGACCTTGGCATCAACCACGTGGTGCTGGTTCTGCAGGAATGCAGAATGTTAGAGTCAGGGGGTCATGCAGGCTTCCACCAAGACTTTAAAGGAAGGCCTTAGTAGTCAGGCAAAGTGCAGCAGGGTCAGAATCCCTGTGGGCACTCCCTGAGAAGGCAAGGTGTGGAGATTGGTGGAGAAGACAAAGCTGCAGAGGAAACCCTCCAGATTAAAAAATGCCAGTAACATGGGACATCTTCCTAGGAAAACTGCAGGGATTGAACAAAGACAAGCCAACAGAAAGGCCACTTGGGTTGCAACCCACAAGGCCATAGGGATAGATCTACACAAGCCTTTTGGCAGAATATCATGATGCCATGTGCCCCAGATGCTAGACATGGAGCTATAGGGCTTGTTTGCCCAGCCAGATTTCTGTCTTGCTTTGGTCCTATCCCTGCTTTCTATGCCCATATTTTTGTTAATGGAAATGTTTACTCTGTACCTTTTTATATTGGATTCTTGAAAATTGCTTTTAATTTCATAGAAGCTCAAAATGTGAGATTGACTTGAACCTCAGAGAAGACTTTGGACTTGAACTTTGAGCAATCTCAGAACTGATGAGGCTATGGGGACTCTTGGAAATGGACAAAATGTATTTTGCATTGTGAAATGGTTGTGAGCTTTGGGAACTAGGGGCAGAATATCATGGTTTGGATATGAGGTATCCCCCAAAAGCTCACATGTGAGGCAACGCAAGAAAGTTCAGAGAAGAGATGAAATCCTAGTGTAGTTTTGATTTGCATTTCTCTAATTGCTAGAGGTGTTGAACGCTTTTTCATATATTTGTGTTTTTTTTTTGTAGGAAAAACATGCCAAAGAGTTTATTTTAAATTATTATTTTTTTGTTTGTTTGTTTTTAATTTTTTATTGTTGGTTGTTCAAAACATTACAAATTTCTTGATATATCATATTTCACACTTTGATTCAAGTGGGTTATGAACTCCCATTTTTACCCCATATACAGATTGCAGAATTACATCAGTTACACATCCATTGATTTACATATTGCCATACTAGTGTCTGTTGTGTTCTGCTGTCTTTCCTATCCTCTACTATCCCCCCTCCCCTCCCCTCCCCTCCCCTCTTCTCTCTCTACCCCCTCTACTGTCATTCATTTGTCCCCCTTGTATTATTTTTCCCTTTCCCCTCATTTCCTCTTGTATGTACTTTTGTATAACCCTGAGGGTCTCCTTCCATTTCCATGCAATTTCCCTTCTCTCTCCCTTTCCCTCCCACCTCTCATCCCTGTTTAATGTTAATCTTCTTCTCATGCTCTTCGTCCCTACTCTGTTCTTAGTTACTCTCCTTATATCAAAGAAGACATTTGGCATTTGTTTTTTAGGGATTGGCTAGCTTCACTTAGCATAATCTGCTCTAATGCCATCCATTTCCCTGCAAATTCTATGATTTTGTCATTTTTTAATGCAGAGTAATATTTGTTGATAGATTGTATTTCTTCTTCTGTGAAGTGTCTGTTTAGTTTCTTAGCCCATTTATTTATTGGGTTATTTGGTTTTTTAGATGTTAAGTTTTTTGAGTTCTTTACACATCCAAGAGATTAATGCTTTATCCGTGCGTGTGGTAAAGATTTTCTCACAATATGTAGGCTCTCTCCTCACAGTATTGATTGTTTCCTTTGCTGAGAAGAAGCTTTTTAATTTGAATCCATCCCATTTATTGATTCTTGAAAATGTTCCTGCTACTAATTACAATCCTTTTTGTATTTCACACCAACATTCCTATTGTGTTAAAGTTCCTGTGGAAGATACTTCAATTGGGCTGGGCAGTCACCATGATTCCTGGTTGTTTTCAGCTTTTTGCTGCTGTGACAAAAGGACCTGAACAGAACAACTGTACAGGAGGAAAGGTTTATGTGGGGGCTCAGTGTTAGAGGTTTTGTCCAGAGAAGACTGGCAGTACATTAATGGGATTATGTTGCATCATATTCTCCTTAGCTGACTTTTTATTTTCACAGCTAATTAACTGCTAAATGTTGGTAAAAGTTGCCCTAAATAGAGAAAGGATGGTCCAGATTTTAAGTGGATCTTGTGTTCTCAAATTAAGGCTCTGACAATAAATAAAGTATAAACTCTTTTGCTCATTTCTTTCAACCCTGTGAATTTGTTTAGTATCCCAGTTTATATAAATCACTGTTTTCCCAATCTATTTCCATTGGCAATATGAGTGATATTCTTCACAAACTTATTCTTTATAGAGTCTAGCAGTAAATTTGTTAACAGTTCTAGTTTTCTAAGTCAGTTCAAATATTTTATCAGAATACAATTTTATAGATTAACATGTAAATTATAAAAATTTCTTTCTTTGCTTCTTTTTTCCCTTCCTTTCTTCCTCCTTCCCTTTCTTTCTTTTTTTTTTTTTTTGTTTTTTGTTTGGTTGTTTATTTTGTTTTGAGTTAGGTGGGATAGGATGGATTAATATAGGGAGAGCAGGAGTCAGTAAAATCAGTCTCATTCATCAATCTTAATAATACTCCCCTCCTACATGGCAGAGGTGAATCTCTTTCACATTAAAGGCTACACTTATGGGGCTGGGGTGGTGGCTCAGTGGTAGAGCACTTTCCTCATATGTGTGAGGCACTGGGTTCAATCCTCAGCACCACATAAAAATAAATAAACAAAATAAAGTTATTGTGTCCATCTATAACTTACAAAAAGGCCACACTTGTAACATTTTCAGCCCAATCAAAGGAGATAGAAGGGAATCAGAAGGAAGCAAGGTACTGAGACACTGCTGAATAACCCCAAGTTCATGGTGCAGTGGAGATAGAACAATAGACCCAGGTTGTTCTTGGACAACACTCTGCAAATAAAGATCCATGGCTACTTTTCTTAGACTGTACAAAGCACCATCAAGGCAAGGTGTTAGGGTGACTCTTTCCTCCTAGAGAAGTGGCTTAAGCACCACAGTGTGTTGTATTGTGGACATCAAGTCTGTGGCATAGGGAACTTTCATCTCCTTCAGTGTTTGGGGCTGGCCAGGGTTCCAGTCCTCCAACAGGGCCTCAAGCCCACATTTGGCAATTTCAAGTTAAGTCAGAGAAAAGCTTGGGAATCTTGACATAGTTATTTACAAGTCACCTGTATTGTGTATTCAAATCTAAAAATGTTTAATTCCCTGATTTGGTAGAAATAGAGCAACAGTAAGAGAAAATGTGTCTCAGTGAATCCTTATCCCTCCTGAGAGTTGCCCCACATATATCAGGTCAATGGGCATTTAGCCTTTGAATGAGTTATTGTGTGGGATCCTCAAAAAAAAAAAAAATGTTGAGTACCAATACACAAAGATCAGTGTCCTTTCATGTCTTCCATAATCCCAGCCACCCTCTTTGTCAGAAAGAAGGCTGGGACACAGGAAATACCCTAAGGTTTCCTGACATGCATGCCTGTTTGGGTCTAATATCTAATAATACCCTCTTCTATAGATTCATTCTGAAGTCCACCGTCTCTCTATTAATTGGTGAAGAGCACCCCACAATCCACACAGGACAATGATACATCTTTGTGTGTTTACTGTGCCTTGATTAATCTACGTGCAGCTTTTTTTTTAGCCTCATTTTTTTCTACATTTTACAACCAGTTATACACAAGCTCTCTGAGAATAAAGTATCTTTGTTTTTTGTGTCTCTATACCAGAATACCTGAAACAAGGTAATTTTACAAAATTCTGGAAGTTGGGAAGACCAAAATCAAAGGGCTAAATCTGGTTAAGGGGCTTTTTGCTGTGTTATAACATGACTGAAGGTATCACATGGTAGAATGGGGAAAGAGAAGGAGGTAGGAGGCAGGAAAGGAAGAGAGAGAAAGAGAAGCTGAATTCATCCCTTAACAAGAACTTGATCCCATGATAACAGCATTAATCCCTTAGGAGCTGTCATGTCCTAGTCATCTCCTAAAGGTCCCACTTTTTAGCTCTGTTGCCTTGGAGATTAAGTTTACAACACAAAAACTCCAGGGGACACATTCAAATCATGACACCATTATAAATAATTCTTTAATAAAGCCTGTCAAATTATCTTATCTCGTTCCCAGTCAATTCTTCTGGAATGTTCCCTCTATAATCTGGTGTCTTGTGACTTTATTTGAAGTCCCTCAACCTTAATACTGCTCACATCCCACTTAGAAAAACAAAAAAACATTATCTTAGCTCCCAGCATCTCTTTTCATCTTTCCTTCTGTTCCATGGGCGCTGTGAAGCTACTAAATTTAAACCCATGACAGAAACAGGACAAGGTACATCCTCATACATTTCTATTCTCATCCCACCTTCTGTATCATCCCTGAATGTTTTAAATTTCAATGATTTTAATGTGAGTTGAAATAAATAAGACCATAATGACTCCACCATCTACATTTATATTAGATAAATATACAATCCAATCTACATAAATATGCATACATCTTAAAAGGGGAATACTAACTCATCACAGTAAAGGAGAATATCTGAAAAGTGGTATTTTAGAATAATGTGCCTAACTCTGCCACTACCCATAACACCTTACACATACATGTAAATGACTAAAATTGTCAGGCACTTTATATTTGGGGTCAGAGAATTTCTGAAATTTTGAAACAAAGAAAATTATAACAGAAGGAAATAGTTCTGATTATATCCACCATTGAAGTTTTTTAAAACTTATATTTATCAACTGAGTAGGCATTCTTGCTTTCAAAATCAGGCATTCATTCTCAGAAGTCATTCGACAATCAATGTGTTTTAAATTTTGAATATTTAGTCTGCTAATATATGCATTGAATGTCATTACCAACAATAAATCAGGTGTACGGTATCTGCATAGAACTCAGAATAAGTAATTCAAACTTCTCATGTTCAGATTGCAAGGAAATATTCAGATTGTTTTCTTGAGATTTTAATTAAAACAAGCTCTCAAGTATGAACCGCAATTTTTATATTCTTAAACAATTAGAATATAAAAGTCAATGAGTGGCAGCAAAACAATTGAAGAGATTCAAATTCAAGTGTATGTCAATTCCTTTGAAAAGTATCAAAAATCTAGCCCTGATGAAGCATACATGCTGAGATATATGTCAATCTTCCCTTTCAACTTATGTAATTTTATTAAATCATTCATAATACCAATCAGATAAAAAATCATTTTAGTAACTTATTTGACAACTATCTAGCAAGTTTCAGTTATTCCAATTCTTGATTGGACACTTCACTATCTCCCATAGCCAAAATATGTATTGAGATCTATTATAGTAAGAATATTTCTCATTCAACATTCTTGACTCTCTTGCTTATAATTCTGAGTGTTGATACTACCTAAGAGTTTCCCCACTGAAAGTATCAAAGTAAGTATATGTTGTCAGATTTCTGTTCTTAAAGTGAGCTATCAGCCTTTTTGCTCTAAACTGGTCATTTCAGAGTAAAACAGAGTGAAGTGTTTGAAATGGCAATAGAAAGCATATTTCCCTTTGCCTCTAACAGCCACACTTTAAGTTGATGTGTGTAAGGAACATTGTATTACATGTATTTTGAACTAAGAGAACAAATGGCTCCTAAATTTTTTTAGGGGCATGTCACTCTCAGCATGACTACTGGATCCATATGGCTCCCATAGGCAATGACATACTGATCCCACCCCATGACCCTGTTGATTGGCCCAGGAATGGATATCTCATTCTAGCTGGGTCAATTAAAATTCTTCCTGGAATAGTTTTTAAATTGAAACTGAAAAAGTAGATCAGTCTTTTGTGTTGGTGGAACACATAATTATGGACAACTAATAAACCATTGGTAACTCTGTGTGGAGCAAACTAAAAGTGATGATGGTAACATACAGGATATCAGTGATAAGACAGGTTGTATCCTAGTGTATTAAAGTCCCAGGACGCAGCTACTTATGAGAACCAGCAGCTTCTTGAAACTTGATTGTTCAATTCTTCCATGCATTTAAGGGATGATTTTGAACTAGATTATTACAACCCAAAGAATACTGACTGGCATTTAAAATAATTATCCTGGAGAAATTTTCTTCTTTCTTTCTACAAATTTGATATGGGTGAGCCCCAAGTAGGGTGGCAATGAGTAACTTTATAAAAACTGAGGTTTTGAAATGCAAGAGTTTAATATGGACACTTTCATTGATAAGCACCCTTATTGAATGTAAAGAAGCAGTTAGTGGCCTCTGCTACTGCCTGAAGGCCTATTTTTGGGGTGCCCCTATGGCTGCCAACCCACTACCACCACTGCCCAGAGATCCACTTCCAGGGTGCCTGCAGGTTTGATTGCACATGGACACCTCCATCTTGGGACACCAGCCAGGGCCTGGGGGGCCAAAGTGCTGTAGATATGCCACCACCATCTCGGGGCATTGTTGCCTCTGACCAGCGAGGGCCTGGAAGTTCAGTGTAGGGTTGCCTACAGGTTTGGCTGCACCTGAGGTCTTCCTACTGGGAGTGCTAGTGGCAAATATGTTATTCCAGGGACTCCTAGCTTTGAGGATCTGGGTTTGGAAATTAGCTGAAATCCAAATTACTTTTCCTCATATGTAATTTTTTTTCTCTCACAGACTTTAATATTTTATCCTTATTCTGTATGTTAGTTATTCTCATTATAATGTGCCGTGGTGTGAGTCTGCTGAAGAGGCCTACAGGACCCCAAACATACAAAATTACAGCAGACTCACACCACGGCACATTATAATGAGAATGACTAACATATACCAAGTTATGAAAGAAAATGGAGGCCAGCAAAAAATCCAATATCCAGCAAAATTAAGCTTCATATTTGAACATGTAATAAACACCTTCCATGATAAACAAAAATTAATTCACAACTAGAAAGCCTGCACTACAGAACTCAGTAAAATATTTCATGAGGATGAAATAAAAAGAAGTAAAAACCAGCAAAGGGAGGAAATACATTAAAGGAAGAGTCAATCAAAGGAGAAACTAGTCAAATTAAAAAACACAAATAAACCAAAATGACCAGGAACACAAATCACATCTCAGTAATGTTAATGGCCTAAACTCATCCATCAAAGACAGACTGTCAGATTGGATTAAAAAACAAGACCCAACAATATGCTGTCTCCAAGAGACTCACCTCATAGACAAAGACATGCACAGACTGAAGATGAAAGGATGAGAAAAAGTATATCACTTATACGAATAACAAAAACAAGTAGGAGTTTCTATCCTCATATAAGATAAAGTGGACTTCAAGCCAAAGTTATTCAGAAGGGACAAAGAAGGGCATTTCATACTGTTTAAGGGAATTACACATCAGCAAGACATACAGTTTTAAATATTTATGCCCCAAACAATGGAGTATCTATGCACATCAAATAAATCTTTCTCAATTTCAAAAATCAAATAGACTACAACACAATAATACTGGTTGACTTTAACACAAATCTTACACTATTGGACAGATTTTCCACATAAAAGCTAAATAAAGAAAATATAGAATTAATAATAAAATCAATAATTTAGACTTAATAGACATATATAGAATATTTTATCCATCAATGAGTGAATACACTTTCTTCTCAGCAGCACATGGATCATTCTTCAAAATAGATCATATCTTAGGCCATAAAGCAACTCTTAGTAAATATAAAAAATGGAGATAATAGCCAGCATTCTATCAGATCATAATGAAATGAAATAAAAACTCACAATAAAATAAAATAAAATAAAAATAAAAGCTTCTCTAACACCTGGACACTAAATAATGCACTACTGAATGCTGAATGGATAGAAAAAGAATTCAAGGATGAAATTTTAAAAATACCTAGAGGTAAATGAAAATATCAATACAACATATCAAAATCTCTGGGACTCTATGAAGGCAGTACTAACAGCAAAGTTCATTGCATTGAGTTCATTCATTAAAAGAATAAAACATCAGTGAATAATAAGCAAACATTACATCTCAAAGCCCTAGAAAAAGAAGAACAAATCAACTCCAAAAGAAGTAAGAGACAGGAAATAATTATAATCAGAGCTAAAATCAATGAAACTGAAACAGTTCAAAAAACTGACAAAACAAAAAGTTGGTTCTTTGAAAAAAATAAATAAAACTGATAAGCCCTTAGCCACACTAACAAAGAGAAAGAGAAAAAAATTCAAATTACTAAAATCCATGATGAAAAAGGAACTACCACAACAGACAACTTCTGAAATACAGAAGATAATTAGCAACTATTTTGAAAATTCACACTCCAATAAAATAGAAAATCTTGAAGACATCAAAAAATTTCTACAGACATATGATCTTCCCAAACTGAACCAGAAAGACATACATAATTTAAACAGATCAATTTCAAGCAATGAAATAAAAGATGCCATCAAAAGCCTACAAATCAAGAAAAGCCCAGGACCAGATGGATTCTCAGCTGAGTTCTATAAGACCTTCAAAGAATTAATACCAATACTCCTCAAAGTATTTCATGAAATAGAAAAGGAAAGAACCCTTCCAAACTCATTCTCAAACTCATTATCCAAAACCAGACAAAAACCCATCAAGGAAAGAAAACTTCAGATCAATATCCCTGATAAACGTAAATACAAAAATTCTCAATAAAATTCTGGTGAATCACATACAAAAATATATTTAAAAGACTGTACCTCAAATGGAGTTCATCCCAGGCATGCAGGATTGGTTCAACATAGAAAAATCAATAATATAATTCATCACATCAATAGACTTAAAAACAAGAATCATATAATCATCTCAATAGATGCAAAAATAATTTTTTACAAAATACAGCACCCCTTTGTGTTCGAAACACTAGAAAAAGTAGGGATAGTAGGAACATAACTCAACATTGTAAAAGCCAAATATGCTAAACCCAAGGCCAACATCATTCTAAATGGAGAAAAAATTGAAAGCATTCCTTCTAAAAACTGGAACAAAAACCAGATACCCTCTTTCACCACTTCTATTCAACATTATTTTTGAACCCCCTAGACAGAGCAATTAGGAGAAAGAAATTAAAGGGATATGAATAAGAAAAGAAGAACTCAAACTATCACTATTTGCCAATGACATGATTCTATATTTAAAAGCTCCACATGATTCTATATTTAAAAGTTTCCACCAGAAAACTACTAGAACTAATAAAAGTAGTAGCAGGATATAAAATCAACACACAGGATTACAAAGAACTCAAAAAAACTTCACACCAAAAAAAAGCCAATCACTAAATGGGCTAAGGAACTAAACAGACACTTCACAGAAGAAGAAATGCAATTTACCAACAAATATATGAAAACATGTTCAACATCTCTGGCAATTAGATAAATGCAAATAAAACTACTCTAAGATTTCATCTCACTCCAGTCAGAATGGCAATTATCAAGAATATAAGTAACAATAAATGTTGGCAAAGATGTGGGGAAATATATTGCTGATGGGACTACAAATTGTTGCAACCATTATGGAAAGCAATATAGAGATTCCCCAGAAACATGGGCTGAAACCACCATTTGGCCCAGTAATCCCACTCCTCAGTTTATATCCAAAGGACTTAAAAACAGCCTACTACAGTGACACAGCCTTATCAATGGTTACAGCTGTTAAACTCACAATAGCTAAACTATGGAACCAACATTGATGCCTTTCAACAGATGAGTGGATAAGGAAATTGTGATACACACACACACACACACACACACAATGGAATATTATTCAGCCAAAAAGCAGAATGAAATGATCACATTTGCCCATAAAAAGAATGGATCTAGAAAATATCATGCTAAGTGAAATAAGCCAATCCCCAAAAACCAAAAGCTAAATGATTCCTCTGACATGCAGATGTTAATTCACAATAAGGTGGGGGGTGCAGTGGCTAGGGAAGGATAAAGTTATTTTAGATTTAGAGGGGAGCAAAGGGAGGGGGGTGTATGGAGGTAGAAAAGGTAGTAGAATAAATCAGACAATATTGCCCTATGTACATATATGACTACACAACCAGTGTGATTCTGCATCATGTACAAACAAAAGAATGAGAAATTATACTCCATTATGTATGATGTATCAAAGTGCATTCTTCTGTCATGTATAACTAATTAGAACAAATTTTAAAAAGAAGAAGCAGTTGGTTAACCTACCACCTATCATTGGAGCTCAGATTAAGAGATCATTGGGACTTGAGCTTTAGGGAAATGCTGTCATACATACCACAGGGTGTTGGCTACTTCTTTCAGCATCATAAAAACAAGGAATAGGAGGGAGAAGCTGACTCTGACTTGTTGAAAGTTGACAGAAAACAAAAAGAATAAGAACATAGATTTGTTAAAGAAGGAAAATTCCATTCTGCATGAACATAATAATCATGAGACTTCTTGAGATCCAAAAATAATGCAATTTAATGAGTTGTAGCAAACTTGCCTCACCCTAAATAGTAAACTGAGAGGCAGAGTATTGACTCTTAGCAATGGGAACAGGTATATTCCAAAAGACAAATCTGAAAAGAACAAAATACATATGCATGTATAAAATACGAGTCATGTAATCTCAGCATTGCTGCACACAAGTTAAATGCTCTTATATTTGCATTCGAAGCTGGCATTATGTGTTATGATGATGAATGGTGAAACCCATGATAATAATTTACTTCTTTTTTTCTCAATAATATTAAATAGCCAATAAAAACATGAAAAAACAAGAAACCATGGAATAAAAAAAGGCTTTATATTTTGAAAACTTGAATGGTATTTTCCAGCCTTCAAAGTAAGGAGATCCACTGTTTTATTCAGCTTTTTTGACACCATAATCAAAATGACCTGACAAGAACAATTTTAGGAGGGAAAATTGATTTGGCAGCTCATGGTTTCAGTGGTCTTAGTCCACAGATAGCCAGCTCCATTCCTTGGGGCTTTGCAGTCAGGTTGAACATCATGGCATAAGAGTATGGCAGAGGAGAGCAGCTGGGAACAGCACATCAGAAAGCAGAGAGAGAGAAAGAGAGCGAGCAAGCACGGGCGGGCAGGCTTTACTCAACAAAACAAAGTATAAACCCCAAAAGCACAGTCAGGGACCTGCATCATTCAGCCATACCTTACCTGCCCACAATAACCATCCAATAAATCCCTATCAGGTGATCAATGCACTGATTAGTTTAATATTCTTGTTTTAGTCAGCTTTTTCACTGCTGTGACTAAAGGACTTGACCAGAACAACTGTAGAGAATGAAAAGTTTATTTAGGGCCTTCCAGTTTCAGAGGTTTCTGTCCATATACAGCCAGCTCCATTCCCCAGGGTTCCAAGTGAAGATGAACATCATGGCGAAAGAGTATGACTGAGGGAAGCAGCTCAGATGATGATCAGTGAGCAGAGAGAATGTGACTATACTCACCAGATACAAATATATGTACACCCCATAGCCACGCCCCCAAAGAACCACAAAGAACCACTTCCTCCAGCCACACCCAACCTGCCTTCAGTCACCATTCAGTTAATCCCATCATGAATTAATTCACTGATTTGGTTAAGGCTAAAACCTAATCTCTTCTTATGATCCAATCCCTTCTTTTAACCCAATCGTTTCTTCTCAAAACTTTCTTACATTGCTTTTGGGCAATACCTAAAATCTAAAACATAATATTCTACACCTAGCCATCAAAACCTCATGATCATCTCACAATGCAAAATACATTTATAAAGTCCAGTTTCAAGAGTCCTCATGGTCTTAAAAGTTCCAGGATTGTCCCCAAAGCCCAAGCCTCTGAGACTTGAGACAAATTCTCAGTGTGAGGTTTGTAAAAATCAAAAGCAAGTTACATGTATATAATATATAAAGGTATAGAGTAAACTCTTTCATTCCCAAAGGAAGAAAGGATGGGACCAAAGGATGACTGAAATCCAGCTGAGCAAACAAGTCCTGTCTGGCATCTAGAGTATATGGCATTGGGATAATCTCTCCAAAGGACTAGCTCTGCCCCTATGGTTTTGCTGGTTGCAGCCTACATGGCCTCTGTTGATTTTTCTCTACTGGATTCCTGCTGCTTTCCTTGGTAGACATCCCATGGTATTGGCCTCTCTTGCTTGAGGTCTCCACTGCAGCTGCAGCTTTCTCCTCATAGCTCCATATACTGCCTTCTCAGGGACTGCCCACAGGGACTGTGACCCTGCTGCACTTTGCCTGACCTAGGACCTTCCTCTAAAATCTCAGTGGAACCCTCCATGACCTCTTACTCCAGTATTCTGAATTCTGCAGAACCAGCACTGCATGGTTGATGCCAAGGTCTGCTGCCATCTCAAGCCTCCAGGAGTCAAGCTGCATCAACTTCTGAGTGCCTGGCTGGCTGAGCATGGTGAAACAACTTCCTAGGCCCCCAGTACAAACAGGGCGCCCCCTAGTCTCTTCTCAAAGGAATTTTTTCTTATATACCCTTGAGCTTGCGATCCAGGGTCTTGCCAATTCCTGCCATGCCCTTAAACCATCTTTCCTATTGTCTGTGGGCAAAATCTTTAGCATTTCCTTAGTGGCTATAATATCTTTAACAACCAGATGTTCCTTAGCTCCAGTTTCACTCACAGTTCTCTGGCCAAACTGTAAGTTTTTCAAGTCTTTATGCTTTGCTTTCTGCTCTTGATTATCACAGTATGCTTGTCTAAAAGCTCCCAGCAATATCCATGCCACTCCCTGAAAGCTGTGTTGCCTAGAAATTTCTTCTACCTGATTAAGTCCATTACTTTTAAATTCAGCCTTACAGAAAGCCTCAGGGCACAGGCAAAAGCCAGACAGCTTCTTAGCCAGAAAGCAACATGAATGACCTCAAGTCCAATTTCCAACAGAGCCCTGTCCTCTGAAACCTAATGAGCCCATTCTTTACCATCCACAGTCAGATCAGCATTCTGGTCTACTGAGCTCCCACCAAAATTGCCTATTAAGCTCCACTTACAACACTCTAAAGCTTTTCCAGCTTATAACACTAAAATTTTCAAAATTTTTACCACAAATTCCATAAAGTTTCAAAAGTTTCTAAACCACAAGGGGATTAGTAACAGCAACCTCATTTCTCCATACCAATTTCTGTTTTAGTCAGCATTTGCGCAGCTGTGACCAAAAACACCTGACAAGAACAGTTTTAAGAGGAAAAGTTTATTTAGGGCACATAGTTCCAGAGGTCTCAGTACACAGATAGCTGGCTCCATTCCTAAGAGCTCTAGATGAGGCAGTGAAAAAGTGCGGCAGAGGAAAGCATCTGGGAACAGCACATCAGGAAGGGGAGAGGGAGGGAGGGAGGGAGAGGGGGAGAG
>NW_025999842.1:31237318-31272896 GCF_001458135.2 Marmota marmota marmota | reverse complement strand
GGAGAGAGAGAGAGAGAGAGAGAGAGAGAGAGAGAAGCCCTCTGCTTAACAAGAACAAAACATAAACCCCAAAGGCATGCCCCCAGGGACATACTTCCTCCAACTGTCAACAGTTATCACCCACTTAATCCCTGAGGGAATTAATGTGCTGATTAGATAAATCTTTTATGATTCAGTCATCTCATTTCTGAACTTTCCTGCATTGTCTTACATGTGAGCTTTTGAATGATACCTCATACCTGAATCATAACTTCCACATTTTCATTTTGCATTGGACATAAGAAATTATATAACCAGGTCTGATAGTAGGTATAATAAAAACAGCTTTGTTCCTCAAACCAAGGTTTAACATAGTTCCCAGCTGATACTAACCATTAGACCACCCTCTCCACAGTGTACTACATGCTAAGATTCTGAAAGCAGAGATGGGATTGCTTCTTCTTGGCATAGCTACTCTCCCAACAAGCAATAGTCTAGTTACCAGAAGTTCAGTTGCTTTATCTTACATAGAGAAACATATGAAATTCTAGTTGAGAGCCAGAATTTAAAACATTTTGGTGACTCAGTCTTATGGCTCAATTCAAAATTATCTCTTTTAACTACTCAAAGTAGAAACTAAAATGTACACAATATCCAACTCACACAAATTCATTTTGACACTTCTTTTGCTTTTACATGAAACCAAAAAAAAAAAAAATAGTTGAAATTTTGCAATGTTGACCTTTCTTTTATAATCTAGGCATTTTCTGTTTTTCCAAAGTTTGACTAAAAATTGTAGCGGTGAATTGTTTTTCTCAGAAGATTCTTTAACCAGTTCAAGTGATGCTGTAGATTAAAACCTTGTCAACAATTTCTGTCTGGATGGATTCAGCTCAGTGTAAAGCACACAATTCAGGCCTATTAATATCTTAGAGCACTTCCCTTTCATCCACCAGTCAGAAGCCCTGACTTTAAATAATCAAAGAAGCCATCCCAATGTAGCACCTAACTTCGATCAGAAAATTAAATAAAATAAAATAAAGCCTGTAGTAGGCCTTACATGATGGTAAACTTAAATTACACATTAACTTCCCACTCTGCTAGTTGGCAAGATCTGCCTCACATGAGAAGAGTTTCTCTTCAGAAGCCCTCCTAACAATTACTGTTCCACTCTATTTCTATGAGCTTGTTCACACGTAAACAAGATCACCCAGCATTCTCTTTCTGGGCCTGCCTCATGTCACTCACCACGCTGTCCTCCATGTTATTTCATGGAGGAAAGGGGGATATGCTGGTGACAGGACACAGATTTTAAGTTATAGCATGAATAAGATCTGGTAACCTGATGTAGATTATGGTGGCCATGGTTTATATTTTTACTGTTTACTTGAAATTGCTGGAGGAATAGATCTTAAGTGTCCTAAACACACACACCAAAAACACTTTTAGTTGGTGTGACAAAAATACCTGAAAAGAACAACTTAGAAGAAGTTTATTTTGGCTCATGGTTTCAGAGGTCTCATTCCAAGAAAGTAGATTCTATCACTCTGGGCCCAAGGTGAGGCAGAACATCGTGGCAGAAGAGTGTGGTGGACTAAAACTAAACAGTTTATGATAGCCAGGAAGCAGAGAGAAAAGCAACACCAGCAACAAAATACAAACTTCAGAGGCACATCCTCAGTGACTTACTTCCTCAAGCCACAGCCTACCTAGCTACTGTTACCAACCAGTACAGTGGTCCTTTCAAATTATTGATCCATCAGATGGATTAATCCACTAATTAAGTTGCAGCTTTCATAATCTGATCATTTTATCTCTGAACATTCTGAACATTCCTGCATCCTATAGCAGGAGCTTTGGGGGGACACCTCATATTCAAACCATAACAGAAAATGTAACTATGTGGTGATAAGTGTGTTAATTATTTTTTGTGGAAAATATTGCACAATGTATCTATATATTACAAATCATCATATTGTATGACTTAAATGTCTATTACTTTATTTGTTACTTATGCCTCAATAAAGCTGGAAGTGGGGAGAAACAGTTCCTCTAAAAACAAACTTCCTCTTGACTCCAAGAAGTGGAATAACTGGGGTATTGACTAAAAATGGTGGTCCACAATTATTAAAATATAGGAAAGTCCATTGACCCATATTAACATTACCCCAGATATATCCAAATCTTCTTTGCCTCTCCACCATGAGATGGTATAGGACTGGCCTGCCTTTTCTGGTTCAAGAGCCAATAACGGCATTGTGCCAGGGAGCCCTCTCTACTTTTAGTGAAGAGTCATGCAAAGAACCACAGTCTGGGTGCTCACTCTGCAGGTGAAATCTTTCCAGGTGGACACCAGCATCAGTGGACCTCCATTCTGTGGGTCACCTCTTCACTGGCTTCACAGTGATGTAGACAGCGTCAGCAGAGCAGCAAAGGTCACTTTTGCTACAGTACAAGAATTTCTCAAAACCATGAATTTATGTAGATGCTTTCCATTTAATACTGGGGTCTGTCACTATCCCCTCCTTGTATTTCTACTAAAATGAAAAAAAAAAAAGCATTCCATCTACCCGAACTGGGTTTTCTGAGTTGTTGTTGTGGTGGTGGTTTTGTTTGTTTGTTTGTTTTTTTCCTGATATATACTATTTTGTTTTTTCCTTGAACGCAATCCAAGATCTTTCACAGATGCCTGAATCTACAGATAGTACCAACCTTTATATATACTATTTTTCTTTATATATTTCAACTTACAATAAGGTTTAATGTGCAAATTAGGCATGGTAAGAGATTAATAACAATAACTAATAATAAAATATAACAATTATAACAATATACTACAATAAAAGTTATTTAAAACTTATGCATGTTATCTAGAATTTTCTATTTAATATTTTCAGGCTATAGTTGGCCATTCATTGGTAACTGAAATCTCCAAAAGTGAAACTATGAATAAGAAGGACTACTGTATACAAATTGTCCTCTTCAAATTGCTTTATATGTTTCTACATGTTCTATAAATTGTCATATCAAATAAGTATTATTTTGTTTAAGTCAAAATGCTTAAATGTTAAAGGATTTAGAATTTAATATTTCTAATCTACTCACTATTTATGGAATACATTTGAGAGAGTAGTCCCAATTTGCCAATATGACCCAAAGTATTATCTTTGATAGGATCTGATCATATTAAAGCATATTAAAAATAAATATTCATATTATGTAACGTGAAGACTATTAAGTTTACCTACATGAACATAAAGAATAATGTAAGATATAATCCATTCCATGTAACACTGATATCATTATTCAAATTAAATTTTTCTCCTAAACTGTGCTACCAAGTTGAGTGGATTAGATACCCATTTGGAAAACAAAGCATCTTTCTCAAACCATGAAATAAAGAGTTCTAAGTAAATTACAAATATCACTGGAAATGTTATAACAAGACACTTTTAGAAGAAAATGTAAGAGGATGAGTTCAATGACCTTGGAGTAGGCAAAGATATTCAAATGAGGTTAATAATAACCAAAAAAATTAAAATTGAACTTTGCCAAAATTGAGAATTTCTGTTCACCAAATGACACTATTAGAAGAGTGAAAAGAATATGTAGAATATGTTTCTGATATAGTTATCTAAAATAGACCCTATATTCAGAATATGTAAAGAACTGAAAATCAATAAGAATATGACAACTTATTTGAAAATGTGGAAATTATTTGAGTAAGCAATCACGGTGATCAATTTAAACAAGAAATTTAAGCACCATAATTAGAAAAATTAAACACAATGCAATACCACTGCATGCCCTCAAAAAGGAAAATATCCAGTGCTGCCAAGAATGCAGAACAACCTAAACTGTCATACACTGATGGTGGGAGTGTAAATTGAAGCAAACATATTGGAAACTATCAGGAAGTATTTACTGATACTAAACATATGCCTAAAATATGACCCTATATACACAAAAGATGTGTAGACATATGTTCACCAAAAACACAAAAACGAATGTCTGTAGCAGCACTTTGCATTACAACTAAAGACTAGAATTTACCCATATGTCCATCAAGAACAGAATAAAAAATAACTTGTGGTACATTCACATGATAGAATACTATCTAGTTACACTCTTCAGTGATACTGTACAGAGGAATATTCACAATTATGTACAACAATACAGATCAATCTCATCAACATAATCCCCAGTGAAGAAAACCAGACACAAGTGAGTGAAATACTAACTTAATTTGTATCAAATTCTTGATTGCTTTATGATCTAAATGTTTACATGGGTGTGTCTTTCTGAAAAATAAAAATCAAATTTTACACTTCTAACTTATACACTTCTCTGTGTTTTAGATTCAATTAAACTTTTTAAAAGTTCTGTCAAGTGGACAGTATTCATATTTTTAGCAGAATATCACAACATTTTGCATTTAGCTTTTGACATCTCCATCTAAAAGAAAAGACAAATGTGAGTGTACACACACAGGCGTGCGAGGGAGTTGCCATTCTGTGGATCTCAGTATGACCTATTAAAAACTATTATCCTCAATTAAAATGGCTAGTTTGGGTAAATCAAATACCTAAAGCATCTCTGTCTGCCCTCCTTTTATCTACAGGGTTGGAAGGCTAACTGCATTAGAAGTATAAACTTTTTTTTTTCTTTTATGTTTCCTTCTGCTTTACCTATTCTTGATTTCAATTTGAGTTATTTGTAACTAAAAATTGAAAGCCTTTTGAATGTGCGTTTATAAAAAAGTAAAATGTGTCTTTTTAAATTTATACTATTTTCAAATTTGAAAAATTTAATGCCAACCTTAGATTTTTTCACTTTTTTCAGCTTCAGCTGAGTTGGCTGTTCCCTGTCCACAGGCCCAACAACTTAGCTATTGTTCATTTTCTATCAAGATATCTATAACATTGATCATTTCTATTCTATACTCTTTTCTAAACCCCTGCCTCAAAAATAATAAAACTAAATTACAAACCCTTGCTGATGACCTATCACCAAAGTTTCTGAAATTTTCTGAAAGTCAAGGAAGGCATTCAACTCAGGAAGGCAAAGATCCCTGATGAAACCAGGTACATTGGCCTTGAGTAGATGCTCTACAATGAACACATGTTATTTATTCACTACACTGGAGGCTCCTCAAGGAAGCACCCACATATTATTCAGTTTATCTTCAATAACCAGCCAAATCCCCAGCAATAGCAAGTGTTCAATAGATAGCTGTTAAATGAATAAGTTAATGAATTAAAGAATTCTTTGAAAATATGATAATGGCTTCAGAATGTTCCATTTCACATAACCTAGTTGGTTTTGAAAGGTTAGCTGAAACTGCCACATTTTTCTAGAGTTCTCTGCCAGCAAACAGATGAAAATCAAAGTATGCACATTCTAAGTTTAAAAAGTCATCTGACCCAAGGCCAATCACTGTCCTCTGGGGCTTTCTGAGAAAGGCCATTTCAAAAGAACCAGCACTAAAATGGTACCACCATAGGGTTAGAAAGGGGATAAAAATTTAACCCAAGGTGAAAAGGAATGGAGATGCAGAACGGTGAAGTAGCAAGCCACCCTACCTCCTCCCCTCTCCTTGGGTGTGGAATCATTCAGTTAGTTCTCCCAATTCCTATGATGCTGGAGATTTTCAATTGTTTCCATGTAAAAAGAAAAAAAAAATCTGTCTTCACAAAGTGACCATTTCCCCAAGGCCTGGTGCTAATACCAGAAGAAAATGAGCAGGAGGGAAGTCTCAGAACAGAAGGGCCTACATTCACTACATAAACATCTGTGAATTTTGCATGGATGATGTAGCAAATTCTGTGCAAAGTGTTGGGGATTCAGTCATCACTGTAGTCTCTCCAGGAAAGCTATCTCAGGATGAGGTGGCCCTAGCACCAAGAAAGTGGTCTACATAACTTGTTACAGGGGCTGAGGAAGACACCAGCTCAGTTGATGCTCCTTCATCAGGACCTCTGAAAGAGAGGAGCCCTCCAAAGAGTCAAACATACACACACCATCCTGGGACCACCCACTGCTTCAAAGAAACTGATGGCCCCATCTGGACTTCAGGTTGAGCAACAGAAGAAAGGACCCTGCAGATACGTAGAAAATCTCCCTCTCTCACACTCCTTCTCTCAACATCAGGGGAGCAAGAGCAAGAATGGAAGTAGGGTAAGAAAATGGACATCCCAGCACCCCTGGGGTCAGAGTTGCTGGAGCTATATTGATGGAGGGGCAGATAATGGACACTGTTAAATTTTCAAATTTGAAATTCAAATTTGTCTTAATGACTAGAAATGTTCAGGAAAGATTATAGAAATGGCTTAAGATATCATTGAGAGAGACAAAGACCCACCAGGAAAACAAAATCTGATAGAGCACAGCACTAGCAGTCAATATTAAAACTAATGTTGACAAATCCAAACCATGCCCATGTGGATGTTTCATCATCAATGTCACCTCTCTCTAACTTTCAGTAACCATTCCTCTAGTTTATGGATTAATGCAAACAAGACACAGACCATTTTGTGGAAACATCTTTCTTCGAAGATTTTATGTCACATGGTAAAGTCCACACTACATCAATTGGAATAATTCATGCTCAGCACAAGCAATTATATGACACGCACTTCTCCCAATTCCTCTGACTGTGTGCTCTCAGACCCATTCTAACCCTTCTAATCTGCTCTCTAGTGGATGGTACTGAGCCCTGAAAATTCCATTCCCACTGCCTTCCAGTTAGGTTTAGTTAGTGAGAACACTGGAAGATTTTATAGTGGAGGAAAGGACAAACCAGGACATTGCTTTGTCTACCTCTCTGGTTTGCAGGCATCCCCAGAAGAGTTCATATCTCCTTCAGGGTTTTTGGTTTCCTCTAGACAGCCACTCTTTCCATGGTCCTAGATCCCTGGGCTGTGGTCATACAATCTCCCTCCCTTTAACTTCCATACCAAATCTGATAAGAAATTTCTGCTGTGACTAATAATGGTTTGCCTCTTTCTGTTTTCCCCTTCTACTTTGTTAGCTCTTCCAACATTTCCGTAACTAGTTTCCCATATTGGATCCTTTCTTTGACCTAGGCTAGTTTCCTGATTGAATATTGTAATATATGATCTCTTGTCATCCATCTTTCAACACTGTGTGGAGACACGCATATACATACACGCACATAACAGCAAATATACACATATACACAATGTCAAGGTTATATTCGATTAGCATTGTACTGTATCTGTCCATTTTCTGTTCCTATAACAAAACACCTGAGGTTGGGTAACACATAATTTTGAGTTCTGAAAGTCCAAACAACATTGTGGAGGTTCTGGTGAGGGCCTCCTTTGTTAGATGACAGCATAGCAGATGGCATCATAGGGGGTGCACATGCAAGAGGGAGAGATCACATGCTGAGACAAAAACCCAGAAAGTGGGGAGCATCGGTCTCACTTTTTAATAGTAACTCACTCTCTCAAAAACTGTCCAGGTTCCACAAAATTGTATCAATAAGGGCAGCACCCCCAAAGACCTACCTACCTCTGATCAGGCACTACCTATTACCAATATCATTGCCAAGCTGAGGACCAAGTTTCTAACACTTGAACCCTTGAGGGACATATTCAAACCATCTCCAAGTAATAGCAAGTATATTCCATATTCAGTCACTAATCTTAACTAATGGTAATGAGAAATGGTACTTGGTGTTCAATACCAATCTCAAATTTTCAAAGGATAAGTGATGGTCATCAAGAATGCCAAGTAGCATCAAATTAAGTTTCTCAATCATTGGGACAAATAAACATAACACTGAACATCCCATTCTCACAGCTCTGAAATGGACATTTTTGTGGCAGTTGGTGGAATCCTCTACACTAGTATATAAACCCCTAGAGAAGTTATTATGAAACCAGTTAAATTGTGATTGGGAACCCAATTTTATTTTTTTCACACAGAAGACAGATTCAACAAATACATATTGACCTTCCAATGATAGGTCTTAAATAAACAGTTATAACTGAAACAAACAAAAATCTCTATCCTCCTAGAACTTACAATCTCAAGGAAGAGATGCTAAAAACTAAAGAAATAAATAATATTATTTCAGCAAAGTGTAAGGGCCATAAAGAAAAAAATAAAAGCAGGGAAAGGAGCAGGATAGTGACTGAGGAAGGAGGTTTACTGTTGGTAAGTGTCAGGAAATGATGGGGTCATAGAGTCTGGCTGAGGAGAGGGAGTGTAGAGTATGAGGGAAGGATATTTCCAACACATAGGAAAGCATGTGAGGATGCAGAAGGGATTTGAGAAACTCAACCCTGGTTGCAATATGTGTCCTAGAAGAACCTGAAATTTATAGTGCATTCACATTTTTATAATACCAGAGAAATTATATGTTGGTCATCTTTGGTTCCCCTCCAAATTTTTTTCAAAACACAAATATACATATTCCACAGTCAAAATAACTACTACTTAACTTTTCTCAATAAATCATTTAAAAATGATTGCAAATGTCCACATCATCTGTGTAGGCTCAGTCGGTATTTCTCTTAATGACAATTCCTAGATCACTGGCTTCAGAACTACAGGGGGTTCTTATTAAAATGTTGCATTCTGCTCAGCTCCCCAGTTGCCATGAGGTGAGCAGCACTGTTCCACCATAATCCCCACCATGATGTTCTGCCTAATCACGGAATCCAAACCAAGGGGGGCCAACTGATCATGGAATGAAAACTCTGGAACTTCTTTTAGGTGTCCCTATTATATATAACATCAAATTTGTGGATGAACTGGAAGATATATATATATATATAATGATTAAGGACGTATGCCTCTTAACATTGAAGTTGATTTTGTTATTTTTCAGCGCTGAACCTGGGCAAAAGTTTATGGGTATGGATAATACCATAGTGTCTTAGTCAGGTTGGCTGTTTAATACATGGGTGTTTTAATGACTCTATAATATAGTTGATCAGATGTCAGCTGAGCAGTGGATAAACCTGGAGAAAAATGTGGGTAATGAACTAGAACTTGCAGTCATTTCATTTAGACTCAGATGTTGCTGGAGTATTCTGCATTTGAGGAAAAATAAATATTTCTAGTTTACAATCCAAGTTCTCTATTGTTCCTGAAGAAGTAGCAGCAACCAGCAAGGAGGTAGCTGTTGAAATAAAATCTGAAGAAGGAAAAAGAAGAAAGACCCAGAAATTTATGAAGTAAATGACGTTGCAACAGAGCTAGCAGACTTTGCAAATGTCCTTCCAAAGGAAGAGGAAGAGCAGCAGGTTAATAATGAGAATGGCCTCTGAGAGGAAGAGCCAAATGAAAAAAAGCAACAGCAGCACCAGGAAGATCAGAATCCTATTTTTTAAGGCAGTGATTCCAGTGGTTACCAAAGTCACCATTAAAAAAAAAAAGGAGGAGAGGAGGCAGAACTTATACCAGTTCTGGAATGCTCATCTAAGAATAAACAAAAAAGTAATTTTTTTAATGCATTTTAAACATGGATTCAGTTGATAAGATTTATATACAATAGATAAGCCAATGTTTTGAATGAAAAAAAATTAAAGGTTTTAATGCAAAATACTTACGTTGTGCCAGGTATGGTGGTACATGCTTGTAAATCCAGCTATTCAGAAGGCTGAGGCATGAGTATCCCAAATTCACAGACAAACTGGGCAACGTGGAAACCCTGTGTCAAAAAGGCGGAGGATGTAGCTCAATGGTAGAGCATCCCTGGATCCCAGTATGGTAAAATAAATAAATAAATACATGGATATGCTTATATATACCAGTTGTTTACAAAATAGTGAACAATTGATTGAAAGTTGGAGGGATTCTGTGCTAAAATTTAAAAAACAACTGGCTCATTTGGATATTATCAATGTTATCAAAGTGCCATTTTATTGCAGATAGAATAAAATGGTTAGAGCTGCTTTCTAAAAATAAACTATTAAAACTATTAGAACTATTAAATCAGAATCCCTCAGCTTGAGGCCTACACATTTGTACCAGTCTTTCCTTGTAACATGAATGCACACTAAGTCTGAGAATGACCCGTCTAAACCTTCATGTCTCCCTGCCACAAAATTTAGTGTTCTGTGGTTAGTGAAGCATCAACTTGCCATCGAGTATGTAAAATTTCACAGTAATATTTAAATTTACTCTCCCAAAGTTCCAGTTAGGTGAAAAGCAATCAATCAGTATGAAAATATCTAAATGAAACTCTAATACATAATTTAATTTATAATTCTGATTTCAAGGGGCCAACTTTTAAAAGCTCATTTGGCATTCTGTCAGCATTACCAGCCATTCCTCTGGGTGTTTCTCCCTCTCAATCTACAAAGAGAATTTGGGCCAAGCTTTAATGTGGTTTAAGAAGGTGCTCACTTCTCTCTGTATCTCTAGGGCTGTAGTGAGCCTTTTTACATAACTGATTAGAAGCAAGTACCAGGGCAGGGACTATAGATCAGTGGTAAAGCATTTATCTTACATAATTTGAAGCCCTGGATTCCATCTCCTCCCTAACACCAAAAAATGAAAGAGGAGGAGGAGGAGCGGGAAGAGGAGGAGGAAGAGGAGGAGAGAGAGGAGGAGGAGGAAGAGGAGGAGAGGGAGGAGGAGGAGGAAAAGGAGGAGAGGGAAGAGGAGGAGGAAAAGGAGGAGAGGGAAGAGGAGGAAGAGGAGGAGAGGGAAGAGGAGGAAGAGGAAGAGGAGAAGGAAGTGGTCCAGCTATCTCAATATTTGGCCACACCAGTTTTTCAGCATACCTTTACTCTCCCTTTGTAAGCTGCCACTTAGCACAATCACAGAAAATCACTCTCAGGCTAAAGTTCCTTTAAAATTGTTGATTATATCTGGTTTATAAAAAGACCTTAATGGTTTTTAAAGTACTATATAATTATAGTATATTGATCCTTGTAGCATGGAATTCTATTTAATGTAGCATTTTGCTTTAAAAAAAATTACAAGGTATATGTACTCAAAATTTTTCCTAATAACCAAACTCACATAGATTCTTGTTTGGAGGATTGGAGCTAGTAATCATGTATTTCAAAAATAATAAATTACTTGCAAGCCCATAGGAAATATTACACAAAGAAAAAGGGTCTCCCCTAATTTTGAAACATAAATATACATTCTAAATTAAGCAACTAAACTATGTATGTCAGAATTATTATTTCTGTTTGATATTAACTTATGAATGACCTTTGGAAAAATTCTTTTTAGCCAAATGATTTTAATTAACCCACACATACCACAAACTTTTCTGGGAAAAAAATGACATTTAGATTTGCAAAAGAAATCTCATTTTTTAAAAATTCAAAAACAAGAAAAATTCCAAGTATCACTGGCTTCTAGGATATTATCCAGGCAAATGGCCATTTTTATTGATCGTACTTTCTATGTTATTTCATGGAAGTGTTCTTTCATTCAACAGTCTTCTAGAAGTTCATTGACAGTGAAGTCAGTGAAAACAGAATCATAGAAGTTCAAGGGCAAATTTACTTCTTGGTTTTCAAGTTTGACCAATTCTCTATGAGCCAAATAATTTGAATCTAATGAGAATTAGAAGACTTTTTCTAACATCATAATCACCCTTTTCCTTGCATTTTTATATTTCTATGCCATGATGCCTAGGATCTTCAACTCTTCTGTGAGTAGAATGTCTCTTCAACTTTCCTTTTTTCCCTATCAACTCACAAAGGGCCACAGGGAAGCAGCACAGCAAGTACTCTTCACCACGCTACCCATACCCCTCCACCAGCCACTGCCGACTTCCTGTCCTGTGGTTAGTCTTTCAGACCAGAGTTACTGCAAAGGCAGCAAGCTGTGAATTACAGATTCCACAGCCCCAAGTGCTGGGTAACGTTGCCACACATTAACCAACCCAATCCCAACAGTCTATGTCAGTCCTTAAAATGTTCATTAGGTCATGCACTATTTCTTTCCAAATCACCAAACATGACTTCTAAATTACATAATAATAGTACAGACAATCCATTGCAACCCTTCTAACTCACCAAAAACACCCCACTCAAATTAAACACTCAAAATAAATGTCCTCAAAATATAATTTAAAAAAAAGAAAACAGGTACAGAGGTATAGTTGAATAGAAAGAAGGAATCATTTCTAATGTTCTGTAGCACAGTACATGGTTAATAGGTACAGAGGTGTAGTTGAATAAGAAATAATTTTAGTGTTTTGTAGCACAGTAGGGTAACTATCGGTGACAATTGACTATTTCAAAGTAGCTAATAGGAAAGATTTTGAATGTTCCCAACACAAAGAAATGATATATGTCCGAGGTGGTAGATATACCTGTCACCTTGATCCGATCATTACACATTGCATACACCTGTTGAAATATCATACTCTACTCTATAAATATGTACAATTTCTATGTGTTGACTAAAAAGAAATATATATTTTAAAAACAGGAGCTAATGGTTTAGCATTGTGATAAAACAACTGCTTAGCATATGCACAGCTCTGGATTCAATCCCCAGCATCCCCCCCCCAAAAAAAAAAAGAAAGAAAGAAAGAGATATTTAATGAGTTTAGTAGACAAAAATGGAAGTAGCATCAACAACTCTCCTAAAGCCCAATGGCAGGATAATTTCTTATTCTAGGAATCAATCTTAGGAAAAAATGTGATTGATACCATAAGCACTATGATTTGTCTATACTACACACACACACACACACACACACACACACACACATTGCTATCAACAAGGTTCCTAGAGAAAGATGGAAGAGAAGAGAGATGAATACACATACAATAACTAGAAAGGACAGATATGACAGGTGCAAAGCTCTGTTTGGCCACAGGAGCTCATTTATAGTAGCCGATGTCTCTGTATCAGAGCAGGGTACTTGTTTCCACATGCTTGTTAACTCGAAAGCAAGCTCACTTGTCAATGGTGAAGCAGGGGGAAAGCCATTAACTGTCATGTTATGGCCGGCAGAAGAGTGAGGCTTTCATGTCAGGAAATCAGAGTGCCTGTCACTGCATTCAGCCTTCTGTGAGGAGAGCTGGGGAAGACAAATGCCAATGCAGAGCTGCGGAGATTGGCAATATTCCTGGTTAAAGAAATACAAAAGGACTTTTTCTCAAGAGAAATTTTAATTTAATGCTCACAGTATCTTTCCTTTAGTATATTATTGTTTCTTCGATCACGAATCTGTGTAGTTAACACAATGGTCTTTCCATAATCTCTGGACACACTCCATGACACCTGTTTTAAAATAGTATTATGAAATCAAGGCAAATATACAAGCTCAAGCTGATTGATGCTGTGAATAATTGTTTGTCACCATTTGTTTGCTTCTATGAGACTGCCAAGTTTTCTCCTCTTAATTCTACCCTAGAAATTTCTGAAAGTATAACTGCTCCCCACCAATGAACCTCTGCCAGATCTATCTTGCTTTCCCCCCCAAAGTTTAGCAGCAGCTACCCTCAAGTGAGAGCTGGTTCATTTTGAGGAAAGACAATATAAAGTCCTGGAATCTGGGTCCTTGCCCTTGATTGATCTTATTCAATCACTGCTGGCAATAAGCTACCTTATAATAGCAGCTGTCAGTACTTCAGCTGTCTATGTGAAGTGTCTGGTATTCACCGGGAATGTCATAATGGTAGGCATTTACTGAGAGTACACTGATCTCTCGGGCACATTGATGCACAAGTCTTCCTGAGCGATAGTGAAATGAGATAAAATCCCAAGAAACGGTTTTCTCTAAAAAAGGCAGAGACCCATAATGTGAACTTATAGCCAAATACAGGCGAGTTTGGTTTACTTTTTTCTACATTACCAAGCCACACTCTCCTCCACCCTGTTCTGTGGGCCTCCTCACTAGGAGAGAGAGAACCCATACACATTCACATGTTCAAATATAGGCAAATATAGTAAAGTAGAAAATATAAACTGGACATCAGAAATTCAAAATTTGGGGAGAATGAGTATGCAACCATATAGTTTTATTGGTATATTTTCTCTTCTTATCTTTGCAATCATGTTGCTATCACTTCAAAATAACTTGCTATAATTGGAAGTTAATTTTTGTTAAGTGTTATAGTAACCATAATGCAAAAATGAGAATAGACAAACCAAAAAATAATAGAGAAGGAATAACAACATACTACTGGAGTAAATCACTTTAATACAAATTTGTCTATAAGAGAGGGGTAAAGAGAAAGAAACAAAAATAAATCTAGAAAATAAGTTGCCAAATAGCTATAGTGAGACCATACCAATTTGCAATTACCTGAAGTATAAATAGATTAAATTCTTCAATTAAATAGAGTACCTGAACAGATTTAAAACAATTTTAAAAGATCTAACTATCTGCTGCTTACAAGAAACCAGCTTTACCTCTAAGGATACGCACAGACTGATAATGCAGGGATGGAATAAGATATTGCATGCAAATGGATTCTAAAAGAAATCAAGAGCAGACATGCCCCTATCAGCTAAAATAGACTTAAAATTAAAAGCAGTAAAAAGAAAAAGGAAGGTCACTACATAATGATAAGAAGGTAACTTTATCAAGAGAAAATAATAATTGTAAATATATATATATACCCAAGTATATAAAGTAAATATTAATAGACATGAAATAAAAGATAGACTCTGATACAATGGTAGTAAGGGACTTTAATACTCCATTTTCATCAATGAACAGGTCTTCCAGATGGAAAAATCAACAAGGGAACAGCACCCTCAACCAAATGGACCTAACAGACATCTACAGAACATTACATCCAACAACTGCAGAAATACATAATTCTTCTTGACAGCACAAGGATAGATCATAGGATGGGCCACACAGAATTTCTCAACAAATTTTTTTAAAATTAAAATCATATTGAGTATGTTTTTTAACCACAATGCAATAATAAGTATACATCAATTACAAGAAAAACTGTGGAAACTATACAATCATGTTGAAATTTTAAAAACTTACATTTTTAGAGAACTTTCACTAGGATTTCTTGCAGAAAAAAATCTGTTGAAAATATATTCTTCTATCTGTACAATCAGAAAAATGAGAAATTATACCCCAATTGATTCAAATGTATGAATTGCCAAGATCATTGTAATGTCATGTGTACCTAATAAAAAAAAAAAAGAAAGAAAATATATTCTTCCAGCTTTTTCTTGTCTGGGAAAGTCTTTATCCTTCTTTCATTTCTAAAGCATAGCTTTGCTTGGTCAACAGTATTTTCCTTCAGCACTGGAAAATCTCTCAGGCCTCTCTCTTCAGGCTTGTGAGATTTCTGCAGAGAAGCTGACTTTTGGGTAATTTGTGTCAACCCCATGTTTTGTTTTTTTCTCGTGCAACCTTAAAATTTTTCTCTTTCCTGTGAGAGCCTACCTACTGAGTTAAATTTAACTAGTGACATTTGACCTCACTGGACCTGGATATTTGTATTCTCCTCCAGGTTTAGGAAGATATTTGTTATAATCTCTTTGAAGGAGCTTTAAATCCTTTTGGCATTCTCATGTCCTTCCTGAATCTTAATAACTGAAACATTTCCTCTTTTAGCATTTGTCCTAAGTTTCTGTAAGCTTTCTTCATTCTTCTTCATTTTTTTTAATTTTTCTCCTCTTAATGTGTAATTACAAACAGTCTATTTTCAAGTTTGCTAGTTCTTTCTTCTGTTTGAATTATCTAGGTATGATGTCTTCAATCATATTTTTAACTTTACTGAGTGTATTTTTCAGTTCAAAAATTTCTGTTTGACTTTTTTAACTGCCTCCATCTCTTTATTAAGTTTCTCTGTTTGAGTCTTAAAATGTTTTGTCTTTCCTTCAAGTTTTGCCAACTTCTTCAAATTTTTTTAGCTAAAAGTTCTGTACTGTTTACTGTTCAATTTCTGGCACCAAATTTTGGGTAGTAGGTGAGGCCATGATTTCTTGAAAGCTCTTGATGCTTAGTGAAGTGCAATATCATCTGGGCATTAAAGGATCAGGTACTTATTTCATTCTTAGAATTCTGTCCTTAAAAGCCTCTCCCGGAGACAAGAGTAGTCCCAAATGGCACATCTACAGTTACTAGCCTTTGATCAGAAACTTGAGGATTCTTCCAGGCTCTGTGAAGTCACTGATGTACAAGTCAAGGTTCCCATGTCATATCTCTGGGCCAACAAATCCACCATGTTGTCACACGCTGAGCCCACTGCCCACCAAGACCATCACAACACTGGTTAAGGTCCACAGTGCTATGAGCTACCAAATGTTGAATTGGACTTGTGGACCAAGACCATTGCAAACCACAGGTGATGCTATCTGGAAGAGAAACTTGATAGACTGGGGAGGCTTTTTGCCACAGTCCGGCTGCAGCAAAATAACCGGGGGGTGACGAATAACTTGTGTACGTTGATACAGCAGGAGTAGGAGCCGTTTATTGCAGGACAGGAGCAGTATTTATACATTCCACACAGCTTATCTAATTAACATAAACTAGATACAGCAGTCAACCAATCAGGAATCTCCACACTTAATAGCTCGCTTTTGTTACTTCTCAAACCACTCCCTCTGGCATTTTGCCAGGCACCATCCAGACTTGTTTACGAACTCTAACATTCCCCTGGCAAAATGCCAGGTGTTATTTTGACTTGTTTACAGACTCTAACATTTCCCCCTTTTGTTTAATTTAAATAACGACCATAGTGGTTTTTACAGAAACACCATAAATAACCTGCTACAAACAGAAAGGGAGGATACAAAATGCCACAATACCAAGCCAATTGATGGCTCCATGCAAGAAGCCCTTGGAAAAATTATACCAGCAATGACACTGTTAGCAAAGATACCGAGTTACAATTTGTTGTAGATTACAGTTTGTTGTCTCAGTCCAGGTAAAGCAGTGTCTCAATAGATTAACTCACAGTCCAGGTAAATCACAGTCCAGGTAAGTTCTGCAGGCAGCTAGCTTAAATCACAGTCCAGGTAAGTTCTGCAGGCAGCTAGCTTGATCCGAAGTCTCGTCTGTTTCTCAGCCGAAGTCTCGTCCGGTTTTCAGCAACACTGGAAATTCTTCCACCTTGGTCTTTACCGGCACTGGGACGAAGGCAGGAACTCCGGATGGCTAAAGAAAATCCTGTAGCATTCTACTAAGAAAACAACCTTCTGAACAATTTAGTACATTATCTCAAGGTTTTTTACATTTGAAATAAGCCTTAATAGTGCTCATTACTCATTAGCTTCCAGGTGTGGGAGAACCATTGTAGCTTAGTTATTGGCATTGAAAATGACCAAACATCAGGGACACCAGTAGCGTCTTCTGCTGGCTGTAGTGCCTGGGCAGCCCCAGATGGCCCTGGGGAGTGTCCCGGACTCAAACTGCTACTGGGCACAGGGAGCAAGAGCCTGCGAGACTGTGCCTCCAGGTCAGGTCTAGATTTGGGCTCGCGGCAGTGGAAGAGCCAGCTCCCCGGCCAGGAGGCGGGGAAGGGCCAGTCGCCGCCGCCTCTTGGAAAATCCTTGCTGCGCTGTGACCGGCTTGCACACTCGGCAGCCGCCTCTCCGCTTCACGCACCCTCCGGTAACGAAAAGTATTTAGTAATAGCCTTTTGCTGCAACTTTTTTCCTGATAATCCTTCTTCTTCTGAACTTTCTTTTTCTTTCTGACTAGAGTTCCTGGGCTCTTATCAACACATGCCCTAACTATTCTTGGTTCCACTGGGGTGCCTTCTTCCCTTAGTAATTTACTTCTCACCCCTTCCATATTTTCATCACAAAGACAATACAATACACTGAGACAAAACAAGACACAAACATACTGTATCAATCTTCTCCATTTTCTTGAAATGGCCATTTTTCCTCTCGCCCTATCTGCCTAGGGACGAGCAGATTGCTCCCGTCCTATCTATGGACGGGCAGCTTTTTTTCGTCACTTACCCCCGAGTGTCCCGGGGCTCCCCGTAACAGGCCACCATCTGCCGCAGCCCGGCTGGCTGGGCAAAATAAGCGGAGGGTGACGAATAACTTGTGTACGTTGATACAGCAGGAGTAGGAGCCGTTTATTGCAGGACAGGAGCAGTATTTATACATTCCACACAGCTTATCTAATTAACATAAACTAGATACAGCAGTCAACCAATCAGGAATCTCCACACTTAATGGCTCGCTTTTGTTACTTCTCAAACCACTCCCTCTGGCATTTTGCCAGGCACCATCCAGACTTGTTTACGAACTCTAACATTCCCCTGGCAAAATGCCAGGTGTTATTTTGACTTGTTTACAGACTCTAACAGCTTTTCTTCCCCTGGTACTAAAGCTATGGTGGAGAATTGTCAATCATCAGTCCTAAGGGTGAGGGCTATTAGGACCTGTCCAATGTAGGTTTCACCATTCCAGCAATAAGTTGTAGGGTAAAGTCATATGCTTGTTACCCTAGCCTATCCCCAGCAAACTGGGTCTTACACCATGCTGGGAACTCAAGTTTGAGGTAGTGTTGGTGAAGGCAGACTGTTGGCTATCGGAGTTGAAACTATGCTGGGTTATGCCTGAGTTTCACAGCCACTAAGTCCTGCACAGTCTCAAAGGTACACTAAGGCCCTCAGCACAGTCAATGGTGATGCTGGCTGAAATGAGCCTATCCCACTGGAGTGCAGTTCTCTACTTGATGCTGGAATAGCTCTGGAGTCCCATCTGTAAGAACTTCCCTGGTGATAGATGTACCATCGAGGATTGAGGAATGGTTGTGACAATAGTCTCTTGGCAACCAATGCTGGACTAAGCTGGGTCATACCTGAGTCTCACAGTTTCAGGGTCCTTCACAGTCATTGGAGGAGTGTATGTGTTCCTCAGGCCCCTTCCAAAGCTGGAACTGATGTATCAAAACTGCAGATCTGTCCTTTAAGCACACAGCTCTCTGTCCAATGCTGGCACCAGTTTGGAGGCTCTATCTGTGAGCTCTGTCCTACATCTGAGGCCTTCAATTTCTACTTGAAGATTGGTATCACTATGGTGGGCCCCTCATTGAGGTCTGAGATAAAGCCCTGAGCTAGCTTTTACTCCTCACTCCCCAGGATTGGAGGCCTGCTCCCTACTGTGCTGCCCAAAGTTGAGAGAGAGGTTGTAAAGGCTGTCCATTTGTCTCCTGTGTCTTATTCTTCAACTCTTGGCCTGGTGATAAGAACCAAGGGTTTTTGTCTGACATTGAGTTCCATCATGGTGGGTACTGAATTTCAAATTTCAAGTTTAAGACCAGGACTTAATTCTCACACCCCCTCTGCCCCAAGTGGGAGGCACCTCTCTGCACTAAATTGCCTTGAATTGAAGGAAGCTTGTGGTGCTGGAAACTCCTTCCTTCCTGTCTTTTTCAATGAGTATTCTCATGTTATCTAAAACAGGCACTGTGGTCTCTCACCTGATCTCCTTAGCTCTGTGGTGTATGACTAGCCATTCAACTTAGTGTATCTGTGAAAGCTAGGCAGAGGATCTTGCTCTACCTCTCTACAACAACTTACTTTTGAACAACCAATGGCTCAAAGAAGAAATCAACATAGACATTTTTTAAATTCTTGAAGCAAATGGAGATATAAAATACCAAAATCTATGCGATACAGCATAAGCACTAGTAGGAAAGATGTTAGAGCAGATGATTCCCAACATGAAAATAGAGAAAGATTTCACATAAACAACCTGTTGCTGCATCTCAAGGAATTAGAAAAACAAGAAAAATCCAAACCCTATATTAGTACAAGGAAGACATAATACAGACCAGAGCAGAAATAAATGAAGTGGAAACTTTAAAAAATACAAAAGATCAACAAAACTAAAAGCTGTTTCTTTGAGATCATAAGCAAAATGAACAATCCCATTGCAAGCTAACTAAGGAAAAACAGAGAGAAGACAAAGTAAAATCACACATGAATGGAAGACATCATACTAACACCAAAGAAATACAAAGGATCACTAAATATTATTATGAACAACTATACCAACAAATTTGAAAACCTAGAAAAAGTGGACAAATTTCTAAATACCTACACATTACCAAGATTAAATCATGAAGAAATCAAACAAGTAATAAGATAGAGGCAATAATAAAAGGCCTCCCCAACAAAGAAAATCCCACAATCAGATGGCTTTACTACAAAACATCTGAATAATTAAGAAAAATTCTTCAAAAAGTTGAAGGTGGAGATTCTAATTGCTACTGGTGCATAAAAAGTCATTTAGTTTTGTATGTTGATTTAATGTCCTGAAATGTTGCTGAATTATTAGTTCTAAAGTGTTTGATTGAATCTTTATGGTTTTCTATATTTTTCTATATTTGACTTCCTTTTTTTTTGCAGCTTGGATGCCCATATTCTTTCTCTTGTCTGGCTAAGGCTTCAGTAAAAGTTTGGATAAAAGTGGTGAAACTGAACCACCTTATTTTGTTCTAGATCTTAGAAAAAGAATTTCATCTTTTCCCTATTCAGCATTATTTTAGCTACTGGTATATTATGTATGGCCTTTACATGTTGAGATATGATCCTTCTATACCTAATATGTTTACCATTTTTATCATGAAGGGATATTGAATTTTATAAAATGCCTTTTCTGCATCTATTGAGATGATCATACAGTTTCTGTCCTTCATTATGTTGATGAGTTATATCATTTACTGATTTTCATATGTGAAACCATTCATCTCTGAGATACAGCAATAACAAATCATCTTTACGAAGATTCTAAAAAAAATCCCAATAATAATAATAGGTACAAAATAAATAAAATACCTAGAAATAAATTTAGCCATAACTCTCTACATTTAAAATTATAAAACACTGATAAAAAGGAATGATAGAGAATGTAGAAAAATGTGAAGATTTCCTACATCCATGGATCAGAAAAATTAATATTGTTAAGTAACCATACTGCCTAAAGTGATCTAAAGAGAATCAATGCAATGTGCCTCAAAAATACCAAGGACATCCTTCACAGAAATAGAAAACAATCCTTAAATTCATATGTCATCACAAAATATCCTTAATAGTCAAAATGATTCTGAAAAAAAAAGTTGGAAGCATCATAATATCAACTTCAAAATCAACTACACAGCTGTAGTAACTAAAACTGCAAGGTACTTGCATAAAATCCCACACATAGATCTATGGAACAGAATAGAAATCCCATAAAATAATCTAGGTACATATAGCCAACTGTTTTTTGACAAAAGTGCTAAGAACATACATAAGAGAAAGGAAAGTCTCTTCAATAAATGATGCTGGGAAAAATGAATATACACATATGGGAAAATTAAATTAGAACCTATTAGCTACAAAAATCTATTTAAAATGAACTGAACACTTAAATATGAGACCTGAAACTATGAAAGTACTGGAAGAAAACAGAGTAAATGTTTCAGGACATTGGAATGGGCAAGAAATTTCTTGGATAAGATCCCAAAAGCATAGGAACAAAAGCAAAAGTAGACAAATAGGATTTAATCAAACTAAATAGCAAATACACAATCAATAAAGAGACAACCTACAGAGTTGGAAAAAATATTTGTAAACTATACTTTTGACAAGAGGCTAATTTCTAGAATATATGAAAAACTTAAACACTAATTTCAAAAACCCAAATAAGCTGATTTAAAAATTGGCAATAGCTAGGCACGGTGGCACAAGCCTGTAATTCCAAGGACTTTGGAGGTTGAGACGGGAGAATCAAGAGTTCAAAGCCAGCCTCAGCAACTGCAAGGCACTAAGAAACTCAGTGAGACCTTGTGTCCAATAAAAATACAAAATAGGGCTGAAGATGTGGCTCAGTGATTGAGTGTCCCTGAGTTCAATCCCCAGTACAAAAAAAAAAAAAAAAAAAAAAAATTGGCCATAGACCTAAATAAGCACTTCTCAAAAGAATACATAAAAGTAGCCAATGGGTGCATGAAAAAATGCTTAACATCATTAATTATCAGGGAAATGCAAGTCAAAACCACAGTGAGATACTACTTCACTCCATTAAGAATAAATGTTTATACCAGCTCAATTCACAATAGCTAAATTATGGAACCAACCTAAGTGCCCTTCAACAGATGAATGAATAAAGAAAATGTGGTATATATACACAATATTATATTACTCAGCCATAAAGAAAAATGAAATTTAGCATTTTCTGGTAAATGGATGGAACTAGAGATGATTATGCTAAGTGAAATAAGCCAATTCCAAAAGACCAAGGGCCAAATGTTCTCTCTGACACGCACATGCTAACACACAATAAGTGGGAAGGAAAGAATAGAAGTTCACTGGATTAGACAAAGGGAAATAAAGAGAAAGGAGGGGTGGGAATAGAAAAGACAGTAGAATGAATGGGATATTACTTTCATATATTCATATATAATATAAGACCAGTGTAACTCCATATCACATACAACCACAAGAACAGGAAGTTATACTCCATGTATGTACAATATGTCAAAATACATTGTACTGTCATATACAACTAAAAAGAGCAAATAAAAATTTTAATAAGAATGACTATTATCAAAAGGATTAAATATAACAAAGGCTGGCAAGGATCTGTTAAATAGGAAATACTCACATACTTGACAGGTATGTAATCATATGCAAAACATATGCAAAACAGCATGGCAGTTTCTCAAAGAATTAAAATTGGAACCATCATAAGATCCAATGTTCCCACTTCTGGGTATATAGCTGAAAACATAAAATCAGTACATTAGAGACATCTGTACTTCCGTGTGATTGAAGAACTATTCAAATAGCCAAGAAATGCAAACAACCTAAGTGTTCATCTATTGATGAATGAATATGGAACTTTGGTATGTAATATAGGTTGAATACTAGTCAACCTTAAAAAATAATAAAATCCTATTATTCATACAACATAGATAGAACTGGAAATCATTATGTTAGGTAAAATTAGTGCACAGAAGAACAATTACAGTATGATCTCACTCATATATGGAATGTAAAGAAGTAAATTTCATAGAAGTTGAGAATAGAATAATGGTTACTAGACTGAGGAGAATGTAAGAGAAGCAATGACAGAGAGGCTGATCAATATGTACTGAGGTATTGAAGAACAAGAAGTTCTGCTGTACTATTGCACAGTAGGGAGATTTTTACAAAATCTAGGCATCTATTATCCAGAACTTTGTTGTATGATATATAGTGCAAATCCCTTAACCCTAAAAACATAGAACAACCTATATTCACAACATTGCGCTCAGAGTTCTTTCAAGAAAGAAGAGCAAATGCTTGATACAGTCTTATGTTCTCATCTCTTGACAATGAAGAAAAAACAGATGCAAAAGAGAATAAAATCATGGCATTTGCAGGTACATGGATGAAGCTGGAGAATATAATGCTAAGTGAAATTAACCAATTTCAAAAAACCAAATGCTGAATTATTTCTCTGATTTAAGGATGCTGATCTATGATATGCTGTTGGGGGTGAGGGAATAGGAAGATTAAATGAACTCTAGATAAGGCAAAGGGGAAAGGGGAGGGAGGGAAAGAAAGGGGGTATAGGGGCAGGAAACATGGTGGAATTCGATGGTCATCATTACCTTAAGTACATGTAAGAAGACATGAAAGATGTGATTCTACTTTTTGCACAACCAGAGATATGAAAAATTGTGCTCTATATGTGTAATATGAATTGAAATGTATTCTGTTGTCAGATATAATGAATCAAAATTAAAAAATAAAAATAAAAAACATTAATCTTTTTTAAAAAGTTTCTTTAAAAAGGAATGGAGAAAAGAAGAACTGACTGCACAGTGAGCAAACTGTTACTAAAATTAAAAAAATTAATTTTTCTTAATTCAGCATCTAAGAAAATGCTCACAGAGCAGAGGTGTAGTAGTCTCCTCAGAGAGACAGAACCAGTATGGAATATAGAGAGAGAGACAGATGAGAGGAAATTGGCTCACAGTGATGGAAGCTAAGAAGTCCCATGACAGGACATCTGCAAGCTGAAGAACCATGGAAGCTAGTATCATTCCTGCCGTGTCTGAAGGCCTCAAAACCAGGGAAAGAGATGGCATAACTCTAAACCCAAGACCAAAGGCCTGAGAACCTAGGGGCCACTAGCACAATTCCAAGAGCCCAAGAGTCAGTGAACCTGGACTTCTGGTATCTGAGGGCAAGAGAAGAAGGGTGTCCCATCTCCAGGAGAGAGAGAGCAAATTTTCCATTACCAGCCTTTTTGTTCTATCTGGACCCCCAACCAATTAGAATAGTGACTGACAACATAGTGAGCCACTCTTCCCTATTCATTCTTCCAATTCATATGCCAGTCTCTTTCAAAACCACCCAATTTTAGTTAGTATTTGTGTCACTGGCACCAATAACTCCAAGAATGACTTAGAGGAGGGAAAGTTTATTTGGAGCTCACAGTTTCAGAGGTCTCCATCCATAGATAGCTGATTCCATGGTTCCAAGTCCATGATGAGGCAGCACCTCATGGGGGAAAGAGCCAGTGGAGGAAAGATGCCCAGCTCACAGCAGGATCCGGAAACAGAGGGTGGGGAGAAGGGCCACAAGGAAAATGCACCCTGCCAGGGGACACTCCCAGTGACACACCTCCTCCAACCATGCCCCATCTGCCTATAGTTACCACATAGTTCATTCAAACTAGGATAGGCTGAGGTTACACCTCTCATAATCTAATGGTTTTACCTCTGAATATTCCTGCATTAACAGGAAATTTTGAGGAAGACCTCTTGTCCAAACCAAAATACACCCAGAATAACCCAGAAATAATACTTTATCAGCTCTCTACGTGTTCTTCAATCCTGTCAAGCTGACAACTAAAATTAACCATCAAGGAAGTAAGAGCTTACAGAAAGTCTGCTGCATGGAAAGGAACTGATGTCCTTAGAGGACTGTTATCCTTCCTGCTTCCATAAACAGATCCCAGAGGTCTCCCAGAATCCACTTTTATCTTCCATGTCTACCTCACAGTAATGGTAACAGAGATGAAGCTGAACACCCAGGACATAGGACATATTGGTGAATATCTTGGGGCCAACAATTAAATATTAGAGTTCTTTCCACTTTGTCAAGAGCCATCCATGAACTATACGTGAGGACCTTTTCAGTACTGCAGACAGTGAGTGGGAAAGTCTGGTATTGGGAGCTTCCCGTGGCAATCCCACAGGGTAAGATTGCCCACATACATGCGAACTCCCCCTCAGTTCTGCTCAAAAAGGTCCTACATAGCACCAGAGATGGGTGTGACCTGCCAAGATGCCAATCAACCTGTTGACTGCAAGACATCATAGAGCAAGACTCTACCCCTGAAACCTTATCCCTGCCTTTGATGCACCCCCTTAAATAGACCACAGGAGCCATTTTCTAATTGTTCAGCTCAGCACCTGGGTGGGCTGGACCTATCAGGTGTTCCATCCTTCAAAACTATTTTTCTGGCTCTGCATCTTATTTCTTCATTAATTATTTCTGACTTATCTTCTCTGGTGGTTTATACCCTTGTGGGCAGGAAAAAGGATCTTCTGGAGAGGTGCTGTCCACCTTCCCATACCACTTTGGACACTGTTTGTATCATTGGAAGACAAGGTGGTAAGTGGCAAAGACACAACAAAGGGTCACATCATTTCAAACCTCTGGAGTAAATCATATGTATTCAGATCTCCCTCCAATAGGTTACTGCCCCATTTAAGGAAAATTGACACCTTTCTGAGCCCTGAATTAGTCCACATTAATCTCTTGATTTTTACCTGATTCACTGAAGAGGGAAATCCTACCTTTCCCTGTTCCCCCATCTACTCCATGAAGCATTTGAAGCAAAATTGTGTCTGCATGAGAACATATAGGGATTTGAAAAATCCTGACAAATGCAAAGTCACATTAATTTTGAAACCATTATGGTATTTGAAAGTCAGATGTCATTGGTTCATCATCTCTACCACAGGTGGAGGAGGAGGAAAAGAAAAAGAAGTGGAAGAAAAAAGAAGGAAAAACAAAAGATGAGAAGGAAATAAAAAAGAAAACTCAAATGTGCCTTAAGTTTTGATGAGAATCATTTGTGCTCCTAAGTAGATGTTTAACAAAATTCACTTGTGATTTCTGAAAGCTGTATTTAGCTTTCCTGGAGGACTCAACTACTGAACTTACTATGTAGTATCTAGGAAGACAAAATTATATTTTGTGAGCACTATAGAATGTCTGAATAAATAAATAGTTCTGGTATTAATTATAAAAATATTCCAGAATTAATTGCAATATTCAGCTTTTGAAAGCTATGGTTCATTTTAATCAAGAGAAAGAATGATCTGGGTTACATTCTTCTGGTTCCCTAGCTTGATTAAATCATTGATGACGCAAACAGTAGGTAGCCATGCTTTTGATACCATCTTTATAGATGAGTTTAAAACTGCTCTTCTTGGGATTTCTGGATAATCTGGGCTTGGGCTAATTATTTACAAGCCAAAGGCCACCTCTTTTTTCCCCTTCTGTTGTAGACTCTCCACTAAAGCCAGGTTTTCAAAACATCAGCAACTTTCATAACAAACATTTGTAAGATAGTGACACTAAGCCCCTGTATGTTTCCAAGCCTAGCTATGAACACTGGGACAGTCTACCACTGGACTTCCTCATTTGGTCACAATTTGAGACTATAAAGATTTGAAAAATAATCCAAATGGAACAAAATACTTTTTACAAAACCCAACTTGAATTCTCAAATTGTGCCAATTAAAGCAGAGTGTAATCTTTTTTTTTTTTTTTTTTCCATCTAGGACACTATTCCCAGCTTCCTGCTTACCTTCCCACTTTTCATTGAGGTATTCAGGGAACCACCTGAGATTCCACTCAATGCCCTGTAATGAACCTGATGTTTCTGCCTTTTCTAAAGGTTTTATCGAAACCTCGTTTTTACTATACTCAATAGTCATGCTTGAAAAAAATATATATTTCCTATTTGAAAGATTCAGGGTCTGAGGTCAATGTGTTTTTAATGATGTTTTATGGTAATTAGATCTTCCAGCTGTTCTTTAATGACAGCCATGGTGTCATACATTTTGGAGTAAGAATTGCTAATGACTTCCTGGGAAAAACTTTAGGGAAAGTTTATACTTATAAATCTGATTGATAATAGTTTTCATTGAATTGACTAAGTTGATAAACATAATATAGAAATATTCATTATCTCAGTCCTGGGAAAATATTATTTAAAGTCAATCTCCTTAAATATTGTCAAGTGAGGAAAGCTGGGTACAAAACAATGTACATAAGAAATTAACATTTAGGCAAACTCCATACAAGTACACATACAATAGCTTTGGAAAAATCCCCAAGAATTGCTAACAAAAATTGATTTGAGAAAGAATGAGATGAATGGGGACAAGAATACCAACTGCCAATTTCACTGTGTGCCACTACAAATATTGTACCGTATGCATTTAGCATCTGGTTAAAAAGTGCAAACATCCTAAAGTATATATGGATACCCATATGCACAATTATAAATATAAAAAAAAAGTTTGCTTTAAAGAGGAACTTTTTCATGAAAATGGATGATAAAAAATGTATTTGGAATGTCATCTTAAAGAACAAAACACTAATTAAAATTAGTTTAATTTCACATTATCTATAGCACATTAGATAATCATTACGACTAAGCACAACTTCTTCAACTAAAGAAAGACTGAACCAAGTAATTTTTCTAACATAATTGTATAAAATCCCCAAGCCTAATTTGTGGCTAATTTGGTGGCAAGACCATAAGAAGGATGAGCTTTGCAAGAATATTCATTTTTCTTAGGGCCTCTCTTAACCTTGGACACTTAACTCATGTTCCTAGGAAAGTATAGGTTCATTTTCACTCTTCTGTTGATTTGGAAAGTCATATACCTATGATCCCTAGTAAAGTTTCTTTAAAAAGTAAAATATTATTGTTTATTTTTTATGAAAGCATAATATTTGTACATCTTTATGGTATACAATATAATTCTACCCAGGTATACAAAGCATTATGATAAAATCAGTGTAGTAAGCACTTTAATCTTCTCAAAATTAATCATTTTTATGTGCTGGGAACTTTTGTACTCTTCTAGTTGTTTTGATATAAATCCTAGATTGTGGCAACTATTAGTAATTCTACAGGGCTGTAGAAAGTATAGTAAGTACATGTAAGAAGCCACGAAGGATATGATTCTCCTTTGTGTACAACCAGAAATATGAAAAATTGTGCTCTATATGTGTAATATAAATTGTAATGCATTCTGTGGTCATATATAGCAAATCATACTGGGGAAAAAAAAAGAAACATGCCTAAATGTAGCCCATGGAAAACTATTTTTGGTATCTTCTCCTTGAGTATAAATCATGGACCATGCACTCACCATTTAACCTAATTAGATATACAAAATTTTTATTAAAATAATAACAATATAAGATAAGGATTATTCTGAAGTGAAAAGCTAAAGAAACTGATATCTGCCATTTTATTTTGAATAAGTTTTTTGAACCCCTGAGAACATATTAAAATATGTCATTATTTGTATTTTATTTAAAGAGTTGATTTTTAATTTAAAAATATATTTCAGTATTTAATTTTTATTAGAAGTAAACTTTTTCTCTGAACCACTACAAAAAAAAAAGAAAGAAAAAGGAAAAAAGAAAGTAGAACTACTCCCTCTTCTTTTTTTTTTTTTGGTAACCACTATTCCTCTCTGTTCTACGAGACTGAATTTTTGCTTTCCACAAATAAATGAGACATCTTGGTTGATCCCATACCTTGGCTATTGTGAATAGTGCTGTAATAAATAATGGAAGTGCAGAATCTTATCAAGAACAATTAAAGCACACCCAAATAGAAAAAGAAGAAATTAAATTATCCATGTTTTTAGATGACATGATTTTAAACATAGAAAAACCTAAATATTCCATCTTAAAGCTGTTAGAAATGATAAACAAACTCAGTACACTTGCAGGTACAAAAATCAACATGCAAAAACAGTAGCATTTTGCCAGATCCAGTAGTACAAACTTTTAATCTCAGCTACTCAGGAAGCCAAGAGGAAGATTGTAAGTTCAAGGCCAGCCTGGGAAACTTGGCAAGACCCTGTCATAAAATAAAAAATAAAAAGGGCTAAGGATGTAGTTCAGTGTTGAAGTGTCCCTAGGTTCAATTCCAAATACCAAAACAAAAAGTAAGATTAGCACTAGCAATGAACTTGCTGAAAAGGAAGTTTAAAAAAGCAATCACATTCACAATGGCTACAAAGAAAAAAAAAAAAGAAAAGAAATTTAACCTAAAAGGGCTTGTTAAAAAGTGATGAGTTCAGTCCTTAAGGAAGAACACCTGATCCTGTGCACGCCAAAAACTCACAGGTTCAATGAAGAGAACATCAAACCCAGAGATTACTCCCTCATGACTATGGAAACTTGAAAATAAGGTAGAAATGATATCAGAACCACATGAAAACCTTAGAACTGAGATGTTACATCAATAATCAGAATGTGAAAAATATCTTTGGCGGTGAAACTTTGAGATCAGTGTTGCCTTCAAAATAAGCTATATTTTCACCACTGTATCAGGATGACCAGGTGTCCCAGTGTATTAGTCAGGGATCTCAAGAGGAACAGAATCAACAGGAAGTATGACTATGAAAGGGGATTTATTAGATTGGCTTATACGACCAGAAGTTTGATAGTCCACAATGGCCATCTGCAGGCTGGAGAGCTGGAGGAACCAGTAGCTGTACAATAAAATATCAAAGGCTTCTGGAAACTCCCTGGAGAATCACTGGCAGAGTCCACTTTGGAAGAGTGAAGGAGCAAGAGTCTGATATCCTCAGGCGATCACAGCAGCAATCAAGAACCTGTTCAATAATCCCAGTCGCTCAAGAGGCTGAAACAAGAGGATTGTGAATCCAAAACCAGCCTCAGCAATGTCAAGGCACTAAGCAACTCAGTAAGATCCTGTCTCTAAATAAAATACAAAATAGGGCTGAGGATATGGCTCACTGGTTGAGTGCACCTGAGTTCAATCCCCAGTACCAGAAGGAAGGAAAAAAAAAAAAAAAAAACGTGTCATGAAAAATCCAAGCTTCATCTGCTATTGCTTCCTTGGTCTTCCAATTTTTATTCCATCCAAGCCACCATCCTATTGGATGGTGCTGCCCACATCTAGGAAGGGTCTCTACTTCAGTTTGCTATCCAACAAGCCAATCATTCCTAGACACACCCTTACTGACACACCCAGAAGCTGCTTAATCTTCAGCATCTGTTAATCCAATCAAGTTGACAATTCAGATTAACCTCTCCACCCATGAAGGCCACTGAAGAAAGTTTTGAAGAGGCCATTGATTTGGATTATACTCTTCCACTAAACCTAAGAAACCAAACCAATATAGAGTTTAACTACAGCAGTCAAGCTTTAGCTAATTTCAGGAAGCTCTGCAACCAATGAACCAGCTAAACTGTTACCAATTAAGATGTCTCTACACCAAACATGCACTTTCGTTCCTTTTAAATACTGTCAAATCATGTTATTGGAAGGTGTTTTCTCAATGTGTTTTGGTTCTGGTGATTGTGCAATTCACAAATTACTTTTGTTTTGCTTTATCTTATTTTGTTTTGCTTATACATGCTCAAATAAACTGTTTTGAATTTAATAGTTGAAAAAAAATTGACAAGGCTTTAGGGTGGTACAGTGACATGGGATTAGGGATAAGCAGTGACATGGAGTAGGGATAGGAGAGAGGAATAACCTGGCTGGTTCCTAATAGTACATAGAAGAAGTTCCTGGAGAAAAGGTGCCTGCCTGTTTTGAGATTGGAAACCTTCATAAAAAAAAAAAATACCTCTGGACCAGTTTAGCATTGCTGGAGCTATTAAAAACTCTGAGAGCTGAATCAAGAAGGTGAATTGAATATTCAACTGGTAACTGAGAATTCAATTGGTAAGTGATTATACCTGAGTCATATGAGAGTTCCATTCCTAGTCTTTTGTGGAAACTAGATACTGATTTCTATAGTCGTTGCACTAATTTGCAATCCCACCAACAGTGTAAAATTGTTTTTCTTCAAATTCTCTCCAGCATTTACTGTTTTGATACAAATTAAAATTTTGCTGAGATTTTATTTCACTTCACTCAGTTAACTGGAGTGAGGCAAAATCTCAGTAGAGTTTTGATTTTATTTCTCTAATGTTGATCATTTTTACATATATTTGTTTGTATTTCTTCTTTTGAGAAGTGCCTGCTTAGTTCATTTGCCCATTTATTAATTACTTGCTTTTCAGTGTTAAAACTTATGCATTCTTTACATATTCTAAATATTAACGCTCTGTCAGAGAGTAAGCTTTTTTCCCTATTCTGTAGATTCACACATACTGTATTTGACATTTTCTGTTAAAAAGATAACTTAGGTATACTTTACTCATATTTTTTTTATTTACATACTTTTTTAAAATGTATTAAAGTTGGCATAGAAGGGAAGAGGTAGTAAATTGAGGGCAAGCTGTGAGTACAAGACCCTAGAATAGACCCAACAAATTTATAATGGCCAGAGCTGAAGCAGATAAGGCAAAATTAGGAAATGAACAACAGTGTTCCAAATTGCTCTTTGAAACTTAAGAAAGTGAATTCTAGATGAGGAAGTAAATCTTATAGACAATACCCAAGAATCAATTACCATGTCACAGATACCTTGGTACAGCAGAATATGAGTTAGGAATGAGTTCAAGGGCAAATAGAACACAAAAATATAACAGTGGTGCTCGTAGGCAGTTCCACATCTTTGTGGTAAAGTGTCTTCATTCTGGGAAGCAAATGCAAAGAGGGAGATTTAGCTGTCTCTTAGGAAAGTTCTTAGAAACTACCATGCTAAGGGGAATCCAGGCCACATGTGACACCTATATATACATTGTAGAGCCAAGACAGAATCTGCTGCCTATGAGAAACCAAAAGACAGCATTCCACCAAACTCTAAACAAGTATTTATTTTTTGTCCAGTGATAGTAACTGCTGAAGAAGCAAATTGTTTCACTATTTTTCCTGGTTGCTTCTTATGAAAGAAGTTGACCCAGAAAGAAATTTTTCTTGCAGAAAAATCTAAAATCCAATAATAAGGAGAAGACAGATTAGGGTGATTACAGTGAATATCCATTTTCATATGTCTTTTGGATATTATGAGGTTATCAGAACTAATGATGAAAATCTTATGGCTTAGCTCATGGGAAAGGGTGTACGAATAGTAGGCAAGAACATCCAGGATGCTGTGTGCACCTTGTGAAGACACGAAGGGATTAGATTAACCCAGCCTCCCTCACTCTTCCCTCTCTTCAATTGTTCCATTTTTTTAAAGACTAAAACTTGAGCAAAAGCAAGAGGAATAGAGTTGTCAAGTTTGTCATTGGGAAAAAAAAATATATGGAATAGGGGGAGATCTCTTGGGGAAAAGTTGCTCTGGTTTTTCATGAGATGATATTTTATTAGAGAGTCCCAAATGGGAATAAGATGGGATGATACCTAGAAAGCAGAAATTTGAGGAAGGCAGTTGGAGGGAAGGTAAGAGATGCTATAATGACTAATATAATCCTGTCATGAAAATTGAAATTTAGAATTGTAATGTATTCCCACACTAATTTTGCTTTTTGAGGAAGCCAGAGTTTTATTTCCTAAACTGATTTCCCATCTACCACCAGCTATTAGAAATTCTCTGAATATTTTCACTTCTACACTATAATTCGTGGGGCTGGGGGAAGATGATTGATGGGTGGAAGGGAGTAGGGACAAGACAGAAAATAATACCAAATAATCATTTTATTAGTAAAACAGATAATCAAGATGTAAAACTTCTTCCTAAAAAATGTATTTAAAACATTTTTAAAAATAGGATTAAAAGTATTTTTCTAACATGATAAAGAGTATGTTGAATTAATAGCCAATTTCACACTTAATGGTTGATAATAATAAGTGATGTTAATAATTGGCAACAAATTGTCATCACATTCTATAAGCAAGGCCCTGGGCAATCAATGTGAATAATCTTATTTAATCCTCAGTATCTGTGGGGGATTGGTTTAAGTACTCTCTGATGATACTAAAATCTGTAGTTAATCAAGTCCCTCACATAAAATAGAGTCATATTTGCATATAACCCGTGCATATCTTCCTGGATACTTTAAGTCATCTCTAGATTGCTTATAATACCTAATCCAATGCAAATGCTACATAAGTTATTTTTCTGATGTATTGTTTTGGGAATAAGAAAAAATATAAAGGTCTTTACATATTCAATACAGACACAATTTTTAAAAAAATGTATTCAAACCAAAGTTGGTTGAATCTATAGATGTAAAGTCCCAAATATGGAAGGCCAACTGCAAGTTTAAAGGTTAGGCTTGGTATTAATTTTTATTTCTTAGGAGACTGAAACATAGGAAAGTTAACTTTTCCAAGATCACTAAGCTTAAATTTACGGAAATCAGATAAGTCCCCTGAATTTGGCTTCCATAATGTCTCAGAGAGGGCAAGTTGATGTTCCTGGAGAAGAACCAAGAGGTGAGTGCAGGAGATGACAACTGAGAGCACTGATTCTAGGTGACCCTTCAACTCCTTGAAGGGTTTAAGGCAGGAATTGGCCTGATTGGTTAAATCAAATTGTCTGTGTGGCTGGCTGGGATGTGAACCGTAGGAAGGCAGGAGTGGGACTAAGAGTTACAAGGCTGTCAAACACAGTCCCAAAAGCACGTGTGCATAGATTAGATTAGGCTTTTAGTAAAGTGAGATGCTATAGTTGGTTGTATAATTTTTCACTAAATACCGATAGCCCTGGGAGTATGTGGCTCAGCACCCATCAAGGTTTGCTTTCCCCACAAAGTGATTCAATAAGATGGAGGAAAGGGAACTTGGGAAATCACTAGCCTCAGTCATTTTCCCCAAGTAAAGGAGGAGGAAAAACTCCACTCAGATCCTTCAGCTGGGATGAGAGTCTTCAAATTAAATACCTGCCAGGCACAGTGGCATATGCCTTAATCCTAGCAGTACCAGAGGCTCAGGCAGGAGGATTGTGAGTTCAAAACCAGCCTCAGAAACTTAGTGAAGCCCTAAGCAACTTAGGGAGACCCTGTCTCAAAATTAAAAATTAAAAAGGGCTGGAGATGTAGCTCAGTGATAAAGTGACCCTGCATTCAATTCCTTAGAACCAAAACAAAAAACAAAACAAAACAAAAAAAACAGTTAAATATTCAAGACAAAGGATAAAAAGTCCCTTGAAGCAAATAAACACAAAATGTTGGTGCTAATTTTAGGTAACAGAGGCTTCCTTCACCTCGAGAGTAGGGTTCTGAAATCCCAGGGATCTTGCCAGTTTTTTATAACTACACATCTGAATGTATTGATGAGTTGTAATCTAATTAGTTGAAATCTAATTAGCATGTGAGACGAACATGTTTTTCTAATAAAAGATAATAAGAGAAAATTATAGTGTTATCACTCGTAGGTATTGTTTCAGAAAACTTTTGTTTTGACATTTCAAAGACTTATTGAAGTGGATAAAGGTGAACATAACAGCCCCATGCCTCCTGCCAAACCCAATGAAGGGAAAGACTGCACCTGATAAAAAATCATAGGGAAAAAAAATAGGAAAAAGGGAGTCAAGTCAAGATGCTGACTGACATATCTGCATTTCTTTGGGAAGAAAGTCAAAGGCAAATTCCAGAACATGCCCCAATCCACTCCTTGTGTGGCAGATATCACCTCAGAAAGTGGCTGACTCAGTACATCAAAAAAAAAAAAGAAGGAAGGAAGGAAGGAAGGAAGGAAGGAAGGAAGGAAGGAAGGAAGGAAGGAAGGAAGGAAGGAGAAAGAAAGAAAGAAAGAAAGAAAGAAAGAAAGAAAGAAAGAAAGAAAGAAAGAAAGAAAGAAAGAAAGAAAGAAAGAAAGAAAGAAAGAAAGAAAGAAAGAAAGAAAGAAAGAAAGAAAGAAAGAAAGAAAGAAAGAAAGAAAGAAAGAAAGAAAGAAAGAAAGAAAGAAAGAAAGAAAGAAAGAAAGAAAGAAAGAAAGAAAGAAAGAAAGAAAGAAAGAAAGAAAGAAAGAAAGAAAGAAAGAAAGAAAGAAAGAAAGAAAGAAAGAAAGAAAGAAAGAAAGAAAGAAAGAAAGAAAGAAAGAAAGAAAGAAAGAAAGAAAGAAAGAAAGAAAGAAAGAAAGAAAGAAAGAAAGAAAGAAAGAAAGAAAGAAAGAAAGAAAGAAAGAAAGAAAGAAAGAAAGAAAGAAAGAAAGAAAGAAAGAAAGAAAGAAAGAAAGAAAGAAAGAAAGAAAGAAAGAAAGAAAGAAAGAAAGAAAGAAAGAAAGAAAGAAAGAAAGAAAGAAAGAAAGAAAGAAAGAAAGAAAGAAAGAAAGAAAGAAAGAAAGAAAGAAAGAAAGAAAGAAAGAAAGAAAGAAAGAAAGAAAGAAAGAAAGAAAGAAAGAAAGAAAGAAAGAAAGAAAGAAAGAAAGAAAGAAAGAAAGAAAGAAAGAAAGAAAGAAAGAAAGAAAGAAAGAAAGAAAGAAAGAAAGAAAGAAAGAAAGAAAGAAAGAAAGAAAGAAAGAAAGAAAGAAAGAAAGAAAGAAAGAAAGAAAGAAAGAAAGAAAGAAAGAAAGAAAGAAAGAAAGAAAGAAA
>NW_025999842.1:31230460-31234735 GCF_001458135.2 Marmota marmota marmota | reverse complement strand
GTATATATATATATATATATATATATATATATATATATATATATATATATCTCAGTTGGTAGAGTGCCTGCCTCTCATGCACAAAGCACTGGGTATCAATCCCCAGCACTTCCAAAAAATTAAATAATACAAATATTTTCTGTAATTTATGTATAGAAGTTATATGAAGTCAGATAATCACAATAATGCAATCATCTGTAATAAAAACTATCACACTGTCCAAAATCCAGGTAACCACAAGAGAGAAATGAGATGGTGGAAATGGTCTTTTCAGACCAACAGTTAATCTTGTCTGGAGAGTTCCAGGTGAGGTGTTCTCTGCTCTGATTCAGGCTTCACCTTGTGGGAGCTGAGCCGAACTGGGTCCTTAATAGAATCTAGGTAGGAATGCAGTCTTCACCCTAATCAGTAATCCTTTGTGGGCTACCTTACATTAAAATAAAAGGATTTCTATGCCTAAACCCAATCATAAAAGTAAAGACAATCCCAATGCAGTTGCAAAAACATGGCTAAGGAAGTCTCAGAATTTTAAAGAAAATCACCACATGTGAGTAAAACTAGCAAAATACACTGAAAAATGAATAAGATGACCAAGATAGAATCAATTTTAAAGACAAAGTTTCATTAGGGGAAATGCTTTAAAGCATTCTTAGAAAACTAATCAAGACCTGAGTGGATGTGAATATTAAAATATAATCATTGTTGTTAGGTCCAGGACAGGCTGAACTAAGTTGTCTGCAGGGCAAGCTAAACAAACATTAGCTGCAGGACCAGCCACTCAAACCCCCTCTGTCTGGTTCTTTATCACCTGTTTGCATCAAGTCCAAATGCTCAAGCTCCCGATCAAGGCTGAACACTTAACCCCCCTTGTGCCAACAAGGCAGCTTGCAAACCCAGAGACGCTATTAGACTTACGCAGCACAAAAGAAGGGCTATAAAAACCTTCCCCTGCCCAGCTCTCTCTCTTTCTCCTTTTTTGCACTGCTGCAATAAAGATCTCTTGGTTGCTCTGAGTGTTGTGGTCAATTTTCTTTCAATTGTCATCAACTCTTCTAAAAATAACAACACCTAAACACAAAACAAAAGGATGTCCATGACAAAGAAGATACTGGGCTGCTCCCAAAGCCCAGCATCCCTGATGCTATACTATAGCATTTTGCTGGGCCCTACCACCATAGTTGCTGGTCTTTGCATGAATTAACTCTAGCATGTCTTTGGACCAAAGACAGTTACTCAAGACTGAACAGTGCCTGTGAGATGATGTGAACCAAGGACTCTACCAAAAAGAGCATCACTAATAACTAGCAGAGCTTCTTACCAAGAGTTCACAAATCACATGCACATTTGTGGTTGGAGCATCAACATTGCCCTAGGTAGAGGAGAAAACAATTAACATTGAGGCCAGCCTGATACACTGGGTCACCAGTGCTGTCATGCATCCCAGACTGTATCTTCTCATCTCCATCCAAGAACTACCTAAGAGCTTTCCATGTTCCAGGCTTCAACTCAACTCTGGAAATACAAACATGTATAACAATAGACAGGACTCCAATCTGACCAGACCTGGCTGGGGGAAAACAGAGTGAATCTGCTTTCCTGTTGTTCTTTTCACAAAATCCTTCTTTTAAAGAAAAAATTAACATGGTGCCAGCAATCTACAAGAGCTTGCCTAGCCTACCTTGGAATGTATCCAGCAATTTTGCAAAAGAAAAAAAAATGTTACATTTGTAAAAAGTTGTTCATGTTAAAAGTTGTTAACCACGGTCCTAAATGATTAGAACCATTTAATTATGTAAAGATAATGAAATGATTCAGTAAATTATCACACAACTATTAAGTGGTAGGTACATTTAAGTGAAAGGAGAAAAATCTTTAAGCAATAATGTTAAAAAATAAAAAGAAATTATTTTAAAACTGCATATATGTTATTTGAAAAACTTAAAAAACATGTGACTCTGGCAAATACCTACAATTCTACCTATACCACAGGTTGAGATGGGAGAACTACCTGAGCCCAAGTATTTGAGGCCAATCTGGGCAACATAGAGAGAACCCCCTCTCAAGATGAAGGAGAAAAAAAATGATTATGTTTTACACTATACATTATAATTAATATATGATATATTATATACAATAATTATACATTTTATATAATATAATTATATATAATAATATACTATAACATTATATTATGTATGTATATATATATATAATTTTTGTCTCCTTCTTTAGGAGAAATTATATGTATGTATATATATAAGTATATATGTGTGTATATATATACTTTTCATATATATATATATATATATNATATATATATATATATATATATATATATATATATATATATCTATATATATATATATGCCATATCATTTTGAAAACCACACAATTGGCCAATTATTGAAAAGGCAAAGGGAAATTCCCATTAGAACAAGTATGAATCATTAACAATATAACTTAGTCAAAGCTCTTAGCCTTTTAAGAAACCCTACACAGTTACATTTGGAAAAAATAAAGGTGGGAAACCTAGTTCTTTCCCAGTAGTTATATGTCCCTCTCTGAAATTTCATGTCATTTCAAAACATCTCACTAGATATCTGATTCTTCTTTCTCCCAGAAAACAATCATACAGAAATTCTATAAGAAAAAAAAAGAGCATGAAATAATGAAAAAGATATTGTTTCTATCCCCAAAATTCTTAAAATCTAACATTCTTCATTTGTTATTTACTGGAACACAAACATGCAGTATTGTTTCTAATCATCAGTTATTTGCCTGACACATATAAATATGCCCATTCATAGACTAGAAAACTGAGGTCAGTTGTATTTAATAACTTTCCTGAAGACACCATAGATAGTCTTAAAAAATCCACTAAAAATCTACACACACAAAAAAAAATCAGTCACAAAGTCTAGAAAAATCACCAAAAAACAAACCACAAAACAAAAATCAAAAACTGGTCTGTGGTTCTGCTACAGTCTACAAAAATAATTATTTTTTGTTTGTTTACTTATGTTATAGAGGAGGAAAGTTTTATTTGAGGACTTACGGTTTCAGAGGTCTCAGTCCATAGGCAGCCAGCTCCATTTCCTGGGGCTCAAGGTGAGGCAGAACATCATGGCAGAAGAGTGTGGCAGAAGTAAGCAGCTTACATAATGATCAAAAAGCAGAAAGAGCTACAAAATTTATTTTTGAAACTACCAAATCTTGACACTTTATCAAATTGTCTCTTCCTTGGTCATGGTGACCTTTTTCAAGTCCAAGGTCTCATTCATCTCAGAAAGTTTGTGAGAAGGGTAAATTTCTTATGAGACTATCCTCAATGGGGAACCTCTATTCTGTTCTGCTGGTGACTCGGGATAAAAGAATGGACACAAATGCTCCCAAACAGCTTTGGAGAACAAAACAGCTGTACAAATGAGGTCACCATTTTTAACATTAAAAAATTTGATTTCTCCCATCTCCACATCCAGTAAAATTCCTACTTGGCAAAGGTCAGGACTTGCAGGAATTCCTTCCTGCGTCGAGCTAGCATGAATTTCTCCTGCCTTCAAGCTAATGATCCAGAAACCATGCTCAGGGGATAAATTCATGCTCCTCTTTCTTTCCACCAACTCTTTGCAGACACCCAGGGCCCACTCCGTCCCTTGTTCCACTTCAACTTCCCAGTAATGGCGTCCAGAGGAGAAGCAGGGGGAGCCCAGGACACAAGCAAGCCTAGTGAATCTTTTGGGATACTCCACCGGGTTGTGGCAAATCTTCCCACAGTAGACAGTCTTTAGATCATTGGAGAGTACAAGGAGGCAGTTGGCGGTGGCAGCATCCAAGGTCACATCCACCCAGAACCTCAGAAGCTCAGTACTCCAAAGGAGATTTTGCCCCAGGAATGAGCCATGCTGCCTGATCCATAGTGTCAGCGTTCTAATATGCATCTCTTCCCTGACAGGTTTCTTGTTTTCTCTTCGACACAAGGGGCAGGTCAGGATTGATTCTTCTCTAATTCTCAGCCAATCTTGAATGCAATGAAAGCAGAAAATGTGTGAACAGGACAGAGAAATGGGATCGAAGACCAATTCCAGGCAAATTGGGCAGAATGTTTCCACTTCCAAACTTCTGTCCATGGTCCAGGGGTGAATTCAGTCCAGTGAACTTTTCTTATCTTCAGTAATGTGTCTAAACCTAATACAAAAATTAAATAATACAGAGGGCTGAGAGGAGTTGGTATATATATATATATATATATATATATATATATATATATATATATAT
>NW_025999842.1:31223618-31226023 GCF_001458135.2 Marmota marmota marmota | reverse complement strand
CAGCGACTGTGACTCAATCGCAAGTGCAATCTGAGCCAACCCATGCGCAGAGATTCAGGCTGATTGGCGAACACCCCTACCCCCACCCAACTCCACCCACCCCATCCTCCAACTCCCCCCCACCCATCCCCAGGAGGCTAGAGACCAGGAGCAACCCTAAGTGAATGGGATTAGAGAGACACCCGGTTGGGGAGGGGGAGCTGCCTTACACAGATTGTTTCCTACATCCCGAGGGCAGTGACTTGGTCTGGAAAGCACAGCTCCACCTACTGGAAGAGAAGAAAATAGAATTCTAAGAGTGAATTTTTTTTTAATTTTAATTTTAATTTTATTTTATTATTTTATTTTTTATTTCTTCTTTCTTTTTCTTTTTTTCTCTCCCTTTCTCTTTCCTGGATGTCTTCCTTACCTTTTCCCTATCTTTCCTCCCAAGCATGACCACTTCTATTACATGTAATTTACTAAATGCAAATAGGTGAATGTTCTGAGGTGGTTGATAGTCCTCCTAAGTCCTTAGCTACCCCCAAATACTCCTGTCTATTCTCTTGTTAATATCCTCCTGCATTTGAGCAATCCCCCAAAGAAGCTAAGATATACTAACCTCCATACCATCACATCTCCCAACCTTAACATAAAATCCTAAGACCAAACCTTAATTCTCTATACGCCATCAGAATCTGTAAGCCTTTAATGAAACTAATGAATTTACTTTAAATCACAATTAAACCCAACATCTCTAGACATTGTCTCCCATCACAAAGGAGACATTTCAGAACTATACAAAACCAAAACAAATTTATAGGAGAAAATAACAACACAGCAGTCAAACAGAGCTAGAAAGAAACATGAGCATCATGAAAAAAAAGGAAGAAAAGGAACACAAACAATGCAGGACAGCTTAAATTTACAGGAGATGCTAGATGCATCAGAAAAAATGGTCAGATAAAGAACTCAAGGCATACTTGATTCAGATGGAATGGAATCTTAAAGAGGTCATTAGACAGCAAATGCAAACAATGAAAGATAACTTCGACAATGAATTACATAAACAAATTCAAGAAGCAAAAGAACAGATCTACAGGGATATACAGGTTATAAAAAAATCAGACAGAAATCCTAGAAATGAAGGAAAGTATAAACCAAATTAAAAACTCAAATGAGAGTATCACCAGTAGAGAAGACCAAGTAGAAGTCAGAACATCAGACAACGAAGACAAAATATATCATCTCGAAAAGAGTCTGGTCAACTCAGAAAGGCTGGTAAGAAACCATGAGCAAAACATCCAAGAGATATGGGATATCATAAAAAAAAACAAATTTAAGAGTTATTGGGATAGAGGAAGGTATAGAGGTCCAAACCAAAGGAATGAGCAACTGTTAAATGAAATAATTTTAGAAAACTTTCCAGACATGAAAAATGAAACGGATGTTCAAATCCTAGAAGCCTACAGGATGCTGAAGCTTACAGACCAACGCCAAGACACATTATTATGAAGATATCCAACATACAGAACAAGGAGAGAATATTAAAAGCTACAAGAGAAAGGAGGCAGATTACATTTAGGGGTTAACCAATTAGGTTAATGGCTGTTTGATTGCTCCATTTACAATAGCCAAAAAAAAAAAAAAAAAACTTGGGAATCAACTTAACAAAAGAGGTAAAAGATCTATACAATGAAAACTACAGAACCCTAAAGAAAAAAGTCAAAGAAGAACTTAGAAGATGGAAAGATCTACCTCCCTCAAATAGGCAGAAGTAATATCAAAATGACCATACTACCAAAAGCACTATGCAGCTTTAATGCAATTCTGATCAAAATCCCCAATGAAATTCCTCATAAAAATAGAAAAAGCAATAATGAAATTCATCTGAAAAAAATAAGAAGCCCAGAAAAGCTAAAGAAATCCTTAGCAGGAAGAGTGAAGCAGGTGGCATCACTATACCAGACCATAAACTATATTACACAGCAACAGTAACAAAAAAAGCATGGTATTGGCACCAAAACAGACTGGTAGCCAATAGTACAGAATAGGGGACACAGAGACTAACCCACAAATTACAATTATCTTATATTAGATAAAGGTGCCAAAACGTGCATTGGAGAAAAAAGATAGCCTCTTTTTTCTCTGGGAAAACTGGAAATTCATATGCAACAAAATGAAATTAAAACCCAATTTCTCACATGCACAAAACTCAACTCAAATGGATCAAGGACTTAGAAATACAACCAGAGACCCTGTGTCTAATAGAAAAAAAAGTAGGCCCTAATCTCCATCATGTGGGTTAGGCCCCAGTTTCCTTAATAAGACTTCTTCTTTGGTGCAAGAATTAAAAATCAAGAATCAATAAATGGGATGTACTCAAACTAAAAAGTTTCTTCTTAGCAAAAAAAAAAAAAAAAAAA
>NW_025999842.1:31216687-31221476 GCF_001458135.2 Marmota marmota marmota | reverse complement strand
AAAAAAAAAAAAAAATGCTGAGTGTTTTCTCTGATATAAGGAGGTTGGCGCATAGTGGGGTAGGGAGGGAGAGCATGAGAGAAACAAATGAATTCTACATAGGTAAGAGGGGTGGGAGGGAAAAGGAGGGGGCAGGGGATTAGCAAGGATGGTGGTAAGTGATGGACATCATTATACAAAGTACATGTATGAAGACTTGAATTGGGTGTCAACATACTTTATATGCAAATAGAGATATGAAAAATTTTGGTATATATGTGTATTAAGAATTGTAATGCAAAAAAAACCAACAAAGTACACATATAAAGGCATAAATTGGCATGAACATACTTTATATACAGAGATATGAAAAATCGTGCCCTATATGTGTAATGCTTTCCACTGCTGTTGTGTATTTAAAAAATAAAAAATAAATAAATAATAAAAATAAAGAAATAAACAGGTCTGGGGAAAAAAATGTGGCATATCCACACAATGGAATATTACTCAGCAATAAAAGAGAATAAAATCATGGCACTTGCAGGTAAATGGATGGAATTAGAGAAGATAATGCTAAATTAGACAATCCCAAAAAAACAAATGCCACATGTTTTCTCTTATATAAGGAGGCTGATTCATAGTGAGATAGGGAGAGGGAGCAAGGGAGAAATAGATGAACTCTAGATAGTGCAGAGGAGTGACAGTGGAAGAGAGGGGCCATGGAGTTAGCAAGGATGGTGGAGTATGATGGACATTATTATCCGAAGTACATGTATGAAGACACGAATTGGTGTGAAATTACTTTGTATACAACCAGAGATATGAAAAATTGTGCTCTATATGTGTAATAAGAATTGTAATGTATTTCACTGTCATATATAAATAAATAAATAGATAAATAAATAAATAAGTAAATGTATTAGAAAGCAAATATAAACATACACTGTTGAAACCTAATCAGATTTTGGCTAAGAATACAAACAACAATAAGTTGTGGCATTTTACTCAGCACTAAATGGTGTTCACATTTCATGAATAAACAGAAACAAAAACAATTTTAATTTTCTTTTATTCAGCAATTCTACCTGTCAAGGGACAGTTAGTTACTAGACAGAAAAAAAAAGCACCTAGGTAAGCTTATCTTCCTGTTATAATTATTAATTATGCCATTGTTCATTCTCAAAAGTGACCTTGTTTAAGCTATAAATTATGTAATGTTTATTGAACAATAAACATAACTTTTATGTTGTCTATATTGATCAATAAACATAATAATATCATTACTTAGAGTTCCTGTTCTTTTAAACATGAGTTTATATGTATACATTGTTGAACAATTAAATCATGCTAATTAACATATTCATCATATATGTATAGGTATATATATATGTATATGTATATGTGTGTGCATATATGTGTGTGTATATAGATATATATATATCTATATACACACATATATATGCATATATTGCATTTAGGGATTTAATCCAGGCATCCTTTAATACTAAACTACATCATAGTCCTTTTTCTTTTTGTTTTTTGCTTTTGTTTTGTCTTTTTCATTTGGAGACAAGGTCTCACTAAGTTTCTGAGGCTGGCCTTGAGCTTGTGATCCTCCTGCCTCAGTCTCCTGAGTAGCTAAGATTATAGGCATACATCAGTGTTCCTTGCTTATTTTATCATTTGTGATGAGAACAATTAAAGTCCACTCCGTTGGCAATTTTCAAGTATGTTATACATTACTAATTATAGTTACCATGATGTACAATAGATCTTCTGAACTTATTCCCCCTCTTTAACTGAAAATTTAAACCATTTAACAGTTCCCCATTCCCTGTCTTGTCACAATTTGCCTTACTGTGTTAATTTTTTGTTTTGTTTTGTTTTTGTTTTTGTTTTTGTTTTTGTTTTTGTTTTTCGGTTCCACATGTGAGTGACATCATGAAGTATTTGCCTCTTGGTGCCTAGCTTATTTTTCTGTTTGTAAATAATGACCTCCAGTTTCCTCTCTGTTTCTGCAAATAACAGGATCCCATTCATTTTTAAAGGCTGAACAGCATTTCCTGGGGTACGTATGCCACAGTTTCTTTATCCATTCACTTGTTCAGGGATACTTACATTGATTCTGTATCTTAGCTATTGTGCATGCTGCTGTGATAAGTATAGAAGTCCATGTATCTCTGATTTTCTTTTCTTTGGATACATAACTATAACTGAAATAACTGGATTATATTGTAGTTGTTCTTATAGGTTTTTTTTTTATTTATTTATTTATTTATTTATTTATTTATTTTTGAGGAACCAACACCCCGTTTTTCATAATGGCTGTACCAATTTACATACCCACCAACATTGTACAAGAGTCTCCTTTTCTTCATCCCTCACCAACATTTGGTATCTTCTTTTTTGACACAAAATCTATTCTTATGGCTGTGAGGCAATATTCTTCATACTTTTATGAATGAGAAAGCCAAAAACTTTTTATTTGTATGAATTATGTTTCTCAATATTGAAAGTACTAAGGATTACGATAAAATTTTTAAGATTTATTTAACTCCTTAAGAAAAATTATTAAAGGTTAACTACATCTTTTTATTTTTAAAAAAATACTTTCTAAGAAAATAAGCAGTTGATGAGAAGGGTGCCATTGTTTTGCAAGTTTGCAAGCCTCTGTAATTCCTACTTAACAGAAGACAGCTGAATTCTCAAAATCTGCTTCTGCTTGATCTGATGTTACGTTGTTTTGATTGAAGTACATGAGGAAAATCTGGCTTCCCACATACATCTGGTTGGAAAAGGATGACCTTGCAGATCCCCTAACAGGGTCTCAGGGACTCCCAGGAACCTCTAACACTAATTGAGGACCACTGTTCTCAACCAATTCTGTAACTTCAACAGGCAGCCGCAAATCTTGACAACCAAAGAACCTAATAATTCACACGATCGTGTTTTTGTACAGCTTCTGCCATTTCAAAACTAATACAGTTTAGAAAGGTTTTTGAGATCCTTTAAAATTTTTTACCTCGCTTTTTTCCTGCATTTAAGCCGTTGCTGACATCAGTCCTTTTGTGGAACATTTCCCTTGCTTCAGATGATCTTTCAATGAGTCAAGGCCATAGAAATCTTTTGTTTCAGTTTCAAAGCTTATTAGGGAGCTTCTTTGCAGCACATATGATAGACTTATTATTTCTGGATTGAATAGCTTTGATAGTAAAGATATCTTGATGTTTAGAGCTTCTTCTTCCAAGGACAAAAATATCTTTAAAGTTTTCTCCTAACTTGGAATTTCCAAGAAATGATTTTCTTTAATAATAATATTCTGGTTCAATATTTATAAATTTCAACACATATCTTGATTTATAAAGAATAGTCATTCAATTGTTCAGTGCATTTCCAGTTGTAAGTTTCTAATATGGTGAAAAATGTGGAAGTTAATTTCATCAATATAAATTAAGCAACAACTCATGTATAATGGCACAATTTGGTGTGAACATACTTTATATAGAGAGTTACAAAAAATTGTGCTCTGAATGGATAATTATGAATGTAATGCACTCCACTATTGTCATGTATGTAAGAAATAAATAAAAAAATAAAGAAAAATAAATAAATAAATTAGGCAACAATATAGTTCCCTAATGAACTGCAAAACCTTGTCAAATGGAGACCTGTTTGTTCAAAATAGTGCTGAATACAAGGTAAATCTCTTTCCCAGATTAATTAGATTTTTTTTTATAAAAAGTACATGAGATGCTTTGATAAAAAATACTAGTTGGATGATGTGGATTAATGTGGAAATTTTTTCTGCTTTTTCACAATAATGATGAGATTCACTTTTTCCTTCCAATTTATTTAGCTACAGTGATGATGCCAGATCAAGTTTTTCTACTGTTAACAACTAATAGGCTCTAAACAGATGCTTATCTCAGGCAAAAAGCATCATTTCTCATTGATTTTTACCTTTTCAGTCATCTCTGATTGGGGCTTAAACATATACAGACTTACTTTTGAGCCTTTGATTGCCAGGAGATATATTCTCTTCCTAGAAATATTACCTTTAATTTTCAAATTCTTCATTGAATTCAACAGCTGAATTCAGGGAGAAATGTCTTTTTATTATTATTATTTTCAAGTGCTAGAAATATTTGTAGTCAATTATATGTGATAACTTAATACTTGCAGGATAACCTATCAAAGAGGTGCCTGAAGATTTTTTTTCTTTACTTTCAGAATAATTTTTAATCATCATTAGTGTTTCCATGGGTTAAGATTAAATCACAAAGTAAGCTTGTTTCCATAGCTTCCTGATTAAGAAAGAAATCAACTTTCACACATGCTAGTTAGATAAGATTCAGCCACTTGCAGGGAGGAGAGACTGATCAACCCTAGTAGAAATCTAAGATGCCTACAAGGGATGAAGCATTTGCTCATAACACAGTTTGCATTTTCCAAATGCAAAAGTTCTGGTGGGGTCACTTTTTACAGTTAGCTTCCATCCTCTGGTGTGGAACAGCCACTCGTTTTACAACACCCTCTTCTCTGCAATCTGTGTCCTCTCTTTCTCTCTTCTGGCTATTTACACATTAAAGTGGACCCTTCTTCCTATGTGAAAGGAGAGAGCCTCTGAATTATTAATGCCACCAAAGCCTGCTAATGGAGTTGCATTGCTTTCCTCTTAAAAAGGAGCGGTCTTAAAAAAGATCTGGTAAGCTTCACAAAGAGAATATTTTTGGTACTTATAGCATGTAGAATGTTCTACTTCTACACTTACATTAGAGGGACAGACTACAAAAAAAAAAAAAAAAAATGT
>NW_025999842.1:31195561-31216669 GCF_001458135.2 Marmota marmota marmota | reverse complement strand
AAAAAAAAAAAAAAAAAAAAAAGAAGAAGTCCAGAATGATTAAGCTCCATATATAGTTGACAATATATAGTTCCTGCTTCAGACCTATTAATAAACCTCTTCCCTTATTTTTCATTCCCCCATTTTTTTTTTTTGTCAAAAGTACCAGGAAAAAAAGCTGAATAACTTCAGTGTATCTTACGCACGAGGTATGTTCAGATGCATATAAGAACAGGCAACCGATTTCATTATTTGTAAAAGAAACAAGCTCTAATCTGAGTCCCTGTGTAAATGTCAATGACCTTAGGCCACTGTCAAGTAAGTGAGTAGTGCTTAGCCTCTCCAAGTGGGTCGACCCTTCTTCTACGGGTAGGTCCCAGCCTCTGAGCAGATGCCAGAGGGGTTCAGTGTGAATCCAAGTGAGTATCAGTGTGTAGGAACAAAGACACACAGGTGGCCCTGCTGTTTTCTCTTTGTGGTTTGTGGAGCTGAATCTAAGTATTTTCAGATTATTTATATGTTCTCTCCTCTGGTTTAAGGCTGTCAAAATATTTTTGTGTAGGTGAAGAAGTCTGAGTCAAAATGAATTTCCTTTTGACCTAATTATCTGACATTCAGTGTACTATCCAATGCACCCTTGACTCTATCAAAGCAGCTGGAACCCTACTCTTACTTAGGGAGTGCTATGGTTTGGATAAGGCTTGAGAGTGTCCCCCAAGACTTCATGTGTTGAAATTTAATCCCCATTGTGAGGTACTGAGATGGAAGAAACATAATCTCTGGTGTTTAGAGAGGGAGTCTATGAAAGTGATTGAAATGAAAGTTATCAGGATAGATCATGTCCCATGATTGAATCCTGGTTGGCTTATAAGAAGAGCTGGAGAGATGAGACATGTGCACTTTCTGTCTCTTGCCATTTGATATCCTGAGTCACCTTGGGACAGTCAGCAAAGAGTCAGTGTCCAGACACAGTTACTCAACCTCACACCTCCAGAATCGTGAGCCAAAATAAACCTCTTCAAACCTTTCCCAGTCTGTGGTATTCACTTATTAGCAGAAGAAAACAGACTAATAGAGGGACTTGGTGTACATCCAGGCCAACTGCTGCCAGGCCGGCCCACATGAAACTCATCAATCTCAGAGGGGTTAAAAACTGCCACACTCACTTCAGAAACCAGCAGATAGCCAGCCAAGGCAAAGCCCTCCTCTACCCTCCTTAGTGACTGCCCTACCATGTCTTCCTGGACCTGCCCCTCTGCTGCCACATCTTCCAAAATCCAGACACAAAGCCTCCTTCTACTACTTGAAAGTGCTCCTTTCTAATTGAGGACAGGTGAATTCTCTGCCAGGAATCAACCCCAACCAGCCACCTGGCTAATAACACTCCTCTTTCAGACACAGGTGAGGTGTCAGTTTCTCAGAAGAGTGTTCCCAGAATTCCCCAAATTAGTTCAGAAACCATTATTATACTTTTTCATAGTACCCTTCATCCTTCCTCCATGTAAGTTATCAGAATATTAGTCACACATTTATTAATATGATCACTTGATTAATCTGTGGTTCCCTCACATTAGTAAATAATGCCTATTCTGTTAGTCAAGCTCTCTGTCACTGTGACAAAATACTAGCAATGATCAACTTATAAAGAGGAAAGATTTTTTTTTATATATCTTATGGCTTGAGAGTCCATGGTCATTTTACTCTGGCTTTTGGGCCTGTTGCAAGGCAGTACATCATGTCATGAATATGTGACAGAGAAGGCCTGTTTACCTCATGATTGACAGGAAGGAAAGAAAGAGAGAGGAGGGGCTGGGGTCCAGTATTCCCTTCCAGGGTACACCCTCAGTAACCTAATTTCCTTCTATTAGACCCTGTCTTCTAAATGTCCCACCACTTCCCAATTGGGCCACGGACTAGTGACCAAGCCTTTAATATATGGCAGTGGGTACCACTCCAGATTCAAACTATAACACCTGTGTTCAGCACTTACTATGAGCCAGGCATTTTTCTCAGTATTTCACATATTTTCCACCATTGAATCCTGTTCTCTGAGATAGCTGCTATAATCTCTCAGATAATGAACTTAAGGCTCTTCTCACCACCAAACTGCATGATTTTGGTATGTTACTAAGATCTCGTGATTGCCTGCTTCTGGTTTTCTTTCTCATGAGACAAAAAATAAGCCTTTATCCTGTTTAAACCACTGTATTTTATGATTTTTCTATTTCATGCATGCAATCTAATCCTATTAGCTTGTTGGAATTATGAATCCATGTTATTTTGACAGTCATGGTAATGCACCAGATTGCATCTAGGGATCTGGAAATGCAGCATCCCATCTTCATTTTGTATATATTTTTTTCCTGTTAGTGTATGTTCTAACTAAAGACACAGGTGTGATTTCTTGGATTTTTTTTTCCCAATGTCCTCAGTATTTGTCTACCTGTACTACCTCTTCAAATTTTAAAAATTCCTTTTTTAAATTTTTTAAATTTTAAAACTCCTTAATTTAAAAAAAATAAATTCCTTAATTTTTAAAAATTATTTAGCATGGTATCATTGAAAAGATAATGACTAATTAGCAGAGTCAGCACAGTGCTGTGAGCTCAAGGGGCCATGCCTCATTCAGTCAAATCTTTCAGTTAATTAACATCTAAACACAACACACCATCTTAGCAGGATGCTGCCCACTGTCACCAAGTAAGTCAGAATAAACCAATCCAAATAACCATCTTTCTTCAGAAGTTACCAGAAAATGCAGCCATATCCCAAGGTTTGCACATGAATATCCAATTGGGTGTCTTCTATTTTGGAGGTACTATTAAATAATAGGGAACCTTCTCAAAAATAAATAAAGCAGCTGGTGCCCCTTATGCTACCATAAAAGGAAAGGAGATAAGACAAATATATGACAAGGTAACTAACATTGTGAAGTAGGTGAGTATGCATTATGAAATAGACTGCTGTCTACGTACACTTTTTAAACCACATCTGCATGTAGATAACAAAAAAAAAAGTATTATGTTTTGTTTGAAGGCATCCTTTTTCCAGAACCCTCATACATGTAATGCTCATTTATTAGAACACGGAAGTTCTTTGGAAGCAATGTCAATCTATCCTATGTTAATAAAATGAAAGCAATTGACAGAGTTTTACTTTTCTAACCAAGCCCTTCTCCCACCCTTACTGATACAGTTTAGATATTAGATATCCTCCAAAAGCTCATGTATGAGCTAATGCAAGAAAGCTTAGAGGTGAGATTATTAGGTTTTGAGAGCCTTAACCTAATAATTGTGTTGTTACACTGCTGGGAATTAACTGAATGGTAACTGTGTGCAGGTTGGGTGTGGCTGGAGGAGGTGGGTCCCTGGGGTTTGCCTTTTATGTATATATTTCATCTTTGTTGAGCTGGGCTCTTTCTCTGTTTCCTGGAGCCACTTCCTGAGCTTTTTTCTTCCACCACACTCTTCTGCCATTTTCTCCCTCACCTTAGGCCTCAAAGAATGGAGTCAGCATCTATGGACTAAAACCTCTGAAACTGTGAGCATCAAAATAAACTATTCATTTTCTAATTGTTCTTGTCAGGTCTTTAGGTCATAGTAGAAAAAAAAAATGATTTAAATAGAAATTGGTACCAAGAGTGGGGTTGTTGCTGTGACTAACCTGACCATGAGGTTTAGAAGCTTCTGGAGATTTTTGGAATTTGTGGGAAGAATTTTGGAAAGTTTAGGGATTCCAGCTAAGAAAGCTTTAGAATGTTGTAAGTAGACTTTAATGGACAATTCTAGTTGGAGTTTAGAAGACCAGGATGCCAATAAGACTATGGACAGCAAAGATTGGGGTCATGAGGTTTTAGGGGAGAAGGAGGACTCTATCAGAAATTGGACTAGAAGCCATCTGTGTTACATTCTAAGTAGCTGTCTACATTTTGCTCATGTCCTGAGATTTTCTGTGAGGCCGAATTTAATGTGATGAACTCCTTAATATGGTGGAAGAAATGTTTAGTGAGCATAGTATTTGAGCAATTGTATAGATATTGCTGATGTCTTTTTAGCTAAGTTTATTGTGATAATCTGGAGCAGAAAAGCAAAACAGAAAGAAAAACTTGCAATTTGGACAGAAAACTCCCAGTAAAACTGGGGCTAAGAAAGGTGTCGTTGTTAAAGACATTACATCCTCTAAAGAAATGATAGAGTTTTCTCAGAGACAATAGGAAAGATGGCTTGATGGCATCTCAGGAATTGCAAACTGACACTCATTTCAGGCCCAAGAGCATAAAAGTAAAAATTCCTTTGAGAAGAGACCCAGTGGGGTACCCTGCTTTCACAGGGTGGTCTAGGAAGTTCTTTCACCATGCTCAGCCACCCAGTCACAGAGGTTGTTGCAGCCTTGGTCTCTGGAGACTTGGCTAGTGCTTGGGCTGGTGGTAGACAATGGCTGGTGTCAACCATGTAGTGCTGATTCTGCCAGAATGCAGGATGCTGGAGTTAGGAGGTCATGAGAGCATCCACCAAGATTTCCAAGGAAGGCATGAAAGACCAAGCAATGTTCCCCAGGGTTAGAGTCCCTTTAGGCTGCCTCTGATAGACCAATGCATGCAGATGTGAGGAGGAAGTCAAAGCTGCAGTAGAGACTCCCATGATTAAGAAATACCAGTAATGGGGGGCATCTGCTGAGGAAATCTGTAGGAATTGAGCAAAGATAGCCAACAGAGAGAACACTGGACTGCAATTAGAAAAGCCATAGGGGCAGAGCTACCCAAACTCTTTGGAGAGAACATCTGTATATCATGTTCTCCAGATGCTGGACATGGAACTACAGGACTTGCTTGCCCACCTGGATTTAAGTCTTGCTATGGTCCCATCACTTCTTTCTATGTCCCTATTTATTCACATGGAAACATTTACTATGTACCTTTCTATATTGGATATATGTAACTTTTTTTTTAATTTTTATAGGGGTTCACACTTAGAGTTTTAATCTCAGGGGAGACTTTGGACTTTGACTGTTGGGCAATCTTAGAACTGTTGAGACTGTGGGAACTCTTGGAAATGGACTAAATGTGTTTTGCATTGTGAGATGGAGATGAGCTTTTGCTGGCCAGGGATGGAATATTATAGTTTAGGTATTAGGTGTCACCCAAAAGTCAATGTGTAAGACAGTATAAGAAAGTTTAGAAGTGAAATGATTGGATTATGAGAGCCTTAATCTGATTGGTGTGTTAATCTCCTGACAGAGATTAACTGAATGGTAACTGTAGGCAGATAGGGTATGGCTGGAGGACGTTCCTTGGGATATGTCTTTAGGGTGTATATTTTGTTCTTGTTGAGCTGAGTGCTTTCCTCCCTTCCTCCCTCCCTCCCCACTCCCTCCCTCTCTCTGCACATCCTGGAACCAGGTCTTGAGTTTTTTTCCTTAACCGCACTCTTCTGCCATGTTCCGTCTCCCTTCCAGCCCAGAGAAATGGAGTCAGCCACCTATGGACCAAGACCTTTGAAACCATGAGTCTTAAAGTAACATTTTTCTCCTCTAATTGTTCTTGTCAGGTATTTTAGTCATTGCAGCAAAGAAGCTGACCAAAACACTAATATAATCCCAATTACCCATCATCATGACCATCCCACAGAAGTGTTCAATGAATATTATGGACTCATAGTTTGCAATATATTATTTATGTATTCCTACCACAAACAATTTAATACTGTACTGTTGAGAGCCACAGTTTAGTCAGAATGACGCCTGGCATTTTTGCCAGAGGGAATGGTTGAAAGGTGACCCTGCTCCGGGATTAGGGTGGCTCTGGGATTAGGGCGTATCCTGCTGGGAATAGGGCGGATCCTGCTGCCTCGGTCGCCTGCTACTTTGGAGTTCCCATTGAGTTCTCGCGGGGTTCTGAGAGAATTGGCCCACTGAGCCGTGGAGGCAGTGTGTTCCCAGGAAGTGTGTGTAGAGGGCCGGTGAGAGTTCAGGAATAAAGAGTTGCTGTTTGAACCTACAAGGCTTTGTGGCAGCTCAGTTATTTTGTGCCCAGCCAGACTGCGGCACTGTACACCTATATCCTATGTCTCTACTATATGGGAGGCAATGTTCTTATAGAGACAAAATGAATGATTAAGCCAGGCAGTCTCTGCCTCTACAGAAATTGTAATCTAGTGAGGATACATACTAGTAAGCTGACACGTACAGTATATTCTGTAAATATTATAATAGCAAAAGCACATAGTGCATAGAGCATATGAAAGAGCCCTTCCTATAAGCTTGAGAGGGTCAAGATAGGAATTCAGAGAAAGTAGAACTTACTTAGAAGCCTAAAGGATGATAAAGAATCCAGAGGAAGGAAGGTAAGTCATAGAAGAATAAACTGGGGTAAAAGTGATCCAATATGCATTCAAGGCACATCATGCACTGTGGAATGAGAAACAGATTGCAAAGGAGCAAGCTAAAGACAAGGAGATGAGTTAGAAGGCTGTTGTAGAAGTCCAAGCAAGAGAACATGCTGGCCAGATTTGGGATAATAGCCCAAGAAATAGTGGGGGGAAAAATAATGGGTTTCCAAGATATTTAGAAGCCAGAATCAACAGGTCAACAGGACTTGGCCATTGTGTGGAGGAAGAAAAACAGATCAAGAATGAAGATGAGATTTTCCACCTGGACACAGAGATGTAAGCTGGTGTCAGACTCTAAAGTGAGACGAGCAAAGAGAACAAATATGTAGGGAAAATGAAGTATGAGATGCTGGTCCTATAGAGGGGCCAGTGAGGCATCTAGGTGTCTACACATGTCAGGTATCCACCGTTCTAAAGATCAGGAGAGGGATCTGGGCTACACGCATGGACAAGAAAGTGATTAGTACGTGAGAATTAAAACTGGAGTCAGAGAAGTGATTGAGATTGTGAAAGCTGTGCAGTGTGAGAAAGGAGAATCTAGGGCACATCCTAAAAAACACCAGCATTTAAAACAGAAGGAAAAGAAATCCTCTGAATGCCTGTCTCAGATTCTGAGGAAAGAGATGCCTGCAATCAACCACATGATTTTGGAATTATGAGAGCTCTAGTCAAAAGCAGACAATTCTGATAATGCCCAATGGTTTTGCCTAACTAGGCCAGGCTTGGGTGCCAGCAGAATGAGTCAGGCCAGAAGAGGCTCAAGCTGGGAGTTCCAAGAGCCTGGGGAATTGGACCGAGGTCTAAAATCAAAGAGGTGTTGAAAAATAAACATGATGTGATGTGTATTAGCCCATGTGGGAAAGTCCAGGCAGGCTGTACTTACTGCAAAAGTGGGATTTGCAAAGCAAAGACCCCAATCCAAGGACACAAACCCAGCCATGAAGCAAGGTTTGTAAAATGTGAGTATGGGTGTTGGTCTATTTAAATTGTTGAATTTCAGTGTAATTAAGTGCCACACAGTTTCACTTGCAAAATTTCCTCTTTACTCTAATAATTATTATTTTAAGGAAATTATCTCTTTTACAAATATCTTTTAGTATTATGAGTCCTTGGCTAATATTTAATAGTAAGCATCGTATTAGAAATTGTTTAATTGCTCATTAAGAAAGTAATCACATCTTTTAGCAAAACTGCCCCAGATCTATCTCTTCTGTAATAAAAAAGATGAGAGATTATTAACAAATTTTGAAACAAATATTATATACAAATATAAAATTCCTTTAAATAACCAAAACATGGTCACTTAATTAAATATGTCCTTTGAGCATATACACTGATCCTCAAGTTGGTTCATTTATGATGTTACAAAGTCAAATCACAAAGTCCTAGTAAATCTAGCATATTCTTATGAAATGTCCAGGATGCTTATCTGTGCGGTGCCCAGGGTGACTTGTTTTAATAAATTTAATAAAATATGAATCACAGAGAGGTCAGCACATCATAAAATGGAAAGATTATGCCATGCATTAAAGGAATTTGAAGTATAGATTTTTTCAGGCTTAAATTAAAGAAGCTTAACGTTCTTTGGTGTCAAAGTAACTCAAATAACTGCAGTTTACTGATTCAGCAAAACCAAATTTATGTGGAAAAAAAGCATTTCCTAGGAGGACAACTTTTTCCTCTGACAGGGCTAGAAAAAACAGCATCCAAGTCCAGAGATTCAAGCTCTTCTCAGTTCTTTGCCCCTGGCTGGGCTGAAACACAGGGAATCTATGTTGCACACTGCCATCTACTGTGTGTTTGTGGAACAGAAAACCCAAGCTTCATTATTTATGCTTCTGGGCCTGGGTGAGCAGAAAACCAATTAATGCTCATCACTTTCCTTGTGCTTGTGGAAGGTTTTATGAATATTACAAAAAGATGCAAATAAGAGACACACAGGTATGTAGTAGATCCATAGGATGATTTGAGGAACAGTTAAGTAAATTAGGCAAGAAATTTCCTCACTGAGGGGAAATCAGTTTATAAAATTTGTAATTACTTTTCCTAACATCACAAAAATACATTGTGTTTTTTTTTAAATCAAATCCCAAAGCTTATACCTGTAATTTAGATTATTAAATTATGTATACATAGAAGAGAAGAAAAAAAGTTATGCTGGTTTGTTTTATTTATAAAATAAATATGTATATAATTCTCTGCTAGTATTATTAGGCATTAATTATTTGAAGGTCAACAACCTACATTTGGTCTATTATCTACTATCTTTAATTTTTGAACCTAACTTCTGGCCATTTCTCTGCAATAATACTGTCAAAGAAAAGAAGATAATACTAATTTGTCACACAATAGCTTGCTTGCTGAGCTTCTGAGCAATTCTGATAGATCAGTGAGAAGAAATTTTGATAGGATTTCATAATATATTTAATTCACCAAATCACCAGTACTACCTAACTGAATACTAGTTTGCTTTCTAAGTAATATGAATAAGATGTGCCATTCATACATAGGTGGCATTCAACAAACACCTAATACCGGAGAGCCCCTCGAAGGTTGGCCTTGCTAGGAGTTGGCTGGCTTACTGAGAAGCACTCTGCATTAACAGAGAGCTTGAAGCACCACAATCCCAAGCTCGCTAGTTCCTAGTGTGATAGGGATGATCTTGAAAAATATTATCCTGGAGAGGATAACAAGATGATCCCTTGAGCAGCTAAGGAAGAATTCTGTCCCTGGAAAACAAAAACATCTGAAAAGAAATAGGAGTCCTGGGAACATTGGGGAGGAGTGTGTTATTTTGTTCACTGCTTGTTCTTACCCTCTGTTCCTCAATCTCAGAGGCTGAGAAGTCTTCATGATAATTTTTTAAATTAATTATTCAAGGGAAAAGGTCATTGTGAGAGGGTTTGGGGGGTGTTTTGTTTGTTTGTTTACTTGCTTTTGGTAACCATTTTTACTTGTAGAACTCCCAGAAGAATGACTTGCTTTTAAGCCTGTAAATCTCCACAGATCTTCCAGAGGAGACCTGAGCTCCCTTTTCAAGGAAAGCTTACCATTGCAAAGACAACGACAGGCCCTTAGGGGAAGAAGAATACAACAAACCATCTGTGCCTCCACTCTGCTAGCTGTTCATTTCCCCTCCAGACTCATCTAACCTTTCAGAACAACTCAGCTCCTATTGAGCTACAGGCTGCTTCAAACCTCTAACGTGACCACCCACTGCTCTCACTACCCAAGGGACTAAATAAAGCGACTGATTTCTTTCTCCTCCAAAGTGAGATGGGTTTATAGGGAAAGGAAGTTATTCACCCTTTCTCGTCCCTCAAAAGTGTATTTATCTCTATGCTAAGTGAAGTTAGCCAATCCCAAAAAACCAAATGCTGGATGTTTTTTTTTTCTTTTGATATAAAGAGGCTGATTCATAATGGGATAGGGAGAGGGAGCATAGGAGGATTAGATGAATTCTAGGTTGGGCAGAGGGTTGGAGGGTAAGGGAGTGGGCATGGGGTTAGAAATGATGGTGGAATGTGATGTTATTATCCAAAGTGCATGTATGAAGACACGAATTGGTGTGAAAATACTTTGTATACAACCAAAGATATGAAAAATTTAGCTCTTTAAGAATAATAAGAATTGTAATGCATTCCACTGTCATATATAAATTAAAAAAAGAGTCACGTTATAAAAAAAAAAGTGTATTTATCTCATCTTCCTGAGTAGTTGCTAGAAAGGACAAGGGCAAGCAAAATGTCATTCAGGTAACTTTCCCTACTGTCCTCATGCTCATGCAAGCTCAATCAGAAACCTCCACCCCTTCTCTTGCTATCCCTTCCATTCTCCCCGAGCTTGTCCAAAGAACTCACCTCTCGCAGCCATCCATACCTCCCATCACCTGGGCCATTGTCTCCAGAGGGGCTTTTCTTTTTTCTAGCCCCAACTTGAAGAGCAGCTGCCTACCTGGTAGCCCTGCATCCACTCTGCCCCACTTATGGCCTGGTTGTTACTAAGACCCACCACTCCCTGTCCTTTGGTTAAAAGTCCTCAGTGGATTTCCATTGTACTTAAACAAGGAGCAAAATGTGACTTCTGGAAAGCTTTCCCTGAAACCAGGTCTCCTTCTCTTTTCTTTGATAAACCTTCCAGAGAACCTCATCCTTTTCCTTCAGAATACTTACCTTAGAATAAAATTATAAGTCCTATAATGTCCTGATTTTTTATCATATAATCAAATGATTTAATGTGATTGTTAGTTTGTCATCTGTCTCTCTCTGTGTTCCATGAGGGCAAGAGTGGTTTCTGCTTTCTGCTACATCTTGAGCATCTAACCAGGGCCAGCTTTATGGGCATGTGGTCTATGGAGTTACATGGAAGGGCCTAGAAGGGCTTCATGCTCTGCTATTGCTGCCTAAAAATTCTTAATTTTCAGGCAAGAGGTTCCACATCTTTATTCTGAACTGTGTTCTACAAGTTATGTAGAGTGTCTTACATCTAGTGTCTGACACACAGAAGGTACTCAATAAACTTATCCTCCATGAATAATTATACACAGAACAATTAACAAACAGGTAACTAAGCAGTCAATCTTACAAATGATATAGTTCAGCGAGTTTCATGTACAATGGGAAGTCCCTCCCCAAAATAGCTATCTCTTACTAACTCACATCTGAGATTCTCATAATAGGGCTAAAGCTTTTTATTAACAATGACAGGGGAGCAAAGCTTTTCATCTCCCTATGAGAGGTAACAAAACTCAAGTTTACTGAGGTACATAGATCTGATAGTATAATTTTCATTAAGACAAAACTCGCAGAATAAAGATGGAGAGAATGGTGATTTGATCCTGTACTAAACACCATCGAAAGGGAACAAGTACTGAAGTCTGGCCTTGCCTACTTCCTGGTTTTACACAGAGCTACCGCCACCTTTAAAGCACGTTCTACCACTAAATTGTTCGATTAGGAAGTCAGACATTCATTTTATTAATTTCTCAAGTTTATGTAGATATTCAATTCATGAAGTGAGTCTAGTCTCCAGGAGTGTCTTCTTAAGTACATGACCCAGGGCAAGTTATTTCACTTCACTGAGACTCAGTTTCCTCAGCTGTAAACGAGGGGAATGAGAGGTTAATTTAAAGTACTATAAAGATTGAGATAATATATGTAAGGCACAGATCATTTTGGCAGGTAGTCCCTACTTTGACTATCTCAATGGTGACACAAAGAGGAAGCAGCAGTCACCAGTGAGGTTCACTGCCACTTACTTAATATCTTCTTAGTAAATAAAAGGTATTTTTTCTTTATTTTCTTTATCACTTACTTATACTAAGGACTGATATTAATGCCATTCACTAGCTTTGACCTCTTGATACTTAATTTAAACTGGCTATATATTACACACATAATATTACTAAAGTGAGTTCATCCTTTCTCATTCTGTTCAGCAACCAGATGGACTTAAAGCTCTTTATCCTTTAAAAATACTTCAATGGTTCTTTCATAGCACTGAATAGTGTTTCTATTGAATTTAGACTCTATTTTTATTTAGCAAAGAGTATCTTGTTACAATCTCCTTATAAACTTGCAGAGACAAAGGGGAAACTCTGTTGTCCCAAAATTGAATTATTGACCTAAGATAGGACTAGTCCTAGACAGGGGAATTGGTAAGAAAACTGTAACACTGGGCCAGCTATTGAGCAAGCATTGAGTGAAAGGTACAGGAGCTAGTTTCTAAGTTCAGGTTGTTAGAGATATGCTCTAATATTTTTTAGTTTGTTACAAAGGAAAAGTAGCAGTAAAAGGTACAGATTAGAAAATCAAATTTCTTTTTATTGCCCTCACCATGGTGATTTTTACCTCTGGGTTCATAAAGCAATATCAGTAAGAGACTAAAAACCTAAAGTTTATATCACTGTGTTCCTGGAAGAATTTAGATACATCCAGTCTTCTGTGTTGACCATTCATGGTTCATCCATTCATCAGTTCATTTGATGCAACAGTAATTTTCAACTCCTGTATATATCACAAATTTTAACAAGTGTTTACGGTATAAAATAAATATTAATGACTTTGGCTCAAGAGACAAACACTTCAGACTGGTAACTCAACTAAGAATAGAGTGTGTAGTTGCCCTATCTCAGTGGGGGAGAAAAGAGACATTTGAATCTTGAGGAAGGAAGCTCTAATTCAGCTAGCATGGTGGATAGGGAATACTTTGTTTACAATTCTCCTATGCAATAGACCATATTCTGCTTAACATAAGAGCGATATGCATATGGGTCTTCTACTCTCTGATGCTGGTTTTTTCCTTACAAACCAGCAGTACACATTCTACTCCTCCCCCCATATAGCTCAGCAAAGTGCCTAGGAGAACATTATTAAGATTATAATTGCAATGCTTCAGTTATAGAGTGATTTTGTTATGGTTTACATATGAAGTCCTCCAAAAGCTCATGTGTAAAACAATGCTAGAAAGTTCAGAGGTGAAATGATTGGGTTATAAGAGTCTTCACTTAATCAGTTCATTAATCCACTGACTGGGATTAACTAGGTGGGTAACTGTAAGTAGGTAGGGTGTGGCTGGAGGAGTTGGTTCATGGGGGTTTGCTCCTGGAGTATATATTTTGCCCATAGTGAGAAGAGTCTGTCTTTCTCTTTGCTTCCTGGTGAGATGTCCTGAGCTGATTTCCTCCACCACACCCTTCCACCATGATGTTCTGCCTTACCTCCAGCTGAGGAATGAAGTCAGCCATCTATGGACTAAGACCTCTGAAACTCTGAATGCCAAATTAACTTTCCCTTCTCTGAAATTTTTCTTGTCAGGTCTTTTGGTCACAGCAGTTAAAAAGCAGACTAAAACAGATACCAAGGAAAAATATTGATAACTTCAAGTGTAAGTGGATCCAAAGAGTGAGTAATAGACTAAGATGCGGGCCTTTCAAAGTTGTCAAATAATTGGGGCAAAATTTTGAAGTTATTCATCTTGCCAATAAAATCAATCTATATGGACCTATGTGCTGACTGCCAAATGTTCGAAATGATGACCCAGCAAAAAAAGTGGAGTGGTCAAATCTGTGACTGAAATTACAGAATTTCTATGAAACTACTTTTGATATTTTTAAAGGAAGAAGCCCCAAAGACTAGCTTTAAAGCAAGTTCAAAAACTCCCAAAAGTGAACATGCCCAATACCCTGAGCTATTTGACCTATTAAAATACAAAGATGTTTCACCAAATCATATAATTGTGGATTTTTTTCTTTCAAATTTATGAATCAAGGCTTTAGTGTGAATAAACAGTGAGGGAATGTTTTATGAAGAGACTCCCTATTATCATGGTTCATGACATTTTACAATGCAATTATTGTAGAATGTATCATAACATAATTGAGATTCTAGAAATGGAAAGGGGAGATAATAGAAGGAAAAAAGTTACTCAAGGAAATGCAAATGACAAGTTATTTGCAAATTAAATTTAAAATGTAATGAAATTTGTATAGAAATTGAAAAATTTGGAATATTTCTGCAGAGGACAGCTATAAGGAATTCTACTCTGACACACCTCTTTCTGTAAGCTAAAACTTAATGGAAGCTAGACTAAAGATAGATCTCTAGAACATATTGAAATAACTCAATTTATATTCTGAAGCTAGTTGGTGAACTCATGAACTTTTTTGGACCTTAGTGAGCACCAGGAAATTATTCCAGTGTGAGCATCAAGTCAACATGTAGACCAGAGATCGTTTGTTCATTTTTGCATGCCCCCTGCCCCCCATCTTTCTCTTTCCCTTATTTCCTATTCTCTCTGCTATTAAAAAATTTTTGAATGAATCCAAACATTTTATCTTTAAATACTGTAGCATACAACTCCTAAAAACAAAGACATCTCCCTTCATAGACATAGTATTACAATCAAAACTCAAATTGCAAACTTACATCCAATTTTCCCTTCATATCTCTTAAATCTTTTATTCTAGAGCAGTCCTTTACTTTTTAAAAAACTTTTTAGGACACTGATATTTTGATGAGTCCATGTCAGTTGATTTATACAGTCCCCACACCCCATCTCCATTGTCTGATTGTGAGTTTGTGACTAGGTTCAGGTCAAATTTGGTCAGAGGTTTTAAAAACAGACCACAGTAATGTTTTCTACTCATTATTATCTTTGAATAATAGACAATTCTTTAAAAGATCTGAAAAATATATGAGCTGGCCTTTTTTAGATACTGAAAATATCAAAGAAAAGAAGTAAAGAATTGTTGGTGTGTTTTGGTGCCAGATTCTTTAGATGAGATTCAGATGGTATATTCATGAGGTGTGTGTGAGACTTGAAATTTCTGAGCATTTTAAATGATTCAGCCAGTCTTTGGAGATTTACTTAAAAACTCCCTTTTCTTCCTGCACCAAGAGATTTTTGAACTTGAGAATTTAGAAAGTGATTGTTCATTATCCAAATCCTTTTGAGAGAAAAATAAAAAGGGTGGGCGGCACTCTAAAGGAAGAATCTTAGTTGCTGGGATAAGAGACAAAATTTATGACTTTCCCACTGATTCCTTCGCCAATTCTGCCCCTCCCTAGTACCCACTTCTCTAGAGATTAAAACATGCTTGTATTGGAGTAGGCATTTCCTTTCTTCTGTTCAGTGCCAGTTCTCAGAGGAAAACATCCATTTGGCTCTTTGATTCCTGTAGCCCAGAGACAGCAATGAAAGGACATGCTGCTTCCTAGAGTATAAGGATTTCATTTGGGGGGCTGCAAGGCAGGAAAGAGGGTTTGAAAGGTGTATGCATCAAGCGTGGGTGTGAGAATGATTTTCCCCAGGGCCAGTTAATTGGCCTGAAGCCCAGAGTAAACCATTCATCCACCTTAAATTGCACTACCAGAGATGGTTGAGGGGGAAGTCACTAAATGGCACCGCCACTTGCTGCCAGTTTGCATTGTGTCTCCTTCATGTGGCATGTCCTAGAAACTGATGCAGTTTTCTGTTTCTTCCCACAGGGGGAGTAGATGAAAAACCTCTCAGTGGGTTAACCAACTAAATGAAATAAACCAAAACGAGAGTAATCTTTCCATAACATGCCAAGAGATGAATCTACTTTTACATTACTATGGTCCTACATTCCTAAATGCAAAAATGCCTGAAGTCTTTAATCATGAGTCCTATTTCTAAATAGTGAGGGGATGGGAAAGATGAAAGATCTCTTGGTAAAAAGAATCTATTCAGACATTTGATGCTCAATTTTATCCATTTTTATCTGAGAATATTTACTTTTCCATTCAGCTTCAAGTTATAAGAAAAAAAGAAATATAGAGAACATAAATAAATCTGGCTGGGCCTCACACAAAATAAAATTGTTGTTTAACCGTTTCTAATTAAAGGAAAGCACAAGGTTAGTTGGTTGGTTTCATTTGAAATAAAGAGACAATTTATTAAATTATAGTTTTGGCCAAATTTGGTAGATTTAGCCAAACCTAAGGTGGTCAACTATACCAGTTTTCCTGGGACCAGGGGGTTACCAAGACAGCAAGACTTTCAGTGCTAAAACCAGGTCATACCTGAAAAAACTGGGACAATTAGTCATCTTAGCAAACCTAAAATGTGCACAGGACCTGAAACATGGAATGCTTTATCTGGTTTAATTGTTATAGTTTCAAGCTTACCTGAGAGTGAGTGAAATGAAAGAAATGAATTGCTTATTGGATGTGTTGCAAAAGTTCTACATAAATATGAATGATTTAGGATTTTAAATGATGTGCTTGAATTGTTTGTAAAGGACTAATACTCCGTGTTCTTTTCAAGAGCCATTTTGTGATGTTTGTTTCTAAGAACAATTAAAACAGATTTGTGTCCTCTTGACGGTTTTCCTCATACTTGAGAGCAATAACCATTCCAAAGTCTACAAATCCACTGAGCCAGGCTTTCTAATGAATGACCACAGAGAAACCAACAGACACCAAAAGGAATTTTTCTCTATCGACAGAATAACACCTTGGTTCCATAGTCTTTGAGTTCCATGGGGGGGGGGCAGATTTAGTGAGCTATATCTATAGTAAAGAATTTCTTGTTTACAAAACGTATACTTTGTTAAAATAATTAGATGAAGAACCTGCACTTCAGCCATAGCTCAATCCATTGGGCAATTGGGTCCTTGGAGACAATATTCAAATGAGTGGGAAATAATGATAACTAATCAGTAATTTGTTGGTGAGGCAAACAAGCCAAAGAAAAACTACTTATAGCAGGTTGATGAAGATATATTATGACTTCTTCATAAGAGGCTAATGTAGGACTTCTGCTAACGTAGGAGTGCAGAAATTGCTAATCAATGCCTCAGTAGGCACTCATTAAGAACCTACAGAGAGCACAGCAATTAAATTGTATGGAAAAAATAAAAATATTTGAAAAGCAGTTAAAGAAACGAAATTTATTAGTATGAACCATCAAGGTTAAAGAGATGATGAAGCAGGAAGTGACAACAGAGAGCATAAATGACAAAATTTGAAGATAACCATGATTGTTAGTAGTAGAACAGTAGGTATTTATCCAAGAATAATTTGAATCTGAGGAGGACAAAAACATCAGGTGCCCAGTATCCTGAGTGCAAGGAATAGGGATAAAGAGATTCATGAGAAGAGACACGACTGTCCTATAGCATATTGGGGAAGATAGAACACTGAACCCAATGGCCCTAGATTTGGATCCTGCTTCCACTCCCTCCAGGTTGACCCTGGGAGAGTTCAGGATTAAACCTCTGTTTCCATTTATTAAAATGGGGATATTAGGTGGAACCATATGAAATTCCTCTTCATATAGATTAAAACGGGTGAATATCAGCAATTTCATATGCTTCAACCTAAAGGACACCTATTTCATTAGGTTGTTACACAGATTAAGTGGGATAAGAACCAGATTACCTGAGGATTAAGAACATAGTCTCTAGAGTCACATAGCTTTGTTTTTAATGCTGGTTCCAATAACATCTAGTTGTGTGTCATTGGGCAAATTACTTACTCCCTCTGTCTCCATTTCCTCTTGTATAAAACAAGATTAAGAACAGCATCTATTTCATTGAATAGTTTTATGAAGATCAATGATTTGCAGATTATAACCAAACTATAAACATTAGTTATATTAAACAGCTTTGAGAACAAGAGCAAGTGATCTAAATTGAGACCTGGAATTAATTGGTAGACAATTCAGTACCCTATTGGCTTTTGTATAAGTATTGTCTTGCTAAACATATCTGATTAATAATGTGATAATGACATTAGATAATAAAGGTGTAAATAGTAAGGTATGTGTGTATATGTATAAATACAAATGGCAGGAAAAAATTACATCTCCTTATCGGTGTCACATCAATACCAATACCATTTAATAGCAAAGTTGTTTTTTATGAACTTGAACTTTCATTTCACTTGGATACATAAAATTCTAATTGATTTTCAGATTTTAAAAAATTTAGAGAACTAAAATACTCACTATTTAGTGAGGTGAAAATTTTCTAAACATCTTAACACTGAATTATTAATGTACCTTCAGAAGAGTCTGTAAACTTTTCCTGATCAAAAGTAGTAAAGCTTGGGATTTAGAGGGAAATATATGAATCCAAAATCTGAAATACTGACATAAGTTTTTTTTTTCTAGAACAGTCAAATAAGATATAGAAGAAATATCAAGTCAAAACCACAAGATTTTTCTTTTAATCATATATCACAATTTTTAGCACTATTTGCTCTAACTTATAATAGGTTATAAACATAAGTTAGAAATCAATCTTATTTAGCTCAGGCATATATTATTATCACATTTTTATACAGGAGCCATAAATCTCAGATGTTTGTACTAACTTATCAGAAAAAGAAGGTTGAATTTACCTATTTTTAAAAAATCTAATAGTGGCTTACTTTCATTATAGGGACTAGTTTAACAAAAATTGTGTGATCCAAAAAGTCAAATTCTTTAAAAATTTTGTGTAGTTTTGAATCTTCATTTAACTGTAACAACTTTATTTAAAAATCTCTGGTAATCATCAAAACTCAATATTTAGTACCAGGGATGTTTACTGGTAATAGGGGTTGAACACAGGGGTGCTTAACCACTGAGTCACATTCCCAGCCCTTTTTATTTGTTATTTTGAGACAGGGTCTAGTTAAGTTGCTTAGAGCCTCACTAAATTGCTGAGACTACCTTTGAACTTGCAATCCTCCTGCCTCAGCCTCCCAAACTGCTGGGCTTACAGGCATGCGCCACTGTGCCCAAAATATCCAATTATTTTGAAACAGTCTTAGATCCTCTAAAATATCACTAAATGTCCCCCAATAAGTAAAAATTTTACTTGATTCTGCTGTAGCAAATACAGAAAGCCACATTTCTTTCATTTTCAAATAGTTCTTAGGAAATTTAGTTAGAAAAACCTAAAGCATGATGGGGTATTAGTGTACTGCTATTGGAAAACTAAAAATTGGAAACAAAATCTCACTTTGGATTGCTTCTTTACATAAATAGCTGAGGATTAAATTTTCTTTTTGAAATGAAAAATCCACATTAAGTTCTTTATATGCATTATCTCACTTAATCCTGATAACAGTGTGAAATATTATCAACCCCATTTTAAAAGATAAGGAAACGGTGGCGGAGAGGAGTTAAGAATCTATGGAAGCACAAATAGTAGGATGCAGTCTGACTCAGAAACCCTCACTCATGATTACCACCCAATCGTGCCTTCAACCAACTTCTCTGTGATTATAGAAGAAACGGAATCCATATAAGAGAGAAGCACATCCAGGTTGGACTGGAGAACCAAACGGACACAGTATTAGAGAAACCAAGGAAATATATCATGTTTCCAGGAAGAGGGAGTGGTCAGCTTTGCCAAATGCACCACCACAGACCCAGGAAGACACAGACTTAAAACAGTCAATTGCATCCTGATCATTGGGGCATTTTTGGTGAAGTTAGTGAGAACAGTTATAGAATAATGGGAGGGGGGAAATGGCAGACAACCATATGAGGTAAGAAAGTAGCATGACGGTTCACTCCTACAAAAATTTGAATTCTCAAAGAGGAGAGAGCCTTGATGATGGCTAGAGAGGGAGGTAACATCAAAAGCAGTTTCCTTTACCAAGAACTGAGGAGAATGAGAGGGTAGGGACCCAAGAGAGAGGATGAATGCCTGGAGGAATAAGATGCCTGAGTTCTGAGAGGTCAAAGTCAAGGATATTGATCCATGGCCTGGTGAACTTGGACTTGAGGAAGAAGCAAGCCATCTTCTGAGATGGGAGGACAGATTATGGGAACTGGTGTGGATGTGGGTGGAAAGGAGTAGGTAGGTACAAGCTGGAGGCCAACAAATGGCTTATTTGAGACATATGGTCCCCAGTGAAGGAGGAGAAGGTTCATCAGAAGAGGCAGAAGAAGGGGGCACCAAAAAGAGATTGGAAGAAGCATGTTAAATGTGTGGGAATCTTTGAGGAAAGTGAAGAGTTCAACAACTTTGAACATGTAAAAGCCTTGACAGGTGATCTTGAGAACTCATCTAAGACTGGAGATCAATTGCTTCAAGTTTCCCTGACTGCCAGGATATGGTGTCTTCATCCAGAATATTCACTCCCCTGTTCACTGGAGCAATGAAGCAAGTAGATCTAGACTTCAGTTTTGCCATGCAAAACAGTGGAAAGATATATTCACGATGCAAGACAACTATCAAAAGTCATTTACAGACAGAAATAACATCTTTGCACCAGTTGCTGGTGAGGTCCCATCCTCCTGTCCAGATTTACTAATGCCGCCACTTAAGACCATCACAGTCAGAAGTGAAATCATATGCCAAGGATATTTCCTAGAGAGTTCAAGTGTTTCACAATGTGGGAGCTTGACCTGTAAACACTCCTCCTGGTGTGTAAGGAAATGAACATTGAAATCAGATCCTTACAGCAAAATATCAGAAAGCAAGAGCTATACACTACCCACTACACATCCCATGGAGAAAATAAATAGGTATACCCCTGAATTGTAAACATTACTTGTGATGTAGTCCTCAAAAGAAATTTTTCTGCCTTACCACAATCAATAATGTGGTCATTTTTGACAAAACTCTAACAAAGTCCTTCCTTGGTTCACAAACCAGAGACAGAAAATGTCATGCTTCCTTACCTAAAATAAAAGAATCTTAAATTGGAAGGGAATGTTGAGGTCATTTGAGTCACCTCTTTAATCTCCAAACAAGGCAAACTTCAGTCCAAGTGGGTAAAGCATTTTGTAGCAAGGTTCAGAATGACAATCTAATCCTGCTGTCGCCAGTTGTCTTACATCTTGATCTCTGCTTTCTTCTGCTGCTTTTACACAGCAAAACTGAATCATGGATCTACTTTCTTCCTTGCTCCAGTGTGCAGGAGAGTGAATATCTGGATGAAGAGACCATCTCCTGGCAGATAGGGAAATATGAAGCAATTGTCCCCAGCCCTAGCTGAGTTCTCAGGAGCCCTGTAAAGACTTTTGTTCAAATATAAGAAAGTTGTAATTTTGTGGATTGGTCTCTGTGTCCTCTGTTCTGTACCATTGGTCCACCTGCCTGTTTTGGTACCAGTACCATGCTGTTTTTGTTACTATTGCTCTGTAGTACAGTTTGAAATCTGGTATCACCATACCTCCCGATTCACACTTCCTGCTTAGAATTGCTTTTGCTATTCTGGGTCTTTTGTTTTTCCATATGAATTTCATGATAGCTTTATCTATTTCTACCAGAAATGCC
>NW_025999842.1:31172315-31193896 GCF_001458135.2 Marmota marmota marmota | reverse complement strand
CAGGGAAATGGATGGCATTAGAGCAGATTATGCTAAGTGAAGCTAGCCAATCCTTAAAAAACAAATGCCAAATGTCTTCTTTGATATAAAGAGAGCAACTAAGAACAGAACAGGGAAGAAGAGCATGAGGAAAAGATTAACATTAAACAGAGACGAGTGGGGGGAGAGAAAGGGAGAGAGAAGGGAAACTGTATGGAAATGGAAGGAGACCCTCATTGTTACACAAAATTACATATAAGAGTTTGTGAGGGGAAAGGGAAAAAAAAACAAGGGAGAGAATTAAACAACAGCAGATGGGGTAGAGAGGGAAGATGAGAGGGAAGGGGAGGGGGGATAGTAGGGAATAGAAAAGGTAGCAGAATACAATAGTCATTAATATGGTATTATGTAAAAATGTGGATGTGTAACCGATGTGATTCTGCAACTTGTATTTGGGGCAAAAATGGGAGTTTATAACCCACTTGAATCAAATGTATGAAAGATGATATGTCATGAGCTTTGTAATGTTTTGAACAACCAATAAAAAAAAAAAGACTTTTGTTCAGAGTTGTTGAACTCTCCAGTTCCTTCAAAGATTTCCACAGATTCACCATCCTATTATCTCTCAAGGTAGAAAAAGACATTATTTTACTTTCTTCTTTTTAAAATTGTTCATTGGATCTTATTCTTAAGCACTTAAAAATAAGCATTCATAGACATAATGCACAAAGCATTTGCTGGTACTGATAAATTGGGCAAGTAAGGCATTGCAACTTTTTGCAGATTGAATTTAATGAAAAACAAGAATTAATAACAAGGCATCATATCATGGACTAAAACCCCTACTCCAAAACTTATTACCTGATTAACTCAATTATTAAGTTAATCTCTTTATATCTCTATTTGCATTTCCACAAAATAAATATGATAACATTTTACAAGGTTTTTACAAAAAATTGTAAAGTACTTAACACAATATTAAATATAAAAGTATTAAAAGAGCAGCTATTCTTGTGGCTATTGATATAAAATAGCTTTGATTAAATTTCTACGATAACAGGATAACAGAGAGAACAAAAAGTAATTGCTTCCCAATTCAAAAGACTTCATGAGAAGCTGAATCAGCAGGGGGACTTCATCTCTGAGCAGTCTTTGCATTTGAGACCAAGGGCAGCAAGTCTCCAATTCCTCCAAATCTTAGATTTAAGTTTTAACCATCAGCTGTCAGTGAGGGCTCCCTAAATTTGCCCACCTCTTTTCTCTCAGCCTCCCAAATGGGTAGTGTAAGATGTTCTGTAGCTCATTGGTAGCCCACATCATGCCTCATTCATGGTATCATTGGTTTTTGTCTCTTTGTCATTAAGAATCACTCAGGGCAAAAAGCTAATGTCACTGCTCCTAGTAGCCCTATCTCTAGAGAGATACGTATTTGTTGAGTGTTAAGTAAACAAGACCAGGTCCATATCTCACCTTTCTACGAACTTCAATACTAGATAATACTCAGCTTCAATTCTTGATTAGCTAATGGGCACTTCAGCTGATTGAACTGGGTGTCTTCATTTACCTGACAGAGACTAAGACTGACGATTGTTCTCCGGCTTCTCTTCCCTCCAACATGTCCTGATTTCCAGCTATTACATTAACTTTTCCTGTCCAGAGAGAAGAAACTTAGAAGAAAGAGAAAAGTATGGGGTAAATCCTAATAAAATTTCAGTATTTATAATAGAATATTCCCCAAAGTAATTAAGCTACTAAGTCAGCATGTCCAATATGGTTCATGATAAGTTAGCCCAAACAATACAATTTTGATCTGTATAATATGTACACTTAGGAAGGGAGGCCTTTGAAGTTATCAGCTGTCAAGGGAATGCTTTGCAAATGCTGAAAGGGGACACTGGCTTACTTGTAAACAGGTATCCAGATAATACTGGATGCAAAGTAGAGTTTTACTCTTTTTTTGGAGAATGGAAACCAAAGAGAAAGGCATTCTTTACCATAAATATTGTCCTGCATTCAAAAGTGTGAGAAAAAGAAGAGTGGCTGGAGGTTGGTAACCTGTGAACTGTAAATAAATCTAATACTCCACAGGTTGCCCATTAGCCTGCCAGAAGTAAGCAAAAGGGCTTTTTGTTTTGTTTTGTTTTGTTTGCTTCTCTTATTTGGACTAAGTTTCACCCATGTCCTTTCAAGTGCAGTGGAAAATTAGAGATGGTACAATGGATGATGGCCTTGGAGCATGTGACCTGTAGTGCCAGTGGTTTCCAATGAAGCCCTCCACACATTCTCCAGGTTGCCAAGGTGAAAGGGGCCTGCTCACTATCTCACAATGATCTCACAACTATCTCCAGGTAATTTTCTCCTAATCTATGTAATCCCGTCACAATCACAATTTCATATTTAATTTAACTTTAACCTTTTTCTTAAGTCATTTTTGGTGTTATAGATTGTTGATACTTCTCAAGGGATGCTTCGGGAACCTCCAAATTCTGGAATAGAGTTACTACAAGTTATTATTTCCCCTCTCTTTTTTCCATGAGAAGCTAAGTAGATACTTGCACACAGACTTTAAATGCAGTTGACAGGTGGTCAATTATGCTCACTCATTTGAGAAGAGATTGCTCTCACAAAAGTGCCTTTGTCAAAGCCTGCGAAATTCAAATGAGTACAGATTTCTACTCACTGTAAGCCCTTGAAGGTAACTTGCAAAAACTGAAGCGTTCATTGTTCATCTGGCTGAGGCCCTAAGAAATACTCAACCAATTCAAAGTGGCCATCTTGGTGGCCCAGTTTATCAGCTAAATATTAGTATTTCTAATATTAGCACTCATCTTGTGCTCTACATTCCCTTATTTATTCACCATTCAGTAAAATACTTGCTGAGGCCAGACTATGTGCCAACCTACGGGACACAAAGTTAAACAAAATATAGCTCCTTATTCTTTAAAGTTTATGCAATGTGTTGTGGGAAGATAAATAAAAATTTATTACAATTCATTGAACAAATTGCTATGGACAAAATTGTTTTGTTTTCTGGGAGGAATTTTTTTTAAAAGTTAGCAGTCTGCAAAAAAAAAATTAATAGCAAAATCCTGAACATAAATAATTTAAAGCATTTATTCCCTCAGGAACCATAGTAAATTATTTTAGAGAAATTGAAAATTGAGTGAGGAAGATTTGCCTTAATGTCATGTGATAAAAAAAAATACTCACTAGATAATAATAAATATACTAACTGTATCATCAAGTAGTTAAGCCAAAACTTGAATCTAGTAGAAGCATTTCTCTGCCATAACTATGAGCTTTGGGAAAGGAATATAGAAAATTTTTTCTTGTATCCTATATTGAAAGAAAAACCTTAGACAAATTAAATTTAACAGTTGATTTGAACCAAGAACAGTTTATGAATGAGGCAACATTCAGAATCATAAGAGAGGCAGAGACTTCTGCCCAGTATTGTGAGCAGGGAGCTTTCATACGCCAGACAGCAAAACAGTGAAGCCACCTGATTGGCTACAGCTAAGCACCTGCTTTACTTGGGCCTGGTGTGATGAGTCGACTGCCTATGATTGCATGAAATCTGATTTCTAGTGATTGACTAAAACCCAGCAGCTTGTCATATCCCTAAGTTAAGCCTTGGTTTATTTAGTTAGTCTGTGGTTAGTCTGTGGTTCAACACATAGAAACAAAATACAGAGTCAACCTCAGGCAGATGACTCCCTACTTATCTAACTTAATACCTATCTGGTCCTGACTGGACAATCCAAAGTTAGTGAGGACCTAGATCTCTTATATATAAATCAAAAATATCCAAATATCACCAAATCAAATGACACTGGTATTTTTGCACTAAAAAGACAGTTCCCCAGGAGAGTCAAGTCAGAGCATTCAATATAAATTGTGTGGATGACCATCCAGGAATATTCCAGAACAAGAGTTCTTAAAAGGATTTTGCCAAAATCCCCTGAGAATTCAAAATATAAATTTCCCATCTCAAATCATCTATTTGTGACCATCAATAATTCTAATAACAATGCATTCTGTGTTCCAATAACTATTGTTTTATTATTCATTTCAAAGTGGAAGTTCTTCAGTTTGCTTATGATGGATAAGAACGTTCAGAAATTCCAGATGCAGTGAATAGATAATTGGATGTAGTCAATGCAAACCAACAAAAACTGGTGCCTATAATCTATAGAGTTTCACAGCACTTTACATGGTGCTTTAGTAAGCTTTTTTGCCGCTATGACTAAAACACCTGACAATTTTAAAGGAGGAAAAGAGCAATTTTAGAAGAGGAAAAGTTTATTTGGGGGCTCACCCATTCAGAGGTCTCAGTCCATAGTTAGTCGGCTTCAATCCTTGGGGCTCCAGGTGAGACAGAACATCAGGGTGGAATAATGTGATGGAAGAAAGTGGCTCACATGATGATCACGAAGCAGAGAGTGACACTCCACTCCCCAAATACAAATATACCTAAAGATACACCCCCAGCACCTACCTCCTCCACCCACACCCTACCCATCTTCAGTTACCACTCAATTAATTCCATCAGGGGATTAATTGTATTAAGGCTCCCATAACCCACTCATTTCTCCTTTAAACCTTGCATTGTCTCATACATGAGCTTTTCAGGGATACATCATGTCCAAACCATAACATATGGAACACACATTTATACCACTAAGGGAGCATGGTAAAACTTGTGTTAATGTTAACATAAATAAGGCATAAAAGTTACAGACTTGGAAGAAAAAAGTAAGCAATAAAATGAGGTGGAAAAATTATGGGTTCTAGAATCAGAGAAACCTGAGTTCAACTGAGAGTAAGCGTCTTAGGAGCTGTTAAACTTAAGTAAGTTATTTATTGTTATGGTTCAGGTATGAGGTACCCCTCAAAAGCTCATGTGTGAGACAATGCAAGAAAGTTTAGAGGTGAAATGATTGGGTTATGAGAGCTTTAACCTAATCAGTGCATTGATCCACTTGAATGGATTGACTGGGTGTTAACTATAGGGAGTTAGGGTGTGACTGAAGGAGAGGAGTCATTGGGAATTTGTTTTTAGGGCATATATTTTGTTTCTGGAGAGCAGAGCTCTCTCTGCTTTCTGATTACTGTGTCCTGGGCTGTTTTGTTCCTCCACACCCTTCTACCCTGATGTTCTGCTTCACCTTGGGACCAGAGCAATGGAGCAGCCATTTATGGACTGAGCTATCTGAAAGCATGAGCACCAAATAAATGTTTCCTCCTCTAAAATTGTTCTTCTTGTCAGGTCTTTTGGTCACAATTGCAAAAAAAAAAAAAAAAAAATTAAGGGGGAGGGGCTGGGATTGTGGCTCAGCGGTAGAGTGCTCGCCGCGTTCGGGCCGGATCCAATTCAGTCCTCAACACCACATAAAAAATAAAGGCATTGTGTGTGTCCATAGAATAAAAAAAAAATAAGGGGGAGAGGGGACTTATACCACTCTACAGAGACCAAAAAAAAAAAAAAAAGTGAACCATGTATGGAAAGTGCCTGGCATTTTAACCTCAATAATGGAAACTTTTCTGTAAGGGCAGAAGATAATATTTGTAGAATCTCTGCAGTGTTAGCTCCATTGAAATTATTAGCTCTAAAAGAAATTATATTTTTCTAGGCTATGTCCCTAAAGGCATATTTTAATATTGTGGCGGGGAGTTGGAGATTGTTCAAGGTGGTAAGAAGGCTTTTGGCAACATCGCATATGACTTAATAGCAGGCAGCTAATGTATCCCAGGGAAGATCTGTAACCTTAAACCAAGGATACAAACCCATCATGTTGACACACAGCAGATGGAAATGAATTGTTTCATTCTTCACCTTCCTAAACAACCCATCACTCATTCTTTCAAATAAACTTAGCATGATTTGCCTGTGTTTTCTACATTCTGTTCTTTATTAGATGAGGGATGGCAGGTATACCTTGTTCATGACATGACTTGATGTAAATACACATTTGCAAACTGATGCTATCTTCAAGATTGTTATTAGGATGCCCAAACTCCACAAAAAAAAAAAAAAAAAAAAAAGAAAGCTTGTGTCCAGCTGTCCTCCATTTGAGCTCAGTACAGAGAACTCCTCCCAAGTTAAACAGGACTTTTTATAGAATTTGTTCAGAAAAAAAATAATATCCTTCTGAAATATTTCAAAAAGAAAAAGGTGGGATCTAAAACCAGCTGCAGACTTTTATTATTAGTAAATTTGAATACTCCTCAATATACAGTAGGATTACATCCTGACAAACCCATCATTAAGTTGAAAATATTCTAAGTCAAAAATGTGTTTAATCCCCCTAACCTACTAAGCACCATAGCTTAGTAACAGAGCACACTGTAGTGTCTCTGTTTCCCCATGATCACACAACTACTGCTCATCACTGTCCAGCACCATGAGAGTGTATTGTAACCCATATCACCAACCTGATAAAAGCACAAAAATTTAAAAACTGAAATACAGTTTCTACTGAATTCATATCACTCATGAAGTCAAAAATTGTAACTTGAACTATATTGTAAGTCAGTGACCATCTGTATTGCATGTATATTTATATATTCTTCTCTGTGATTTGTATGTTCATGACATTTGCCCATTTTTCTATTTTGGTGCTTATCTTTTCCCATGGTATTCAGAGTCCTCAATATTAGGAATAATAATAAGATCATTAAATAGATAGCAAATATTATTCTAGTTTTGGGAAATGTAATCAAATCTGTCTTTTCTTTCATGATCCTTTTCATTGAAACATTTTTCTCTTTATTGTAACTTTGTGTTATAACTCTACTACTGGCATTTAATGTTACAGAGAGGTTTAGGGAGATGAGGACCCAAGAATTAGTTATTCCATTAAACTATTAGAATGCCTTTTTCACTTTTAGAGAGCAATGTCCATTGCTCTGACCCCAAACTGCAAGAGTGTGAGCAATAAGTTCAGTCTAACATTTCCAGAGCATCTCTATGCAGGAAACAGGCACCACAAAGTCAATGGATGGGAGGAGCGAAGGTGCTGACCTCAGTTTTTTTATTTGGCTGATCTAATGTGCCTTCAGAGTGACGGTGTTCTTTCCTCATGTGGCAGTGACCCACTTTAGTGATTAACTCTATCCTCAGAAAGGAATATTTCAGTCCCATGACCCTGCATTAGGTGACATCTCTGAAATAAAGAAGGTTATGCATCACTGTCATCCTAATGGTAACGTATGTTTGAAAGCTTTGAAGCATTTCTCCACATTATTTCATCCTAACCTCGGGTCAAAAGAGAGAGGTAGAGAGGTATTATTATCTCCATTTCAAAGTACAGAAAAAATGAATATCAGAAAATTTAATTAATTGGCTAAACCTGGTATGGCATCCCAGTGTGAAATACCAAGCTATATTCTTATCATCAAGAATGTATCCTCTTATGAGTGAGGCAAGATACAGTGAAGGAAAAATTAGGAGTTAAAAAAAACACACAAATCAAATATAAATAAGGTTAATATAAATTAAATACAATAAAATATGAATGTATTGTACTAATAAGTGCTGACTAGGTAGATAAGAAAGGATCATATCAATATTGGCCATATTTTTAGAAAAGATGGAAACATAGTATTTTAAATGGGAGTTAGATTTCAATACATAAAGAGAAAGAAAACACTCTAGAGGAGGACAGAATGAAAAAGCAGCAGGTAAGACTGTAAGCCTGGTGTGGGAATGAAGAGAGGCAGCCCTGCTTGGAATAAGATTTGTTAGAAAGAGAGAGGGTATTCGCTGGAGCAATGCAGTCAGAAATTGAAGATTCTGGAATACCAGGGTGAACATCTTAAAACTGAATCTTTGAGTAATGGCGAATTGGAGCTTCCAAAGGGAGAGGAAAATGACTAAAGAAGTCTTCTTAAGCAGATAAAAGGAAAGGGTGCTTGAAGACTTGAAAAATGAAAGTGCTAAAACAGCCATGAAGATGTAAAGCAATGAGCCCTTTATGATGATAGTGGGGTAAAAAAAAAGATAGCAAAGGAATAAATTCAGAATCAAAGATGCTGACAAACTTCTTCCCAAGTGCTGAACTCCAGGGAGTGGAGATAGTCTGATGTCAGGGAAGAAAGATAGGTAAATAGAGAGTTTAACTAAGAGAAGCAAATGATACAGCAACTATGGAGAAAAGTTGGAGAAGAGGGCCTGATGAAAAATTTTAAATTTATATATATTTATAATTTTATACATTTACACACACACACACACACACACACACTGTGCTCATGTACAGGCACCCAATAAACGCTTGCTCCCTGCTCCACCTCCACTGTCCTGGAGATGACCTATTCTAAAATGTTAGTGGTTTAGACATCATAACTAGGACTGTGAGGATAGATAAGCCATCAGATGCCACATATGCAGAAATCTGTTAATAATTGCAGGTGTAAGGAGTAGAACTCACAGAACATACACAGTTAATAGGAGAATCTAACAAAGGAGATTAAGGAGCAGGAGAGAGTAACAGTTTCCTCTAAAAATGCACAATTCCCTTCTAAAGCATTAGGCTTAAAGCTTCATATTCATTGTTAAGGGTGTGAATGGTAAAATTAATCAAGAGAGAAGAGTTATTCTGCCAAGGAGACCCATTTGAAAGTGAAATAGAGGTCAAAACCCCACTCTAACATGAAAATTAGAAACCGCCAGATGTTCCAATGCTGAAGTATAGTTCAAAAGGGGCAGAATTGATGGATTATTAACCATGCCAGCTGGCATCGTAGAATTTATGTTTTCTTTGTTATGTGGAATGTACAATCATAACAGAAACATTAAAACCTGAGTAAGTTCAAGGAAGGGCATAAAGCAATATAAATCAAATTTTATTGTAATGAATAAAACTAACAGCAGAGGGCCCCCTTCGATGCCCAGCAAATTCTTAAGGCAGACAAACTCCCAAATGGGGGACCTTTAATTTTGTGGTAACTTCTAGTTACAATTGAAAATTTCCATACTTAGGAAATAGAGCAAAGTAAATTTTTTTTTTTTTTGCAATTAAATTACAATTGAAAACTTTAGACCTTCAGGTTCTAAGACTCCTTTCTTCAAAATATGTTTCCCATTGTGCTCTTTGCTAATGAAAAATTTTATCTGATGTTATTAATGCAATAATTCAGGGAGGTCTAGGTATAAAATGCCTCAAGACAGTAGAGTACTTTTTATAATCGTCTAAAATATTCCATATTATTCACCTGGTGATATAGACAGCATTTCCATAAAATTGCAGTTTTTTTAGCTATAATAAAATTCAAAAATCATAAACACAAGAGGGCTGCACTCTGCAACCTAGAATCTTTAGGAATTCAAGGCCTTTGGGAGAACTGACATCTGGCTAAACAACAAAATGTTTTAATATCAAATCACATTTTTATTTATATTTTAAAGGATATTTTTTAAAGTCAAGTGTTTTGAAACATTTATAGAACACATTGTTCCACATAATGGACTCTGTGTAGGTCATCTGTGTTTTTATAGCCAACTATGTTTATTTATTAAGAAAAATATGGGTAAAAGTAAGGCTTGCCTCAATTATCATTCAATTTGCACTTTGTCCTTGGAAAGTACAATGATTTTTTAAAGACCAGTCTTATTACTGGTAAAGTAAGGCACTCATTTGAATATTAATTTTTTTATTTGCACATTTTTATGGCTTCTTTGGATTCATTAAGATTTATCAACTACACCAGAATTCAGCAAAAATCGACCTAAAGGGCCAAATGTAGCCTGCTGCCTATTTTTGTATGATCTGCAAGCTGAGAATGATATTTACATTATTAAATGATTGAAAAAAATCAAAAGAAATAAAATATGTCATGACACGTAAAAATTATGTGGAATTCAGAGTTCAATGTCCATAAAGATTTGAAATTTTCTTAAAAGTTTGTGGAAATCTTTTTTCCTGGCACATAATCATTTATCTGATACCCTCAATTTTGCTTCTTGGCCCACAAAAGCTAAAATATTTTACTTACTTTCTGGCTGTATACAGAAAGAGTTTGCCAAACCCTGAACTATGCCAGACCTGAATACCATTCTTTGATGCTCCTTGAGTTTTTCATAAATAATAAAACACATTGCCCCTTTACCATTAGAAACAAATAGTCTATAGCACTGGTTCCCAAAATAATTTTTATGTTACAATCATCTGGGCAGCTTCCAAAAACTGTTGATGTTAATGTCCCAGCCCCAGCTTGTGCCTTAATTGGTCTAAAGTGTAAACTGAACCTTAATTTTTTTTTTTAAGATCCCCAGGTGATTCTGATGTGGGGCTTGGGAATCCCTAATTTAGTGCTTTGGCAAATCCAATCTCACCAACTTTATCTGGGCCTATAGATCCCTTTGTTCTTCCTGCATATCCTTCAGCAAATGGGACTCCAGAGCTGCCCCAAACTCTCTCAACTCAATTTAACTTTTCCATTCCTATCACCACAGGCTCCATTTCTAACAGCAAGTGGCTGCCTCACCAACTCAACTGAAAAGACCAAGGCTGACCCATCCCCGAGTTGGCCTCTTTGACTTCCTGAGCAGAATTCCTTCCTTAAGTCCATTTTCTTCTCTCCAACACTGCATGGTTGAAAAGAAACCTTAAATCAGGCAGACCTGAATTTGAGTCCCTGGGCTTCTACTAAAGATGTATGACGTGGAACAAATTATTTAATCAGTTTGATCATCAATGCCCTCATTCATAAAGTAGGATTAAAAATATCTACTTTGTAGGAGTCTTTATAAAGATTAGTGAGATTTTCATGCCACTTGAAGTGTGGTTCCTGTACTAGCATGATTGGCATGACCAACACACTTGTTAGACGCTCAGAATCTCAGTTCCCACCCAGACCTCTGCATCAGAACCTACATGGTGATGATATCCCAAAGTGATTTGTGTTTGCATTGGAGTTTGGGTGCTAGAAAGCTTTTTATTTCACTCCACACCCAGACCATCCCTTCTTAGCACTCTTTCAAAGTCATTGGCATATGTTAATGGTCCTCTTGAGGGTGGCTTTTACATCCAAGAAGAGACTTGCTTGAATTCAAAAATCATCATCATCATCATCTATCAGCTATGTACAGCCTAATTTGAAACCAGAAGAGACTGAAACAGGGACAGGGTGATTAAGAGATATAGGGTCATCTTCAGGAAATCTAGAAAAAGATACTCACTCTGAACAGACATGACTCCCCAGGTACACCTCTTGTGAGCTAAGTGAGCCCATGTGCAGTATTAAAAAGCTCCTTCCCAGGCTGGGTCTGCCCTGTTTCAGACCCTGTGACTTGCTGACTGCAGCAAGGCTTCAGCCAATTGTCCTTGAGCACTATGTGGCAACCAGGAGAGGGTAAGATTAGATGAGGGCCTCAGCTAGGGTGTGGTCAACTGGAACAAAAAGCAAGGAAGGAATCCAGAAAACACCAAGATAGTGGAGAGCAATGGGGAAAAGGTAGGATGGAAAGTGAGCTTATTACTTATTAAGGAAGATTTCTGGAGGAGATAGGATTGAACCCAAATCCCAAGGGCTTCTAAAATTGAAGTATGAGGGTAAAGTAGAATCAAAAAGAGGTTGAACCTTCCTAATCTGAACATCAAAATCTGAAATGCTTCACAGTCTGAAACTTTTTGAGTGCTGACGTGATGCCACAAGTGCAAGATTCTGCTATGGACCTCATGCAACAGAATGCAGTCAAATGCCAGAGCATGAAAATATGGTATAAAATTACCTTCAGGCTATGTGTAGAGGTGTTTTTGAAACATACATGAATTTTGTGTTTAGACTTATGATTCCATCCCCAAGATAGTTGCCTGTCATGTATTAGCAAATACTCGAAAATTTAAAAAATAATAAACCCAAATCCTAAACACTTCTGGTTTAGGATACTCAACCTGTATTTAAAATGTCATGAATGGCACTGGGTTATGAGAGAGGTGATGTTCAGAGAAGGCCAGCAGGCAGCACCTTATGGCAGGAGGAACAGTGGACCACAAAATGTGATGGGGTCATTAAACACTCAATTCATTAAGTTATAAATATAACATCTGAGCCCTATTTCATGTCTTCTCAATAATTTCATTTTATTTTATTTTTTTTAATAATTTCATTTTATTGAGAGTAAATGATATATTCAGTTCAAAACTTTCTTCTCCCAGTCAAGTGCATAGTCTTTATCAGAGGCTTTTTCCCTTCCCCCTGCTTCCCTAAGCTATGGCCTCTAGTATTGGGCAGGATAGAGTGAGGCTGTAGACTTCTCTTTAACTGCCACCCCTGCTTGCCGGTGATTCCACTGTCTCATCCTCCTCAACACACACCCTCCAAGGAGCAGCTCCATGTACTGGCTGCTCCTCCAGAAATGTGACTGCATCTCTGGCTAACCCAGCTAGCACTTTTGTGTCACATTCTTTGGTCTCTCACTGGAAGACTCCAGAGACAAGTTGCCCCTGTTAATAGGCAAACTTTGTGCATTAACACTGTAAAGAGTTTATTTGAGCAGATGGCATTTCATGAATTGAGCAGCTCAAAATCAGAAGTAGTTTGAACCTCTGATGATGGGACAAAGGAGAAAGTTTTTTACAGGGTAAATGTGGAAGCAGAACAAGAAAATTATTTGCCTGAGTCTAATTTGATCAATTGCCTTATTTGGACTGTCCCAGTGGGAAGTTCAAGACAATATGACTCATGCCTAGTTGTCTACTTATGATTGGCTAAGGTTAAGTTTCATTTTTTTTTTAATTCTGAGGTTTGCTTTTGCAAGAACTGAGGTTATGAGCCACCTCAGTCTAATGGCCTCCCCTTGAATTATTTAAACACCTCCAACCTCATCTAACCTCCACAGCCAGCTCATTAGTCTACAATAAGTCCATGTAGGAGCCATGTTACTTCGGGAACTCTTGAAAAGGGACCCATGTCAATGCACTGCAGAAGGGTCCTTTCTAACATGCAAGTTCCTTGTGTGAATACACACACACACACACACACACACACACACACACACACACACACCCCTAGCAGCTCAAAGACAGTTTTCTGGCCCTGCTAACTAAGCAGACATTCAAATGTGGAATAAAGTATCTGTCTGCTCTTCTTTAGCCACCTGACAGTTTATGAATGAATCTCTTAAAATTTTCTTCTCTTGCCTCCAACAGAAAGAATGACAAAAGGAAATGAACACTTTTCTCCCCCAAATGATTTCTCTTACCAGTTTTCTTACATCGTCAGGTAAAGGACAGTGGTAAGGTCAAGTTTGCAAGTATGCTAAAAAAATATATATATATTTTTTTTTTGGTACGGATAATCAACCCAGAGCTCTACCACTGAGCTAAATCCACAGTCTTTTCTTTTTTTTTTTTATTTTGAGACAGGATGTCACTAAGTTGCTCAGAGTCTTGCTAAGTTACTGAGGTTGACCTCAAATTGTGACCCTCCTACCACAGACTCCCCAGCTGCTGGGATTACAGGCATGCACCACTGCAATTGGCTGAAATAATAATTCTCAGAAAGCACTGCAAGGTGGTAGTGTGAGCCAGTAGCTACCATTCTCTGAGCTTAGAATTTGAGGTACATTCTCCATTTGGAGTCCTTCTGACAATCTGGAATACCAAGAACAGTCCTACTCTGCTCTTGAGGTCACTCCGTCACAACATCAAGAAATTAATTCTTTGGGAACAAAAGATAGTTTCCCAATTTACATATTAACTCAGAGATGGGATTTAACTACCAATATTATCCTCCCTCTGTTTTTTGTAAGGTCACTCCACCTATTGACAACGTGAAAGCTTTTGTACTAGATGACTGCAGGAAATGAAAGGGGACAACCACATTTTAAAAGCACATGCATCAGTCTATCCCTGGGAATACCCCGCATGATTTCTACAACTTGAGTTGCTTGACCATGGTGTGGAATGCTGAGCCAAACTCACTCCAGTTACAAACATCCCAATGTATGATGCAAATGAGAAAAAGTAAAATCCATTCACCATTATCCAAAGTATCTATTATGTCACAGATTGCTTAACTCTGGGCCAAAGCTAAGAGGCATGAATCCAACCAGTCAGGGAACAGAAAAGAACTTCCTTTAGGAAGCACAGCTCCGCTTACATCAAGACATTCCAATCTATGGTGGTGGACAACTACACTAAGGCCAGCTTCCTGTGCCTTCAGAAAAATCAAGCTGGAGATTTTCTTAGCTAAACATTTATTTCTAAGTTAGGCCAGGTCTATACAAGAGAGGGAGAGAGAATATTCCACCATTCACTAAAGCATTTGGTTCATCTCCAAGGAACAAACCAAGATTACTTAGAGACATGTGTTAGAGGTAGGACACTGAGTATTTACTTACATCTCCAAGGTACTGAATGTTTATGCCATCCTTCATCTTAGTGGGTGTCAGAAGGCTCATGAGGAAACTGAACTCTGAGAAATCTGGTGTTGGGCTGTGCCCAAGGGGTTCATAACAAAGGTGCTTTGGAGGCAATTCAGGTCAAACATTATGTCAGCAAACAAGCACAGAAAAATACTGTGCTATAAGAGGTTGTATTCCATTATTCGATATATCTTCTCTGTGACAAAGAGATCTTTTCTTTGCATTTTGTCTAAAGTCACAATAGAGAGATGGGTGATATGGCCAAACTCTCACTGTCTCATCCCTCCTTGTTTGTGCACTGGGCCATACTGCCTAGGTCCAAGGTTTCTACTGCATTCCACATGAAAAATCTGTTTTCCTTTCTTGATATAATTCATTTTGAGTTGATACCACCAGGGAAATCTTGCTTGCTTCCCCTGACTGTGTTGTCAGTCCAGTTCTGAGACCAAATTTTCAAAAAAGAAAGGAAAGGAAAGGGGCAGGTGAGAAAAAAGGCCAAGGTTAATTCTAGCCCCTAGGTATACAGCTGTAATCCATGACTTCTTGAAGTGGAATTAATGTGCCATTCTCCAGATGCTCAATATTGTAGGGGACAGAGCCCCAGAGAAATGTTCAAGCATTGCGGTTAGAAAGCCAATATTAAGTATCTTGTTGTGGTTAGATGATGAATTCCCTCATTTTTAGGTGTGATCTCTACTTCTTAAGGAGAGATGATCAGTAAACATTTAATGAATGAATAAAATGATAAATAAATGACCAAAGGCAACCTGAGTGTTCTGCGCCTACCCATGGAAACTAGTGATCTGTGACAATTGGTGGAAGGAAATAAAGGGTCCAGGAAAAGTCTGGGACTCTCAGTAAGTGGGACTGGGAGCATGGATGGAGGGGAGGGGTAGGTTTTGCTGCCCAACGTGCAATGCTATTGGCCTAGATGTAACTTGTAGATTTGGAACACTTAGATAATGTGGTAGAAACAGTAGAAGCTGCTATATAGTTGGAAGGTGATGTCTATGAAAAAGAATAATAAAAATTGACTCAGTTTCCTTTGTAAAAGTAGCTCAGTGCTGTTTTTGTAAAGAACCAAGCAATGAATTGTCTTATTGGAAGACTTTTTTTAATAACAATGCAAGAAATGAGAGAAGACAAGAAATAGAGAAAGAAAAAGGAGGGAGACGAGAGACATGGGCTCTCTACAGAGAGAGTGGCTCCTTATTTTGGAGTGGACCTGTGATTGCAGTCACAAAATAAAAAGCACACCTCTGCTTGAGAGATGGCATTATATTAGAACTAATACCGTGTATGAGACACCAATCCTCTGCTAATGCCACCAAGAAAAGATGAAGCACTTCCAATGGTTTGAGTCAGCTTAGTGAGGACTGGGAGCCCGCAGTCTTTTTGCCAAGTTTGTTTCAGAAATGGAAAAAGAATGAAGTGCAACAACAAAATTTATGTTCTCCCTTGGTTCCCAGCTGAAATAAGCTCTGGTGTGTGAGATTAATGTAATATCATTCCCTCAAGTGTTTTGTTTTCAAATATGTGCTTGCCTGCTCCAGGAAAATTGATATTTAGTAGAAAATGTGGCTGCATAGAATTCAATGGATGGGCATTGTTATGATGTTGATTTTGCTTTAAAATATTTCAGCATAAGTAGCATGTATTAGTTTAAGTAGAGTTTTGCTATTGACTGTTTTCCTAAGCAGAAACTCCCAATCTAAAGGCTGATTATTTAGCTAATTAGTAGTTAATTGGGAAGCCCACACTCCAGAGACTAGCACAAGTCTTCAGCTATACTTCCTTCCATCTGCACCAGAGATTAGGAAATTGGAAAGAATATTAGAAATGGGTACTCACTGATTAAATCAATAGCATGCTAAGTATACAGATGAGCTAATAAAATGGTTTCAGGACACTCCCAACCCTAGAAAAAGGATCTAACAAGGTGTATGTTTGTTATGGGTTATAATGCGGTATCCCCAAAAGCTCATGTGTGAAACAATGCAAAAAGGTTTGGAGGAGAAATGATCAGATTATAATCTTAACTTAATCAGTGAATTAATCTCTGATGGGATTAAATGGGTGATGACTGGAGGCAGGTGAGGTGTGGCTAGAGGAAATGGTTCATTGGGGGCATGGCTGTGGGGCATGTGTTTTGTATCTGGCGAATTAAGTCTCTCTCTCTCTCTCTCTCTCTCTCTCTCTCTCTCTCTCTCTATCATCATCATCATCATCATCATCATCATCATCATCATGTGAGCTGCTTCCCTCTGCCACATTCTTCCATCATAATGTTCAACCTCACTGTGAGCCCCAAGGAATGGAGCCTGCTGTCTATGGTTGGAGACCTATGAAACCATGAGCACCTGAATAAACCTTTTTCCTCCATTCTCCTCTATAATTGTGCTGGTTGAGTGTTTTAGTCACAGAAAAAAAAAAAAAAAAGCTAACTAAAACAATGTCCCGTGCCTGCATGGTTTAACCAGCTAGAAGATCAGAGGCTTGTGATTATTTGATGTCAACTCTCAGGGTAAACATATCCTGCCTGCAGGAAATCAGTATGTCTGCCTCCAGTAAACAAAGTTTCCATTCGAGAGTGTTGAAGTCCCTAAAGACAGAACCAGGACCTCTTCAGGCCTGAAAAGCGGGTGGTATGCAAAGTATCTTATAGATAGAATGAACTAGAGGCCTAACGTACAGCATGAGAACCGTGGTTAATAAAATTGCACAGTAAAAGGATTTTGTTAAATAAGTGGACTTTAACCGTTCTGGTCACACTCAAAAGTAGCAATGTTAGATGATGGATATGTTAATTTGCTTCACTATAATAACCATTTCACTAATTATTTGTATTCTATAGCATCATGTTATAAACCTCAAATATACATGATTAATTTTATTTTCTAAAAATGATGCATAGGTGGATTGAACTGGCCTGGCCTTGGTGACTCAGAATTTTGAGACTTTCATCAGCAGCTGATATGAAGGTAGTCTGAGAGAAGTGAAACTTCATCCATATCAAGCTAGTTGGAATCTCCTATTTTCTACCAAAAGTAAGAGTTGTGCATTTCCAAAATGGCCTGAGTCAGTTTACAGTAGATAAATAATTAAACTTCACAGGTAGGTCTGTGCTTGCCTTCTAATTGCCTTTCAAGCATTGAAAAGCACAGCTCAAAACAGAGTCCCTTGGGTACCAGCCCCTGCAAGCCTGGACTCTGAGTGATAACTCTAGCTGCTGATTGCAAGAACTATCCTTGCTTGTGACTTTGGCCTTATGATCACTGAAACCGGGTGCCACATGCAACACTGACCATTTGAGTCCCAGCCATGTATGCCTGTTTCAGCATTTCAACATTTGCTTTGGTTTCCTTTCTTGCATGATTTATGTGCCCAATATGTCTATGCTTCATTATGTCTAGGGTATTAATGTAGAAGATTGGGATAATGAGGGAAATTACTGTATATTTTAGGCAGAATATATTCCACTAAAGTGAACATTAACTTCCAGGAATGTCAAACATGTAATCAACAATTCAACATTAAGCCATGTTAAATACAAGTCATCAATGTAGCTTGTGTTCAGCAAATACATTTTCAGCTGAGCCTGCATGGTGAGTTTGAAAGAAAAATAACTTAGACAAACAATGTTTGATTCAATGTTGAGAAGTTTTGATGATGCTTAACTGGCTCATCACAACTAATATGCTAAAGCCTATTTCCTTAGATGTCCAAAACATTTTACCAAGAGTTTCATCTCTTAATTTTTAAAACATTACTATGCTGACTTGGTTGATGTGTAAACTGAAGAATAGCAATTCTTGCATCCACTCCTACTGTAGAACATAAAAGAACAAAGACCAACTGAAAATAGTGACTCTGAGAAAATCTTTTTAAAATCCTTTTTCACCCCAAAGGTAGGGATGCAATGTAAGTTTCAACTTCCTTTGTCTCAAGTCTAAAGAAACTGCTTCAAAGTAACCATGAGAAGAATTTGCATGTAGTCCCTGCAGTGGGAACACAGTAGATGTGTGTTGAACTCTTCCTGTCCAGGAAATCCAAAAGGACTGAGGCCAGCCAGCTTCTTTGAACAAACAAAAAGACAAACAGAAAGCTGAAGATGTTTGGAAGCAACTATGCTCCCCTCTGACAGCAGGTGAAAGTTTATGAAATTCAAGGACCAGATGTAGCACCCATGGTGTGTGTGGCAGACGTAACCTAAGGTGACCTCCAATGAGTCATGGCCCTGTACAATCCCCTCCTGTTAAATATGGGCAGAACCTGCAACTTGTTTGTAGCCAACAGAATGTGGCAAAAACAATTGGATGTCTTTGATTATGTTAGACTGTGTAGCAAAGTAAAGGTATATCATTCCCTTGATTAGGCAAAGGTGAAAAGACAGTCACCCCTGTCATTATGTCACACTCCATCTTAGTGAGCTAGATAGAGAAATTCTTCTGTCTTTGAAAGGCTGCTGTCATGTTGCCAAAGGGTCTGTGAGAGGAACACAGCAAAGAATTGCAAGTGGCCTCTGCAAGCAGCTCTCAGCTAACCTTGGCAAGAATATGGGACCTCAGTATTACACCTACCCAGAACTGTATTCCCCCAATAAACACAGGGCTTGGAAGAGGACCCCAAGCTCCAGAAAGGAATTCAACTCATGCAACACCTTGATTGCTGTGTTGTGAGTTATTGAACAGAAGAGCCTGCTAAGCCATAACCATACCCAGATATACAGAAACTGAGATCATAAAATCATAAATGTGTGTTGTTTTAAGCCACTAAATGTGCAGTGATCTTATGTAACAGTAGAAAGCTAATGTAAAAAGAAAGTTGCTTTGCAGTGATATAAGGAAGAATCCTGCCCAGAGGACAAAGGGACCACCAACAATTAGAATCTATGGGGTTTATCATCTACAACCAGAAACTGATTGAGGGATGGGAGTAGCCAGTCAAAGGACAGCTTACACAGTCCATCATATCACAGAGTTTGAAGAGACAGGGTACCTGATGATAGATGTCTCCTAAGAACTCATCCCAAAGAACTCATAAGTCAGGGAAAGAGTCAGAACTGTCTATCAGACCTAGAGAGCTCAAAGATGCCACAACTCAGTGATAATTTCTTAATCACTACCCTAAGAAGTGTGGTGGTAAGACACCTCTTCAGAAGGAGGTACTCTGATTGGCAGCCTTTGTGCATCTCTATGGTATAGACACACTATAACTGATTTCAAGCTACCAATGGTTTTAACAACCAGCTCATAACATTCTTGGTATTTAACAACTGGTTCTTAGGAACTAGAGCTCAACACAACACCACTACCTCCATTTACTCCACTTTCCTCTCCACCCTGGGGCAATCAGCCAGCCTGGGGGAGTGGATACAGACAGCAGATGCCTGACCCTTCCAGAACAGGAGAGAGGTGAGAAAAGACCTCAAATAAAGACTGGAATGTTGGTTAACACCTTAGACTAAGCATTTTGAAGATTGAGACTCCAAGATTTTTAATTAAGAGGACATAGGACAATCTATTATATAAGAGTGAGCAAAAAAGTCATGGAATCTTCACAGATTTTCACACACACACACACACACACACACACACCAAAGGCATAAATAGAATATGCTAACAAATTCATTTTCTCTTTATATTACCTATATAAGATATAGATAAAAAATTCAGAGATTCTATTTCCTTTTACTATTCTCAATAATCTTCTGTTTTTCTAAAAAAAAAAAAAAAAAGTTATGGGTGAGGTGCTTCCTATAGTCTGAAGTTCTGAATAGAAGAATGAACAATTCACTGACTGAATAAAGTCACTTTTGTAATGTGTTCCTCTGTTTGAAAGTGCTGTGCCTGCCTCTCAGGAGGCCCCCAGGAGCTGAGCTACTTTTCCATGAAGGATGCATGAAAGTACACTACTGTGAGGAATCTCATGAGAATGCTTGGGATAAACCATCAAATTTTGAAAGCAGTGAGAATGTGATGACTTTGCATAGCTAAACAGACCTGACAGCTAAATAGGAAGCAACATGGGAGCTGAACATGAATATTTGCTTCAGGAAAATCACAGGGTGGAGAAAAGGAAAGAAACATAAACACAGGGTGGACTTAGACCTCTAGGGTCAAAAGGAATCTGTCTGCATTATTTCCACCCAAAAGCTTTTGGGTGAGTTGTCTGGGAGAATTTGTGCAGTCGTTATAAATTACTCTCCTTTTAGAATATTCTCCAAAGGATCAAGGCCCTGAAGTTTACCTCCATCTATGCTGAGTTCTGGAGAAATATTTTTAGCTATATATAAAACAGGTAGACATGAGTAACATATGCCAACTGTTCTTCATACCACAGTCTTAGGGTCCTTCTCAACCCCAAGTCTTGCCTTCATCTGCTTAAGTGAAACTGTAACAAATAAACACTGTTTAATAGAGGTAAGTTCAAAAGTAGTGAGTCTGTCAAATTTATACCTTCATGAAATTTCAGACTATCCTTCCTCTTAGCTGCTGACATTAATTCTTACTTCACTGAAGAAATAGAAGCAATTCAAAGGAAATTTCCACAGGCTATGCCAAATTACCTTCTGTTATGGTTTGGATGTGAGGTGTCCCCCAAAAGCTCATGTGTGCAACGATGCAAGAAGGTGAAGAGGAGAAATGATTGAGTTAAAACCCTCAACCCACTGAATCAATCCCCTAATGGGATTAACTGAAGGCAGGTGGAGTGTGGCTGGAGGAGGTAGGTCCCTGGGGGTGTGCCTTTGGAGTATATATTTTGTATCTGGCAAGTGGAGTCTCTCTCTCTCTACTTTCTGATCATCATGTGAGCCACTTCCTTCCATCACACTCTTCACTGACTTACCTCAAGCCCCAAGCAATGAAGCCTGCTATCTATGGACTGAGACCTCTGAAATGGTGAGCCTCCAAATAAACTTTTCCTCCTCTAAAATTGTCAGGTCCTTTAGTCATAGCAGGAAAAAAAAGCTGACAAAAACACATTCCCACCTCTCCCATAAATGACATTTTCAGCCCCTCCTTTTATGTACCAGGTCCCATCTGTCTTGCCTAATGAAGGATTTCAATCTACCAAATTCTCCTATCTCTGATACCATTCGTTTTTCACTGTTGAATAATTCTATCAGAATTAAAAAATGCTGTTATTTGTCCCACCTTAAATAGAAAAGAATCTCTCTCTCTCTCTCTCTCTCTCTCTCTCTCTCTCTCTCTCTCTCTCTCTCTCTCTT
>NW_025999842.1:31131118-31172290 GCF_001458135.2 Marmota marmota marmota | reverse complement strand
TCTCTCTCTCTCTCTCTCTCTCTCTCTCTCTCTCTCTCTCTCTCTCTCTCTCTTACCTTTCCCACTGCCCCATTATTTTTTATTTGCTCCCTTTGCAGTAAGCCACCTGGCAACTCTAGTTCCTTTCTTCTTCTTCCATTCTGTTTTGGAATCCCCTCAATCAGGTTATTGCCCCCACCACACCAGACCCTACTCACTGTTCTTGACAAAACCATCAATAATTTCCACATTGCTGAATCCAATATTCAGTTCTCATTGATTTTCTTACTTGGTCTGTTGGCTCCGCATGTCACAAGTTGATCATTTACTCTTCCTTAACATAATTTCTTTGTGTGGCTACCGGGAGAACACACTTCAGTTTCTCCTCTCACTCACAGGTCACTCTTTCTCAGTCTCCTTGTGTGCTTCTTCTACTTCTCCCTGTAACTTAGTGTTGGAGACACTCAAGTCTCCGTCCTTGACCTCTTATCTTCTCCAATTACTCTCAGTCCATTGGTGATCTCATCAAGTCCCATAACCTTCCTCATTGTTGGTATGTTGATGAATGCTAAATTAATATCTCCCATGCAGACCTCTCTTCCATATTCTAGACTCATATAACCAATTGTCCCCTCTGTGTCTTAAACTGCCTCCTCCCTATCTGCATCTGGATGCCTAACCATGCAAATTGGAGAGGTTCAATCTGATTTTCCCACAAAAGCTGCCAGACTAGTAACGTTCTGCATTTCGATTGGGGACATCTTCATCCTTCTGGTTGCTCAGGTCAAAAACCTTGGATTCATCCTTGACTCTTCCTTCTCCCACACACCCCTCACCACCAGTCAGCAGTACATTCTGGCTTTACTTGCAGAATATATCAAGACTTTGACAAATTTTCACTACCTCTCCTGCTCCCAGGATGACCCCAGTTACTACCTTCCCTCATCTGAGTTCCTACAATAGTCTTCTAGTCCCCTGTCGTCCAGTGTTGCCCCCTAGTGTCTTGCCAACACAACAGCAACAGTAACCCTTTTAAAACATAAGTTTTATTATTTCTCTTCTTAAAATCCTGCAGCCCTCTAAATTCCCCTGCAGGTCAATTGCCTCAGGTTGTGGTAGGTTCTTCTGGCTAAGGGAAACTAGTCTTCTAGTCAAAGAAGAAAAACTGCCTCTACTGTCAAAGTCAACTACATTTAAAGGTTCAATTTCTTCTGCTACGTTAGAGTCTGCCTGCATGTTCCCATCCCAATTTTCAGGGTCTACTTCTTCCTAAACAATGTCATAGCTTCAACAAAAGCAATCCCAAGAGATTTTAAATCAATTCACTGCTTCTGGGTACCATACTGATTTTATCAAACAGATTTTTATATGCAGTGTTTTCCTTGTCATTCATTTTTGCATCATTTGTAAGTCTGAGTGATTTCCTTGTCAAACCAAAATTGTTTGTCAGGTGGTTTTCTGCAAAAGGGAAAAAGAATAAGGTACTAGAAAAGGTAGAATCAAAATAAGCATGTGTAGGTTTTTTTGTTTTTCATTTTCTACTCAAGTTGGAACAGATGCAAATATGCTTTTAAAGCTTTTCTATTCTTATTAATGTCTACTTTGTTGTGCTACTGAGAAACAATGCATTGTTGTGTGTGGTTTCTTCTTGAACATATTGAGATTTTATTTCAAGTCAAATACATGGACAATGTTTATAACATTCTTGTGTGTTTGAAAAGCAAAGCCATACTCGATTTTTAGAATTGATTCATATGTTAAATTTGTTTATCAATTGCCCTCTGGCATTACAAATTTTGTGTTGACTTGAACAAATCAAGCACTGGTGGTAACTCTTACACTGCACAGAGATAAAGCTCAGTCCCTGTGGTGTCTGCAACACCCTCACTGCCTCTATTACTGGATTCTTCCAGTTTTTCTCCTCCTTCTCTGCTCACCTGGTTCCTGGTAGAAGCTTCCTCACTGCCATCCAAACATGCCCTTTGAAGGAGATGCAAGATGGCAGAGTAGAGGAGGGCAGCATTCCTAGTTGTTCCATGGCTCAGGAACTAAGCATCTCAAGTACAGCTTCTCTGTGAAATGGATAAAAATGGGATTTTGCAAAACTTCAGTATTGGACAGTGAGAGTGTCTTGGAGACTCAGAAATTCAGGAGCATTGAACAAGGAAGAAGGAGTACATTGGAACCAAGCTGGTTGTGGCACCAGCAGCAGCAGTGGCGCTGGTTCACCACAGAGGGGAGGGAGAACACAGAAAGAGAAACAATGGACAGATTTGGTACTGGAAGACTATAGCAGAAAAGCAGCCTGAACTTCGCTGATCCAGAGGCTGCACCATGAACTGGTGTTTGAAACCTGCCCTGTTTCTCCACACACCAGAGAGAGCTGAGGCAGGAGCCTTCTTCAGACAGCCAGCCGCTATTGTGGAACTGAGAGATCAAAGCAAATATTACCTTTTGTCCAGGCAAGCACCTACCATCTAGCCTTGGGTATTCTTAGTAGAACGTGAAAAAGGCACAGAGAAGATTGCACCAGGAGGATTCAAGTCATAAAAATGAAGGGGAGCCCTATTTATTTTTCCTTTGAGTCTGGTGGCTCACATGACCAGATGAAGTAGGTAGGGAATCTGACCAGGTGTGTGTGAATACACTAAGGGATTAAGTCTGGGGAGGCTGTGTTTATAGGTAAGATTGGCCCCCTACCCCATGAATAGAATTCTTGGGACACTTTTGAGATCTAGACACCCAGAGAAATGGGAAAATGCCAGGCCCTAGGGGTGTGTTGATCTAATCTCTCCAGAGAAGGTACCACCCAATAAAGCCCTAAGGTCTGATTAGATTAAGCCCCTCTCACCCAGGATTCCCTTATAGAACTCTGCAGCTGACTCACCTTGGGAGTATGTCAATCTGGTCTGTGCAGACAAAGCTCCAACTGACCATACTTCCCACTTCATCCTACCTTAGAATGGTAACAAAGGAGGCTGACAATTGTTTCAACCAGCTTTAGTCTTAGGCCACTTCAACTGGCAGTTCATTGAGTGACACAAAAAGAGAGGGGTTAATGCTTCCCAGCCACCACCCCGCCACATATTCTGTACACATCCCAAGAAGAAAGACACTTGGGCATAGACAGTGAACATCCGCTCTTGTCGATTATTTTGACCACCTCAAAGATTCCTTAATTTTTCAGTAAGAATATTTGTTCTTTTTTTCCCACTGTTTTCATTAGATTGTTTGTTTGATATCCTTGCTGTTCTGATTGGTTCATAAATACATAGATAGATAGATAAATAGATAGATACATGTGTATGTATATATGTATATATATATTTTTCTCATTCTTACTATTTTTTAATGAAGTTATTTTTCTTTGCCTTATCTTTTGAGAGTTAGGGTTTTTGCTTTGTTTATTTTATTTTTGTTTTGTTTTTGTTTGTTTCTCTTTCTCTTCTTTCTTCTCCCACTAACAGCCAAATTCTCTTGTTCTTTCATTCTCTCTCCCATTACTTTGTTTTTCCTAATTTTTTTCCTCCTTCCTTACAATCATTACTTGCTACATCTCTTTTGCATTCTCTCTGTTCACATTTTGATCATTGTAAACGTTCTTCTACCTTCCTATTGCAACTAATGTTTTAAGATGAAACTCCATCCATTGCTTCTGCCGCCAGATAGGGTCTACACAAGCTGCAGACCTCTGCAGACAAGAAGTGTTGCAGCTCTTAATGGTGGACTGTGCACCTGCAGAGTTACAGCAGACCTCAGCAGCTCACTATCAGTTTTTTTCTTTCTGGGTCTTTGTCTTGTGAATTTGAAGAGTGAAATCCAGAGACCAGGATGTAGATGTCATAGTAGGAACTGGGTATTTATTCAAGCATGCATAGGGTTGCTGTCTGAGTGTGCTAGTCTAGGGGTTTATGGGTCAATGTTATTCGTCCAAACTTATGCTAATTGGGATTTGGAAGAGTAATAACACTATTGGTTAACCCTGAATCCCATTCAGGTTTGCCTTACTCCAATTTTCTCCCCGCTTTTGGGAAGTGGAAGATTGAAGTCATTGAATTGTGCATGCTCAGGGGCCTTGTCTGGAGCTGCAGCACTGTGTGGAGTGTTTCTGCAGTGAGCACCTACTCTTTATGCAGGCTGGGCTGCCATGCGGTGATAAGTCAGTTTGCCTTGGCTCACCTCAGGCCCTCACCACCATGGTAGGCTCTGCCTGGCAGCCTTTCCTTCTTGCCTGTACTTCAGCCCTCTACATCTGTCATTCTGCCACTTTATCACTCCCCTGTCCCTTCTCATCAGAGACCAGAGGGTTGGCTGCATGGCTTGGTGGCCAGGAAGCCATGTCACCATCACATTTTCTTTTCTCTTAATGAACTGTATTCTTACCATCTTCGAGAATGAATTGGTTTATATAACTTCTGCTCCCACCATTATTGATGTTGCACTTGTTACTGCTGTAGATGATATAGTTGATGCCTGCTGTTTTCTTTAACACTAGATCTAGTTTATGGTCATTTATTGATTCTGCTGTTGACAATTGCCATCATTTCTGTTTTTGTGGTAATTACTATTGTAGATGTGAAGTAGGAACTGGGTATTTATTTTAATGTTGTGTATGTTTGCATTGGTTGTTGTTATTGTTTGTTCCTCCCTATTCTGTGCAGTGCTGGAAACCTACAGGTGCACTACAAATTCACAGGGTAGAGACTGCTGCTGAAATAAACTCGTCCATAAAACAGCACGCCTTGCTCCTTACACAAATTAACAACACTCAAATTTTAGTTATGCGTTAATACAAAGAATAGAAGAGACAAAAACCCAAACAACAACCAGGCCCCAAGTAGGAACAGCTGAGGTGGGCACTCAGGTCCCACTCATGGACATCCACATTACAACAAACACAGAATTAACACAAAGGATAGGGATTCCACATCTACATGAGGATCTCAATTTGGATCCCTCTGGGGCAATTTGGCAAAGGAAGGATGTGTCCTAAAAAGGTCCACATTTAAGAGTAAATGAGAAATCCATTATAACAAATGCATAAAAACTAACAAAGGAATATAAAAAAACAAGGTAACACAACACCTCTTAAAGTTTATAATTTACCAGCAATTGACTCTAAAGATACTAAAGTGGTTGAAATACCAGATAAACAATTCAAAAGAATGATTATAAAAATAATCAATAAATTCTAGGAGTACACAGAAAAACAACTGAATGAGTTAAGGAAGTCAGTTCAGGATATGACTGAGAAATTCCATAAGGAGATAGAGATATTGAAAAAGAACCAAACAGAAATTTTGGAAATGAAAGACAAAATAAGTCAAATGAACTATTCAGTCAAAAGTCTTTCTAATTGAGTATACCATGCTGAAGACATAATCTCAGAGCTGGAAGACAAAGTGGCCAACTTTGTACTTTCAGACAGTATTAAAGAAAAGAAAATAAGCAACCCCGTACGGAAACTCTGGGACAACATTAAAAGACCAAATTAAAGAGTCATTGGAATTCAGAAAGATTGTGAGATGCAGGGTAATGGCATGGATAACAGACATTTTTCCAAACCTAGAGAATGATATGGCATTCCAAACTCCAGAGGCATTCAGAACTCCAAATAGACAAAATCAAAAAAAGAACCTCTCCATGACACATTGTAATTAAAATGACTAACATACAGAACAAGGATAGAAGTCAAAGTCCTCAAAAGAAAAACATATCATTTAGAGAAAAATCAATAAGGATTACTTATGACTTATCAGAACAAACTCTTAAAGTCAGGAGAGCTTGGAATGATGTGTTCCAAGTCATGGAAAAAAAAATCTCAGATTGTTATATCTAACAAAACTATCCTTCAGAATGAAACAAGAAACAAAGTCCTTCCAAGAGAAGCAGAAACTAAAGGAATTCCTCACTACCAAGCTATCATTACAAAATTTACTTTAAAAAATACTCCACATAGAAGAAATAAAAAACAAACCCCAGAACTCACAAATGAACAAATCTCATTTGAAAAGTAGCTAAACAGATGAGACACAGGAACAAAATAAGTATTAGAAATGAATCAAAATTGCAGGAATTAATAAAATCTCTCTCATAATAACATTGAATGTGAATGGTCTCAATTCTCCAGTTTAAAAACATAGGCTGTCAGAATGAATTTAAAAAACAATACCAAACTATATGTTGTTTGCAAGAGACTCATCTTTCAGGCAACAACAGCAACAAGCTGAAAGCAAAAGAATGAAAATCAAAATACCATGCAAATGGAGCCTGAAAACAAGCCAGAGCTCTTGTATCTGATAAAAAAGACTTCAAACCAAAATTAATCAGAAGAGACAAAGAAGATCACTTCATACAGTTACAGAAAACATTCCAACAAAAATATATAACAATAGTAAATATACCCCAAACATGGTTACAACTAATTGTGTAAAAGAGACACTGCTTGACTCAAAGCCTCAGACAGATGCCAGTACAATAATACTGGGTGATTTCAACACACCTCTTTCACCAATAGATAAGTCATCCATACAGAAACTCAGTAAAGACTGTTTGGACCTGAAAAATATTATAAATCAAATTGACTTAACATACACTATAAAATATTTCATTCAACAACAGATGAATACATCTTCTTAGCAGTTATGGAAATTTCTCCAAAATAGACCATATTTCAGGCTACAAAGCAACTCTTAGCAAGTGAAAAAAAATTGATATAATTCCTTGCATATTATCAGATTATAATGGAATGGCATTAGAACTGAATAACTAAAACAACAACAACAACAAAAAAAAACCCTACAGAAATTATGTTAACACATGGAGATAGAACGATACATTTTTGAATAATGAATGGGTAAGAAAGAAATCAGGGAAAGAACTTTTACATTCTTAGGCTCAACTGAGAATAGTGATAAAACATATCAGAACCTCTGGGATACTGTGAAGGCAATTCTAAGAGGAAAGTTTATAGATATGAGTGCATACATAAGAAAATTAGAAAGATCTCAAATTGTCAACCTAATAATGCATCTCAAGTCTCTTGAAAAAATAAAAGAGTAAACCAATTCCAAAACCAGTAGAAGGAAGGAAATAATTAAGATGAACACTGAAATCAATAAAATTGAGAACATAAAAACAACAATAACAAAATACACACAAAGGATCAGTGAAACAAAGAAGTGATTCTTTGAAAACAAACAAGATTGATAAGCCCTCCGCCAAACTAACCAAAAGAAAAAGGGAGAAGACCTAAATTAATAAAATTAAAGGTTAAAAAAAAAGAAGAAATCACCAGAGATATCACAGGAATCCTACAGATCATTAGGGACTATTTCAAAAACTTATACTCCAATGAATCTGAAAACTTAGAAGAAACAGATACATGTCTAGATACATACAACCTGCCTAAACTGAATCAAGAAGACACAGAAAACCTAAACAGACCAATCATTAGCAATGAGATAGAAGCAGTAATAAAAAACCTTTCAACAAAAACAGGCCCATTCCTCGATGTACTTTCAGATGAATTCTATTAGATCATTAAAGAATTAATCCCAATGCTCTAAAAAATTATTCCATGAAATAGAAAGGGATGGAACCCTTCCAAATTCATTCTATGAAGCCAGTATCACCCTCATATCAAAATCAGATAAGGACATATCAAGGAAAGAAAAATACAAACCTATATCCCTGATAAGCTTCTTTCCAACAATGCTTAATAAAATGTTAGCAAATCATATGCAACAACATATTAAAAAGATTGTACTTCATGACCAAGTTGGTTTTATCCCAGAGATGCAAAGGTGGTTTAAAACAGGCAAATGAATAAATGTAATTCATCACATAAATAGAAGCAATTAGGCAAGAAAAGTAAATAAAAGGATAAAAACAGGAAGGAAAAAAAGTAAATTACTATTGTTTGCAGATGATATGATTCTATACTTAGAAGATCCAAAAAGCTCCACTAAAGACTGCTAGATAAAAAAAATTCAGCAAAGTAGCAAGTTACAAAATCAACATACAACAATTAATAGTTTTTCTATATCCCAACATCAATCTGCTGAGAAAGGAATCAGACAAGCAATCATAATCACAATAGCCTGAGGGCCAGGGAATGAGAGGCAGGGGGTGGGATAGCTAGGCATAAATCTCACCAAAGAGGTGAAAGGCCTCTACAATGAAAAGCATAGAAATAAATCGAAAACAAGAAACTGGAAAGACTTCCAGTGTTCATGGATATGTAGAATTAATATTTTTAAAACGGCCATACTGTCAAAAGCAATATACAGATTCAGTGCAATCCCCATCAAAGAAACAAAGACATCTTTCACAGAACAACAACAACAAAAATCAGTCCTAAAATTTATTTAGAACATGAAAAGACCCAGAATAGCCAAAACAATTCTAAGCCAAAAAAGCAATGCTGGAGGCATCACAATACCTGACTTCAAATTATACTACAGAGCTATAGCAACAAAAGCTACTTTGTGCTGGCATAAAAACAGAGACATAGACATCAATGGTCCTGAATAGAAGATACAGAAATAACACACAAAGATACATGTCATCTGATTCTTGCTGAATGTGCCAAAAACATACATTGAAGAAAAGAGAGCCTTTTTAACAAATGGTGCTGAGAAAACTAATTATCAATTATAGAAGAATGAGACTAGGCTTTTATCTCTCACCCTGCTCAAAAATCAACTCAACATGGATCAAAGGCCTAAGAATTAGACCAGAAACTAATAGGAAAATGTTGTGTCAACATATCAGCATATAGGTACAGGCAATGACTTTCTCAATAGGACCTCTAAAGGTCAAAATGCCTAGTCAATAAATGGGATGGCATTAAATTAAAAAGCTTCTTCACAGCAAAGGAAATAATTAAGAATGTGTCAAGAGTACTACAATGGGAGAAAATCTGCTAGCCACTCTTCTGACAGAGGATTAATATCTAAAATATATAAAGAACTCAAAAAAATTACAACCAAAAAATTACCCAGTTAATAAATGGACAATTGAATTAAACAGACATTTTTCAAAAGAAGAAATCCAAATAGCCAACAGAAATATGAAAAAAAATATTCAACATCATTAGCAATTAGGGAAATGCAAGTCAAAACCACACTGAGTGCCAGGCGCATGCCTCTAATCCCAGTGGCTGGGGAGGCTGAGGCAGGAGGATGGTAAGTTCAAAGCCAGCTTCAGCAATTTATCTAGGCCCTAAGCAACTTAGCAGGACCCTTTATCTAAATAAAATTTAAAAAAGGACTGGGGATGTGGCTCAGTGATTAAGTGTCCCTGGGTTCAAAAACAGCAACAATTAAAAAAAAAAAAATACTACACTGAGATTTCATCTCATACCAGTCAGAATGGCATTCATCAAGAATGCAAACAATAATAAATGCTGGAGAGGATGTGGAGAAAAAGACACACTTTTGCACTGTTGATGGGATTGTAAATTACTACAACCACTATGGAAATCAGTATGGAAGTTCCCTAAAAGAGTAGGATTATGACCACCATATGACCCAGCTATATCACTCTCCAGCCTAAAGAATTAAAGTTATACTGTAGTGATACATGCATATCCATGTTTACCGCAGCAAAATGCACAAGAGCCAAAATATGGAACTAGCCTAGGTGTCTGTCAATATGTGAATGAATAAAGATAAAGTGGTATATATACACAATGGAGTTTATTCAGCCATAAAGAAAAATGAAATTATGTCATTTGCAGGAAAATGGATGAAACATGAGAACATTATGTTACACCAAATAAGCCAAACTCAGAAGGTCAAGTGTTGTGTGTTTTATTTCATATATGGAAGATAGAGAGGGAAAAGAGAGAGATGGTGGGGGAGATTTCATGAAAACTGAAGGGAGATCAGTAGGATTGAGGAAAGGGACCAGAGGGAGTAAGGAGGGGAGAAAAAGGGGAAATTGTGAGGACCCATGTTAGCCAAATTATATTGTTATATTGTGTGCATGTATGAATATGTAACAACAAATCTCATCAGTATGTACAACTACAATGCACCAATTAAAAAGAAAACATGAGAGGGAAAATCTCATAAACACAACTTTTGCTTTGACCTTTGTTCCCTCTTCTTCAAGTGTTCTCCCTAAGCATCCATTCGAACAACTCCATCACCTCATTGGAATCTTTGTTTAAAATCCACTTTGCAACGAGGGCTCCCCACTCTCACCCTTCTTAAAATGAAACTGCACCAATTGGCATGTTCAACCTCCTTAAGCTGCTCTAGTTTTCTCTGTTTGACAGCATTTGTATCACATACTGTAACATCCTATACAGTTTACTTATTTTGCTTATTTTTTATGGTCTGTCTTCTCTAACTCAATATGAATTCTATTAGAGACAGATGTTTGCTATTTTTCCATTAAATTATTCCAAAACCCAGAACTTAACCTGGTACGTAGCAATAGTTTTATGAACACTTGAAAAATGAAGGATCTAGCCTTAGATCAGAGCTTCCACTTGGGTGTCCTTTTGCGGGATATAGGTTGCAGTCTAAGGCTTTTATCAACACTCTGTTGGGAAAAAGTAAATAAGCTCTAAATTAGCAATAGGTCTTATTATGAGATCAGATCACAATACATCTATATTTTAGTTATTTGATTTAAGAATTCAATTTAAGTTGTATAAAATTATGCTATTACTTCTTGAAAGATTCCCATGTTTGGTGTTTCTCAATGGTTTTTAACTCACTATCCTCATTGAGAACCTGCAAGAATAAGTACACACATGTGTTTTCCTTTAATTTTCAGAGAATCCAAGGAAACACCCTGACACTTCTACATCAATCTGTAGATATTCACGGACCCCAGTAAGCAGCTTCATGCACACACATACTCACAGAGACATACATATACACACATGGCCTCACAAATTTCAATCTTTCATTACCAGTATTTTTTACAGGCTTTATTCTACATCTTACTAAGTTATTGTTGTTGTGGTGGGGGGGTTGTTATTGCAATAACTTTAAAGTGTTTCAGATTCACTAGAAGCTTCCAAGTATAGGGCAGCCATATGAAAATATGGATATACATCAAATGCAAATCTTTACTTCAAAGCAAATGGAATGCAAAATAAAGATGTGAAAATAATCCGCTGGTCCATAAATATTTATTAAGCTCTTGGAGTTGTTATGGTCAAGTGGCAAAGTTACAATATATTGTATTTAGAAATAAAATATATATGTTTCACTGGATTCTTTGTGTGGAAAACTATTCAACATATCAATTGTATTTCTTATACTCAAATCACTTATGTCTTTTGAAGTAACCTATTCATAACTAGAATTGTCAAAGACAGTTCTGTCTGAGGTATCTGAACAATTTTTTTCCTATAAAGACCTTAAAAGTCTCTGCTGGGGAAATGTCATAGGCAGGTTCTATTTGTCCTAGAAACACATGGTTTTACAGCACCTAAACTGTACAAGAATCACTTGTGGCATTTGAGAGTTAGGCAGCTTCCCTCAGGCTTGTTGAATCAGTCTCCCAGGTGGAGCCCAGATGTGTGTATGTTTGCTTTCATTTTTTTATTGTTGAATAAATGGTGGGACTAATTGTTACATATTCATACATGCAGATGATAGAACAATATAATTCAGTCGTATTTTTTAAAACTTCCAGATGATTTTTTCAGGACAATTTGAGAAGCATTGCACAGGCAAAGGGAAGCCATGATCTTCACTTTTGCTTTTTAATTTTTTATTTTGGAATAATGTTTAATTTATAGAAAAGTTGCTAAGATAGTAGATTTTCCACATAGTTCCTCCTAATCCTAACATCTTGCATGCTCACCAAGCAACTGTCAAAAGAATAGAATTAGCAATGGAACATTACTATTTATTAAACTAGAGATTTCACTTGGATTTCACCAACTTCTGTATGAATGTGCTTTTTCTTTCCTAGGATCTAGTCCAGGGCACCACATTACATTCAGTCATCATGTGTCCTTGGTTTCCTCCAACCTGTGAAAGTTTCTTAATCTTCCTTGTATTTCATGACATTGACACTTTCCAAAGAATATTCATCGGGAGTTCTGTAGATCATCCCTGTTTTAGTCAGCTTTTTAGCTGCTGTGACCAAAGACCAGACAAGAACAATTTTAAAGGAGGAAAACTTTATTTGGGGGCTTATGGTTTGAAAGGTCTCTGTTCATAGACAGCTGACTCCCTAGCTCAGGGCTTGAGGTGAAGCAGAACATCATGGTGGAAGGGTGTGGCAGGGGAAAGGGACTCAGGATAGCATCTCAGGGTATGACAATCAAGAAGCAGAGAGAGAGAAGGGGAGTGGCTCTGTTCACAGGACAAAATATATACCCTAAAGGCGTGCCCCCAGGGGTGCACCTCCTCCAGCCGCACCCTACCTGCCTACAGTTACCAATCCTTTAATCCCAGTCTGGGGAGCAATTCACAGATTGGATTAAGGCTCTTATAATCCAATCATTTCACCTCTAAATCTTCTTGCATTGTCTCACACATGAGCTTTCGGGGACACCTTATATAAACCATAACAATCCCTCAATGTCAGTTTTTCTTATGTTTTCTCATGATTTGGGAGAGGGGGATACCCCAAATGATTAGAACCTGGAGTGAAGTAGAGGGAAGAGGAAAAAAAAACTCTGATGTTTTAAGATGCAACAAATGTGTCAACAGTGATAACATTTACCAATGTTCTTCTAGAATACAAATTGGAAGAACATGCTTTAGAAGCTAGGTAATGGTTTTGTTTTGGGATGTGTCAAGTTTGAGAATCTTCAGGTCATCCAGATGGAGAAGTTTAACAATCAGTTTGGAAGTTTGTGCCTGATGCTCAGATAAGAGGATCAAGCTGAAAGCAGAAATTGTAGAGAAAATGTTGGAGCTCAGGCCAAGAGATCAGTGGAGCTCACTAGGGTGATTTGCAAAGCTGAAGAAAAGAAAACCAAATACAGTTGGAAATTTAGATAGCATTGAATATTTGATTGGAGGAAGAGAAACAAGTAAAGGAAAGAAAGGAGGGAAAGACTCGTTCTGATAGCTAAGAGAGAACCAGATGATGTAAATAGAGTCTATAAAGTAAAAATAGCGGAGTTCAGAGAATGGAGTGGTCAACTATGTCAGTGCTGCAGTCATAAAAGATGAGGAGGTTTCCAAGGATGGAAAGAGTCAAGGACACATAGGTAACACAGGTCACCTCTGCTTCCAAGAATATGAAAGGGAACAAAACCCAGAAACACAGGGTGGCCTGTTGAGGAGATGCTAAGGTAGAAGAGAAGTACTGTTTCCTTTCTTTCCTTATTAGAATCAGAGAGACTTGACAAGTGAACGGGCTGGAGGTGGGCAGACTCACAGAAATATGACTGGTCCAGCCGGGTCTCTTATCCTTCAAGTTACCTTTATAGCCCAAAGGCTTAATGAGGAATTATTACAAATAAATGAGGAATGTGACAATTTTCAGTGTGGGATAGGTGAAGGTAAAGATGACAGAAAAAATGGAGTCTTCCTAAGGAATTCAAAAGGAAATAACAAAGAAGTTCATTTATGAAAAATGGTGTTTAGGGGAACTGTTACATGTAATTAAAACTAAAACTGGGTTTATTTGGGGAAAAAAATCATAACAACACAACTTTGTGCTTTTTACCCAGGATATGGTTTTTGAAGTCAGTCAATCTATAATGCTCAAGTGGTTTGAGAACAATAATACAATGTGTTTCCTGAGGGCTTCAGATACATAGTGACCTTGAGCATGGATGGAACTCCACTATAATACTGTGAACGGCATCTAAACATCAAAGGAAAAATCAACATCTCATTCCTCACATGGGAGTAAATGTTTTAGACTTGTCTGAACAAACAACTTCAACATATTTATTTATGTGACATTTTATAGAAGAATGTATTGGAAGCATAAACAATACTGAACTGAAATATGGGCTGTTTATTTATTGAACAGCTCTTTTAAAATAATAATATGCATCACAGAAGTTTGCTTTTCCCTTTATAATACAGCCTAGAATTTTCTTTTGATGTGAACAAAATATTTAATGATAAGTAAAGCAAATGGAAATATTAAAATTCAATTTTTTTAAAAATTAAGAATACTGATTTAAATCAAACTTTAGCTGAACTTAGAAATATACACCCTTTACTTACTATATTATACTATTCTGTACACTTATTATGATGTAAGTACATTCTGTAGAGGAGTGTCCCTGGTGAGGAGTGACAGATAGCACCCTGAGTCCCAGTCCTAGTAATGTAGCCTAGTGGCAAGTCTTTTCCTTCCCTGGATTTTGGTCAGGATATATTTTGCAGATAATTGTATTCTAATCTCCATTATATGTGTAAACCTCCCATAATCTGGGGGAAGCAGAGAGAGTCTTTTGATGGAGATACAAAAAGTGAAAATAATTCACTGGTTTATTAAATATAAAAATCAAAGACATGGGAAGAGATGAAGTAAACCAGAAACTCTTACTTCACAGCAGCACAGTGCAGTGGGTTAAGACAGGCCCTAGAGTCAGACTGACTAAGTTCACACCCAGCCTTTGTAATTTACTAGCTGGAACTCTGGAGTGAGTAATTTAACCTCAGTATCCCCATCCTAAAAAATGGGCTAATAATAAACCTGACTGTTCAGGGTTGTTTTGAGGAACAAATGAGTCAATATAAGAAAAAGACTTAAAACGGTGCCTGCCTCCTGTACAGACTCAAAAACAAAATGTTTTAGCTTTCTATATTTATTTGCATGACGTTTTTCATATTTAACCTTCAAGGGTTTGAATTTCTTATAAATACAAATGCATTCGTCAAACATGATATAGATTGAACTATTGCTCAAAAAGTCACTTGATCAGGGACAGACCCAGGTAGTAAGTGGCCTAAAGATTATACAATTCGGGAGGGCAGTTTTAAGAAACAGAACACAGAGTTATAAATTATGAATGCAACAAGGCTCCTTCCTGCCAGAACCCAGACATTTAAGGAGCCTAAATCTCACGCATGGATAGTGTCCCTGTAGAGCCCCTCTGACCTCCACCATGCTGCAGAATGTAGTGTGTTCCTGTGACTTGGAAGCTGTCTTCTTGCTGTCAAACAGAACAAATGCTAAGAATTCTTCCACAAATTAGCTACAGCATAATCCTGACTCCTCGGAGAGGTTCTTGGATCTCCTACAACTCAAAGCTGAGAGACTCACAGAATGTTCAAAGTTGGAAGAGACCAACTTGATGTTTTTTTATTATTAAAAACATGCTTTACGTGCAGGCACAGAGGCCAACTCTGTAATTGCCGGGCCCTGAAATCCAGAAGGAGCAGGGGGGAGTTGTGAGGCTGCCAAGAGCAGGGCCCAGCAGCTGCCTGTGGTGTGTGAGTGCTGAGAGCAGGCCTTCCCAGATGGTCCTCCAGGAGGGCTCAAGTTACCCAGCGCCTGGGAGAAGTTGGACTGTTTTTTATTCCAAAAGAATATAGCTGAGAAAGGAAAACAGAGAAGATAGGGTAAAAGAGAAAGAAGGCAAAAGTTGTTTCCTGTCTATCCTCTTGAAAGGCAATGAGACATTGCCCCCAAGGGCTTCACTCTTGACAGGGAAACACCCCCTTGAGGACTTAACAGTTAGGAGGTGAATGGAAGGCCTGGCCTTTGGAGAACAGGAGCAAATAAAGCAAACAACCAGAGAGAATTTTCTTTTCTTTTCTTTTCTTTTTTTTTAGTTTGTATTGCAAACCATCCAAGACCCCTTCAAGTTGCCTTTAATTTATCTGCATGAAGCAAATTCTATAAACTAATAGGATTTTCTTTCCTTTGAAGGGAGCAGGAGGATTGTGTTGTAGAAGAAGAAAAAAGAGGAATATTAGAGTTATCTTTATAGCTCATCTGTAAAACTCCTTCTCTTTTTCGGGAGAAAGAATAGTTCAGGGATTAACATGGGCTTGGGTGTCGTGCCTGGCACCATCAAGATCCCAGCTGCATCTTGAACAATAGGTAGACCTTTCAAAACTTCAGCTTCCTTGTACATAAATTGGGAAGAAACATAGACCTGCTTCCCTGGAGGTAGAAGATTGCTAGGAAGATTGAAAGAGATACAACAAATCAAACTTCCAGCAAGGTGCCTAGTACCTACTAAGTGCTCTGAGTACAGCTATCATTATTCTGTTATGCACGATTTGATATCTTCTTTATCCAAAATATATATCACTTAACCCATCAAAGGAATTATGGTCCAACATTTTCTTGAAAGTGGCAATTACTAAGCCCTTTCTTCTTTTTCTTTATTGCTGACTTATCTCTCCGATTGTATGTAGATCTGTTCTTTTAATTTTTTAAATGTGAAAAAATGCAACTAAAGGCCCCTAAGTTAGATATTTCTACAGGATGCTTGCTATTACTGAAACTGCTTTAACCTATAATGTCCTACACAAGAACACAATGTTTGAAAACTTGTCATTAACATCTTATTAGAGCAATAATATATGTTTAAGTTTCAGCCTTCTTGAAATCTTTCCTTGGAAGGATATCCGGACTTCTTGCAGAAGTAGAAAGTGTGGTCCTTTCCCTGAGGCACTTAGAATTTAATATAGCAATTGGCTATACACAGAATTGCATAAATAAATATGACAAAAGCACATAAGCAAACATTTATACATAGCTGAGCACAGCTGCACAGGTTTACACAGGTGCTAAATAACATATCAGAGGAAAAATTAAGAAAGTGGGGGTTAGTACAATGCTTGACAACCAGACTGAAGAGCAACATATTTTTTTTAAGTTGTAGATGAGCACAATACCTTTATTTTGTTTATTTATTTATTTTTTAATGTGGTGCTGAGGATCAAACCCAGTGCCCCACACATGCTAGGCAAGCACTTTATCACTGAGCTACAACCCCAGCCCAAGTTTTAAAAGACTTCATTGACCAGGCTCAGTGGCACATGCCTGTAATCCCAGCAGCTTGGGAGGCTGAGGCAGGAGGATTGCAAGTTCAAAGGCAGCCTCAGCAAAAGTGAGGTGCTAAGCAACTCAGTGAGACCTTGTCTCTAAAATACAAAATAGGGCTGGGACCTGGCTCAGTGGTCAAGTTTCCCAGACTTAAATCCCTGGTACCCACTGCCTCCCCCCCAAAAAAAAAAATAACAACTTCATTGGTGTTAAGCAATGTTGAGGCTAAGGAAGCTCAGAGATTAGTGAAGAAAAACAAATTCCAAGTTACAGAAAAAGCAGATATAATGGATTAGAAAAAAGTGAAGTTGAACTATTGTTGGCAAATATTTATGGCCAGTACTGGAATGATTCCATTTTGTCAAGAATTGGGCTTTATGTAAATTATTTGCAATTCTCATAACAACCCAAGAAGGTTGTGTTACTGTTACATTTTATGGATCAGAAAACTGAGGCTTAGGGACATTAAGTAACTTGACCAAACTTTGGGAGTATTAGCAAGTCTCTTTTCTAGGATTTGAACCTGCATGGGTCTGGCTCCAAATCTGACCTCTTAAACAATTGCTCTTCTTCCTTGCTGTTAAGTACTAAAAAGATAGACAAGATGAAAGGAGACAGTGAGACAGTGGACGAGAAGCCAGTAGGAGAGCACTAGGAGTACACATCTCTCTTCCATCCAAAGCTTTGCTGAAGTTCTTCCTACACCACCAAGAAAGTTGCTTTGACCTAAATACTTTATCTCCTTAGCACATACCACAGCATGACAAGACCATACAAGAGAAAGCAGGTCATCCCAGGTATGCATGTAGATAATCAGAGACAGTATTTGTTATCCACTTGGTGACCTGCCCGATTGGTAATTGAACTGAAAAGATATCTCATAACTGCTCTCCCAGGCAACCATCTGTCAATGAGTTCCTGCAAAGAGCTTTCTATTGAGCTACCCACTAAGATAAGAGTGTCTCTGGGGAAAGATGGACCTGAACTTGAATCCAGGTGCTAACATCCACTGACAATTTGACCTTGGACAAGCTCTCTCGGGAGTGCTCCAGGCATCATCTGTAATGTATGCATACTAATTCTATCCTCATTTTATGCAGAGGATCAACTGAGATGATATACAAGAAACATTACTTAGTGCTTGGCCCATAATAAGAGGCCAAAGAGATTAGCTGTTGTTATTAAAGGTAAGCTCTTCAAAGCAGTCAGAGGCATCCTTCTTCAAGTAGTTATTGAAATCAACAATATGATTCTTATATTGGGATTCAAAAATCTACCATTTAGGCATTTGGAATAGACAAGCATATTTTCTTTCTGTTGGTTCACTACTTATTTATGTGAAATGAACTATCAAGTTAAGCACAGTACATTGGATTGCCAGTAACCAAATCCTATGGCTGCAGTGGTCTGGGGTGGCCATCCCTGCTGATTTGAACATTTCCTCTCAGGCTTTTTATTTCCCCTCTCACTTCCTGTGATGCTATCTCAGATATAATTGCCACCAGGGTTTGCAGTGCAATTTAATGACACTCACATTGCAAGAGGTTTTGTTTGGGTGCTGCTCTATCAAAATGATGTGGAGGGGCTGAAGAGTACAATCTATTGCAGCTGTTTGTCATTACCCAGATAAGCTTGAGAAGCCTCCCAATTAACCTTAGTGTGTAATAAAGCCAATCAGTACACGAAAACAAGAATTTCTCATTTACTGAAATGATATTTGGCTTGTAATTGCTGTCTGGGAATGTTGAACCAAGAAGAAAACATTAAGGAAATTGCTCTCCTCCTCCCCACAAATTTAAGTTTAGTGATTATTAAAAAAAAAAATCAAGAATATCATCTGGTCGTCTAAGCTATTTTGTCTTGATTTCAAAATAAGCTTAGAAATATACTGTCTATTTAAATAAAATAATATACTAAAACATACTTGCAGTTTAAAACTGAAATAAATTAGTAGAGCATCTAAAAATTCCCATTAGTCCTTATGATTTAAAATCTAAATAGCAGAAATTAATTTGAAAAATGTATTTTCTTTACAAAAACTTTTGATCTTTATGGAGAAAGAAAATGAAGCATTTAAATAAATAAGTGATTTGTCACAAATCACAATAAAATTAATAAAGCAATTGACCAGCCAAATGATCGTTTTTGAGGTCTTACTGTATGTTTGTATGTAAATGTTTATCACTATGCTACACAGGATGGACGGACGATATAAGATTAAGGGTGCGTGTTAGTGAGGTGTCAATGACAAACTACCTGAGGAAATCAATTTAAGAGACTTTAGGTTTAATTGGCTTCATGGTTTCAGATGTTTTAATCAGCTGGCTCCGTAGATTTTAAGCCTGTGGTAAAGCAAAAACATCATAGCAGAGGGTGTGGCAGAGGAAAGCTGCTTACATTATGGCAGCTAAGATACAGAAAGAGAGACAGAAAGCAAGGAAGGAAATGAGGACAAGTATTACACTTTCACAGTACCCCTCTCCCACTTATGTGCTTACTCTATCCACGGCCCATCCTCTACAGTGTCTTCTACCTCCCAATAGTCCATTCAATTATGAACCCATCAATGGATCAGGCCATCGATGGGATCAGAGTCCTCATGATCCAATCATATACCAAAAAGCTCCAGCTCTGAACATTGCTAATTGGGCAACAAGACTTCAACCCGTAAGTTCTTGGACTACATTCCAGATTCAAACCATAACAGAATGAGAGGACTTACCTCATTAATTGTGTACATAATAGAATTTCAAAAGTTTACTGAAATGAATTGAAAAACTAAATTGACTTGAATTAGGATAACTATGAAACAGTGTCACTATACTTAGTTCTCCAATCTAGTTATGAATTTAATACCCATGAAGCTTTTTAAAAATACAACTAATGGATAGCAATACATAACTGCAAACTTTTTGTTTTGAGATAATCATAGACACACAGAAAGTTGCAAAAATAGTGTCTAGAGTCCTGTGAACTTTTAACCCAGATTCCATGATGTCCTTTTATATATTATGTACAATATCAAAACCATGAAATTGACAACGGTGAATGTGTTAGTTTTGTGACCAAAACGCTGACAAGAACAACCTAGAGAATGAAAAGTTTATTTTGGCTCATAGTTTTAAAGGTAAATCTCTAAAGTTGAATCCATTGTTCTGGTACCAAAGTGAAGCACAACATCATGGTGGAATAGTGTGGTGGAAGATTGTACTGGAGGAGTATTGCTCCATTCATGGCATCAAGGAAGCAGAGAGAGAGAGAAAAGGGAAAAAGAGGTCGGAAAGATGAATCCTTCCAGGACATGCCCCCAATGATCCACCTGCTTCAGTCATGCCCCACCTACTCACAGTTACCACCCAGTCTATTCATACTAGGCCCTCATAATTCAATTATTTCACCTCTGAATATTTCTGCATTAACATAGAAGTCTTTGGGGATCACATAATATCCAAAACATAACAACTGCTAACTATCCTACAGACTTTATTCAGTTTTCAGTAGTTTTTAGCTGCCACTGAATTAAAAGGAAGAGTAAATATATGGGTGGAAAATGAATAAGTGGGTATGGCTATATGTAGCTCTATGAAATTTAATCCCATGTATAGATTCCTATAACCATGATCACACTCAGAATACAGAACTATTCAACTATTCTATCACCACAAAGGAACTGCCCTGGTATGCCTCTTTGTAATCACACCCATCCCATCCCTATCCCTGGTACCCACTTATCTGTTCTCCATTTCTATAGTATTGATTTTTCAAAAATGTTACATAAATAGAATCATACAGAATCTTTTGATATTAGATTTTTGAGCATATTGCTCTTGAGATCTATTCAATTTTTTGAATGTACCAATAATTTGCTCATTTTATTGCTGAGTAGTAATCCATCATTCAGACACATAAAATTTGCTTAATATTCATTTATTAAAGGATATTTAGGTTGCTTCTAGTTTGGGCCTACTAGAATTAAAGCTGTTATGAACATTTATGTACAAGATTTTTTTCTCAAACTAAATATTCATTTCTCTGGGATAAATGCCCAGGAATGCAAATGTTAGTGATATGACAGTTGCATGGTTAGTTTTACAAGAATTAACAGACATGCCTACAAGTTATGTATCAGAGACCCAGTTTATCCATCTTCTCTCCAGGAATTAGGTTACCACTAGTTTTATCTAGTCATTCTGATAGATGTGTAGCAATATCTCATTGTAGTTTTTAAGTTGGTTTTCCCCAATATACAATTATAATTTAAAGAGACATCACAAAACAGTTAATTGATTTCCAAATTGCCTGGATAAATTTTCTTTTATATCCTTAGAATTCCCAATCTTAATGTTATATTAGAATCACCTGGAAAGTTTTTAAACCATCCCAAAGGCCAGAACATGCTTCAGACCAACTGAATTCTAATCTTTCAGCATGCACTCAGGCATTATTACTTTTCAACTTTTCCCAGATAATTCCGGCATGCCGCCAAGGTTGGAGACCAATGCTGAACCCAGTTTCTCCACTAACACTAGAAATGTGACCATATTGAAAGTCCTTTTCTGGTTCTGCATAACCTGTACTACATAGCTTGCTCTTTGTTTATCTCTTTTTCCTCATCTCCCTCCACTTTGTGGTCACATTTTGCACTCTGTAGTAATCAATAACTTGTAGCTTACTTCATAGACCATTATGTTTCATGCAAAATCCCTACAATTAGAACCTAAGAGTGTATATTTTTTATCAAAGTACCCCAAGCAAAGTTGAAGTGAACTTCAAGAATGGTTTCAAATAACATTAGAAGGCCACTTTACTTCCAGTAATTGGAAAGTGATCTACTTATTAGTCCATTCCTCTGTTTCTCATTTATTCATTCATCCAACAAGAATTGGTTGAGTATCTAGTATGTAACAAACACTGGAAAAAATGGCCATGGTGCAGTGATGGAAAGTCCTTGTAGACAAGTGAAAATGTGGCAAACAGGTGGGTAAGGACAAAAGTTCAGAGAGCTCACAGGAGTGGTACCCCACCACTAGGAACTTAACACATCAAGGATGAGGAATTAGCCCAGGCCAAGAAAGGCAGGGGAAAACATAGAGTTTTCCTAAAAGAGAAATTGCTCAAAACTCTTTAATAACTTTAGTATGCCTGGAGTAGAAAGAAGGAAAGGTATACACCAAATGTTTTCATTATACTAATGTTTCTAGTAATATCAATAAACAAGGATCAATGGAGTGAATGAGTGAATTAGTTTTCTTAAGCAAATATAAAATGGTAACTGCAGTTTAGGGGCTTTTGAAGACTCAATAACAAATAGCCCATACCCCATTAAACTCTATTAACAGCATGTTTTTCCCCTCAGTTTCTGACCCTGCCCAGTAGTGGTTAGCCTCAACTTCAGGGTCAAGAGATTTGTTTGGGGCACTTATTTGAGATTCTTTTATGGGAACTAAGTACTCTCTGTTAATACAAGTGTTCATCTCTGATGGAGAAAATTGCCCTGTTCCCTAAACGACTAACACTTCACTTTTCAAATGCATGTCAGCTGTGCCTCCAAGCACCCACAGCAGATGTCATTCTGCTGCTTGAGTCAGCCGCTCAGAGCAGTTTCCTTCCCAGGGTGTGTGTGATGGCAGAGAGGTGGGATTAAAGCCTAGAGTCCAAATTGAAACCCTTAAAACTGTTTAAATTGTTGTCGTATTTCACTGGAACAAAAAAAACATGAAAAAGTTGTTGGAAAAGTTATCAAGAAAACTGAAAAGGCAAAAGAAAATAAATAGCATTTAATTTTCAAAGATTAACTGACAGAAAAAGGCAAGTCTCATCTCACTGGAGAGCTTTGCTGTTCCAGAATAATTCTAAGTTCACTTTGGGATATTTTTGTTATATTCATGATTTGGCAAAATTTATGAGCTGAAGATCATTTCCTGAAAAAAAGACAGTCCCTGCCAACACTGTAGTACATTTCACTTTGTCAAACAGAACCGCCCATGATCACAATTTAAAAAGAAAAAAAATAAAAATAAAAAAGAAATTGTCTTGGATGCTACTGAAAAACTTTACTGCCTCCTCCGGATGGCTGAAAGGAATGAAACCCCCGTGTCCACTCATAGAAGCAACAGGGCAACAGAACACCCTGACGGAATGTCACCACTAATCAGCTACAAATTATGACCTGCCAGGTAATTACCCATTCCTCTACCATTGCCACAAACCTTTAATTAAAAACCTTTCTGAAAGTAAGGCCATATATGCAGAGTAGCTATAGGGCGGATCTTCTGTTCAATCTGGATTTTTTTCAGGGAAACACAGAGACCAACAGCTGATACCAAGGGTGTCTTAGAAAATTCTGTATTGATACAGAAAATGAGGCCAAAGGAATAAAAATCCTTGAGTACATGATAAACCTTGTTATGAATTTATATCCGCAGACACTAATCTCTTTTGCACTATCAGCAGTTCACAAATCCTTTGAAGGCTCTGAGCTCTTTAATTGAAGGGGACATTAATAGGCCCCACTGGCTGGCATCTCAGCCACTCACCTTTGCCAGTTTACGAAGCAAGCAAAACTCTCTCTCAACCGGAATGGAAGCTAGGAAAGTGGGTGTGCGTGTTTGCTGGGGTAGTTTAGAGCTGGAATCCCAATACAGAGGTTCTACCACATCCTTATTAAGTATTTATCCCATTTATGACTGCCCTATTTGGAGAGTAACTCTGGAGAAGCCAGCTCTTATAATACCAGTAACTTTAACATTTCCCTGGAGATGGCTTGGGAAAACCAAAGTGTTTTTCTCCTGCTAATAAGTCCATGTTCACCCAACTTTGGCCATTTGTTTAATGGAGAATTTGATATTAGAATAAATAAGAATGTCTTTCAAATACTGCCAACACTGGGGCGGCTGTTCTTCTCCAAATGTCTTATATTATGTGTCTCCTCCCTAACCATCTCAAAAATTAAATAGGACAGGTAAACAGAGCAGCAAATTTCAAACTACCTTTCTCCTTTCTACCTCCCACACCCTGTCATTGAGTCTCTGTTTCTGCCCAAAAAGTGGTTGGTCACACATACCCCTCCTTGTCATCTGGCAGACCAAGAATATTGGATGTGATTTGAAGAAATAACATCATATTATGGAAACATTTTATTTATCAAGGAATGACAGCATATGTGAATACATATATTCATTCTCTAGATTGCAGTGCCATTTTTAGGGCAAAGAAAGGGCTTGGATATGGTCTTTATGCTATTTCTCAAATTTCATGCTGTGAATAAAAAGCAAAGCCTGCCATTTTTCATTTTTGCAAGTTTATGAGGATTAGGGAGTGCTTTCTCCATCTTGGGATTTAACATAACTTTGAAAATTGCTAGTTAACTTCCAGCAAGATTTTGATGTTATAAAACCCTAACAATCTCTAAAAGGAGAAAGCAAAATATAGCTAATGAACAAGAATTTCTTCCAGGGGATGACATGGTATTCTTTCAGGGTCTGGCTTGGCATAGATAAGAAAAGTGATTGATCCTCACAAATATGACAAGTTCAGACTTTTTTTAAAAGTGCATTTAATTTTTTTATTTTTATTTTTTTGGTACTGAGGATTGAACTCAAGGGCCCTTAGCTATTAAACCACATCCCCAGCCATTTTTTTTTTTTTTTTACATTTTATTTAGAGCCAGGGTCTCTCTGAGTTGCTTAGGGCCTCACTAAATTGCTGAGGCTAGCTTTGAACTCCCAATCCTCCTGCCTCAGCCTCCTGAGTTGCTGGGATTACAGGGATGAACCACCATGCTTGGTAAGTTCAGCCTTTTAAGCACCCTTGTCTTTCTGCAAGTGTGAGCTTTTTTGTCAGCTGACACATTAAACCCTGGCATGTTCATGAGCTGGCTGTTCCTTCCCTGCCTTCCTCTTACAATCCTAATTCCTCTCTTCCATAAGAATTAAGCTGCAGGAGGGTGAAAGGAAATGATTTCATCTGGGTGGAGAAGGGAAAAGATGCAACTCTAGTCTCACATACTGTTAAGTAAAATGTGCTGCATAAGAAAACCAGCTGGCTTACTCCAGGCTGTATCCCACAAAGCAGGGCCTTGCTCTAGGTCTTCCTGAGGGATGGAGCAGCACAGGATAGGGACTGGGAAAGCCCACCACCAAGACCCCTGCCCTGGTTAAGTGTTCTAATTCTATCTTAAGTCCTTCCCTTTTTATTTTAACAGGAAGATTTCTCCTCAGAGGTCTACAATGCTGTTCTGTTTACCTCTTACAAACTATGGAGAGAGGTTAAAAAAAAAAAACTACTAATGGATTATGCAAAATGTCTGTGTCTTAGATTTGTGCAGTGTGCTAATTCTGAAAGCTAACCTAGAACTATATTTTAAAATATAAGCCCCTCTTCAAAATTTGGACTTGGAAAATTATCCTGAAACAAGAAAAGCATAGTTCATCCTCAGAAGGGAAAAAAAAAAAAGCGTTGCAAGACCCATGCTAATGAAACTTTTTTACTCATTATATTGTTATTTAACTCTAGCATGCTTCACCCAAGAGGGCATGCCAAATACATTGAAATGATCTGGGTATCGGGATCAAAATCACACACACAATTGATGCTGGTGGGTTTCTGATCTGCAGTAGGGCAAATAGAGTCAACTTCTAGGCTCACATTTGAAGATAGATGTGAATTTATCCCTTTACGTCCCCACATCCTCTCCTTTTCACTCTCTCCACCAAGGCACACCACAAACAGACTTTTCTGTTCTTTTTCAGTGGGATGGGAAATAGATCCTTTATGAATTGACTTCTGCAGACCTCAGCTGCTAATTTACCAAAATTTCATCCCAGAACCTCCATGGGTCTTTGGATATGAAGAACTGGATTAATCCTAATCCTGTTCACAATATACTCTCATCATTGACATATGTATGTCCTGCTTTTATTTATCAAGTTAACTATATAATTGAATATTTTAAATAATTCTCTAAGTACCTAGAAACTACCCAAATCTCAAAAAAGCTGGAATTTGGGGGGCAAAAAAAACCCCTACATTTATTCATTTATTCGTGTGGTTTCACTTCATTCCCCACCCATCTCACCACCTCGAAATAACACAATCACGAATCCAGTATTGATCATATCCTTAGTTTCTTTGTTAAATTGTTTTATTACATTTACATACATTCTAAAATGCAATTTTTATTTTACCTGTTCTTAAGTTTAGAAAAGTGACATCAAACTATTGGTATTGTTTTAGTACTTAATATTTTTAACTTCATATTATATGACTGGAACTCATCCATTCTTTTAGACTATAATCTTCCTTTGTCTAAGTCTTGCATTTTATTTACCATCTTCCATTGATGGTGCATTTGGGCTGCTTTTGTGTTTTCCTTGTTGTGAGTAGCAAAACATCTTTGTACACATATCCCTTTGTGCAGGGGCAGAGGCTTCCGCTGGGAATACCTAGAAGTGGAATTGCTGGTCCACAGGATAGAAGGGGTTAACTTCATAGTACAGTTGAATATTCTCAGGCAAGTGGGACTCTTAGTTTAGATTTAAATACCATCCTAAAAGAAAGTTTCTCCTCCAGAGATGAGTGAGTGGTCAGGCTCTAGACCATGCATAGGCATGGGATGTGCCCTGAGCCACAGATCACTCAGGCTTTGCTAATTCTGATACAGAAGGGCTATAGGTTAACATTAGAACTATGTAGGGAAAGATTTGTGCTTTGAGGTATATATTTTATGGTTACGTTAGTTGTGAACTGCATAAAGTTATTTCCATAGGGTGCTGGCTCAGTTATCCTCGGTAAATTTTTTTATTACTTTATGAATCTCTAAATTAATAAGCTTCTCTAAGTTTTTTTCTTTTCTGGGGGAAGGCAAATCTTTGACCAGGGAGAGTGTTAGGGGGGCAATAACATATCTAGCAAAGTAGGCAAATCAGTTACCTTACACTGTTTGCAGAAATTGCCTTACAAACTTTTACAGATGCTTTATGAACCAAAATTATAGTGCTACCCCTCCACGCCAGGGAAATAGAACTGATTTCATTTTCCAAAAGGGATCCAATACTGTATTTTTTTAATCCATGAATTTAGTTGTTCAGCTTTCTCTCTTATCCTTCCTGCCACTTCACTTTCTCTTGCAGTTGTGACCATCTTTCCCCTTTGAAATACTCTTCTTATCCACTGTAGGCTTAGGAACTACTACGCAGGCCTGTTATAATTATGTATGACACAAGAGTAAATGGGTTCTAGAGATAGTCTGAAGGACTCTTTTCCAAGTAAAGTGAATTCCATGGGCTTTATAATGTAACTTCCAAGGGTTAAAGGCCTCTTTTGCTCACTTCCTTGTTCTCAATTGTGTTTTGGGCAAGACAGTTTACTAAATGGAAAAATTCCAACTTCTTGATACTTTTGTATTTCTTGAGTGAAACACTTACCCAGCAGGACATGCCAAATGGCTACTAAAAACATGTCACTTGCAAATAAATATGTTATAGTCATTGCATAAAGGGTGTCTTTCAGGGTTTGGGGGGAAGCTGGAGAAATTCATAAAAATGATATATTTGTTTTCCAATTTTCCACATATTTTAATAGTATTTCCATATTTCTGGAAATATTATTAGAGATGAAAAGAAACATAAAATAATGCTGTAATAGCAGTGAAAATAATTCCTAGGCCATAATTTTAGATCTACAGGCTAGAGTAGGTTTCAAAGAAAGCATAATGTGTTTGTTCATCTGTTTCAATTTATAGTTAGCTTTTTAGAGAAGCCAAATTTATCAGTGTATTTGAATAACCTTGGAGTATAGCTTTTCCACTTGGTGACATGTGAAATAGTAGCTTTCAATAGAAATTAATAGATATCACTTAAAAGACAACTGTTTTGTAAACCCAATCAGGACCAAAGTGAATTGTCTGATGACGGCTTAAAAGAATTTTGATCCAGGGTAATACTAAGTAAGTATGAAATTATTTTAACCCATTTTTAAAAGCCTGGGCATCTGTACTTATTTTCACACTGGTTATGGAACTTGCCTACAATAAACTGCACAGATGTTTACTTTCTGGAATCAAAGATGGTGTTAGGCAAGAAGCCCAGCACCCATTCTGCATGGCTTTCTCCTATTGCTCACTTCTGAATGAATTCTGTGAAATGATACATCAAAATGCTTTTACTAGAGAATGACATTTTTTTATGCATGCAATTGCAAAAACATATTTCTTTACTTCCTGAGAAACCTCAATAGGTTTCTTGTGTAAAGAAAATGTTCTTTGGTCTAATAAGTGGAGAAATGCATAAAATCTTTCCTTTTGAGAGATTCACAATGCAATGAGAAGCTGTAAGAAGCACTGCAGTTTAATTTTTCTTAGCTTTGTTGAATCACTGTTCTGTAAGATACTGGTTTGTGAAATGCTGTTTTAGTAGAATCTATTGACTTGCCAATGGATGGGAAATGAGGTTCAAGGAAAAAATACAAGTAAAAATTAATGTTTATATTTTGAGCCTGGACAGATAGGAAGAATCGTTACTCTGTTGACAAGAAAGGAACCATAAATAAAGTTTCAGGTGGAGGAAATGATGAGTTCCATTCTGAGTTTACTGAGATTAATGTGAAGATCCTTTGGGGTTATAAAAGTCCAGAGACTGGAAATTCAGATATGGAGATCATTAGAATGGTCCTGATGGGAGATGACGATTCAGCCACACACAGGAGCAATAATGAAGCCAGGGAAGTAGTTTATATTGAGGGAAAAAAATGATGCAAAACGAGGAAAGAATGCCAAAGGCAAAATGTCTCCCTCTATGTTAGGACCCCTCAGAAAGTTGAGAAGAGAAGGGGAGAAGGATGTGTTTTCAGAAGCCAAAATTAGCAAATCATGAGAAGAAAAAAATGTTACACAGAGGTAAAATAAATTAAAACCTCAGGTAAGGTCATTGAATGTAGTGATTTAAGTAAACTGGAAACCTTCTAGAGAGCATTGTGGCATTATGATAATGACCAAAACCTATGGAAGCTCATGCAAGTGTGAAAGGGATTCATTATATTAGTTGTGATAATAAATAAATGGAAAATTTAAATGTTCTTCAATAAATGAATGATTGTATAAATCATGGCAGACCTCTCCTATAGAATGCCATACAGGCTTTAGAAACAATGAGTAAACTATGTATGTACTAAAATAGAATGAAGCTCAAACTAATTTTTCTCTGTACTGTAAGTGAATCTGGAGTATCCCCCAAAGACTTTCGTATTGAAGGCTTGGTCCCCAACCTTTGGCAATATTGGGAGGTGATGAAACCTTTAAGAGGTAAGGCCTGGTGAAAAGAAGTCAGGAATTGGGACATGCCCTTGAAGTGGATATTAAGACCTTGGCCCCTTCCCTTCTCTCATTCTGTCTTTCCTTCCCAGCTGCCTTGAGGTGAGTAACTTTGCTCCACCACATAATACCCACCATGATATTCTGCCTTGCTAAGGTCCAAAATCAATGAAGTCAGTTGATCACAGACTGAAACCATAAGCCAAATTAAACCTTTGCTTCTTATAAGTTGATTATTTCAAGTATGTTGTCACAGTAATAGAAAGCTAACACAGGCATGAACTATGTATTTTTTCTTACTTTTGTAATACCTAATCCCTAGCATAGATGTGTGTCTCAATAAAGCAGGAGGCAATGTCACTCACAAGATTAAGGGCAGTGGAGATGAACTGCATCTGAGGAAGGATGAGAAAGAACGTCCAGAATGTGGACTCTAATTTTCAGCTGGAGACCATTTACCCCAACCACCCACATTCAAAACAGGTGAATAAGTAGACTTTGGGGAATTTGTGGATATTCTGATAGGATTAAAATCATGGGCTAGTGTTATGTAGATAGCATGCTGTTCTGTGACATTCTTTGGCAATGCTGGACAGCCTATGAGCTGGAGTAGAACAAGGCAAAGTGGGTGGAGAACAGACAGATGGTGAGGGGAAAGAGTGATTACTGCTGGAAAGTAAAAATGGTTTCACAGCAACAAATGATAGAACAAAAAGATGGAACCTGTTGGTTAATGAGAAAAGTTCTGAACTCAGGAAAACAGCAGTAAAATGAGAAGGCTGGCCTCTCACTGATGACCAACAGATTGGCCTTAGACTGAGTGAGTGACTCAAATGAGCAATAGGTCACTGGATTGCTCCACTTTCTTCCAAATAATCACAGCTAGGTTAATGTTAAGATCAGGTTAACTGGGTGGAAGTATTTCTCTAATTGTAGAAGCAGTGCACCTTGACAAATAAAATGTGGAATCAAATTGTCCACTGGCTTCCAGAGTCTTGGGTTGGATTCTGACCTACCACTTTGAGTAGCAGCTCAGTCCTTCACAATTGCAGTGGCTGATTAAGGCTATTCTGGCAGTTGTTTCTGAAACAGTATCTCAGTCAATTGATCAATCTCACTCCAGCAGCCTGTTGGACTCAGCATTGGTATTGTGCCTTCTGCCCAGATCCAACTGGCTTTTCCCAGGCTATTGCTGGACATCCAGCCATAATGCAGTAATTCCATTACTCTGGTAATGGAATTGCCAGAGTAGAGGGTGGACCACAGTATATGGTATTGTCCACCATTCCAAGAAAGGATCAGAAGCAACTGTTTAAGTTATTAAAAGGGGTGGGAGTAGGGAGACGGAAAGCACAGACAATGTTCTTCTGATCTCAGTGTGATTGCTTTGTGTTTTAATGCTCCTGGCTTTTGAGTTTTTGTTTATTTTTAATTTTTTTTTCTTTTTATTATTTGTCCTTATGAATGTGTCACATGTAAACCAGAGGGTTGAATTTATCAGTGTCCTGCTTTAGCCATATGTGCTATTCAAAATTGCTTAATGATCTGGGTTTCATAACTACTTCAGAGAATTAAATAAGAACATTTTCCATGAAAGATTTGTGAGTACTATATTACATAAAATCTGTGAGTAAACAAGGAATCCACAGTTAAAAATTATGTACATACTGATCCCCCATGTTCCTCAACACCCCGCATACCAGCAAGTGTTTCTGTTTTTCACAGTCCATCCAGGCTTCTATTTTATCTGGCCTTGGGCTTGGGGACTTCAATCTTTAGCTTTTCACCATCTGTAATTATACATTCAGGGTCTTCACAGATACTAAGAATAAGATGATTCACTGCACAGAAAACAGAAGCTAAATGAAGGAAATGGAATTCAACTTCACTGTAACTCAATGTCTTTTGAATAGCCCTGCAGGTGGATTAATGTCAAAACAGAACAACCATTCTGGCTGTCAAGTCACAACTTCCTGTTACGGTGTCCTGTGTAGTTTGCCTGGTCTTTTTCCATCTCCGGCACTACTTGATTTGATGGCCTATTGTTCTAGGAAGCTATGTTATAGGGCCAGTGAAGAGAAGGGCTCCATGATACAGGGTGAATTAGGGACAGGAGACATTCACAAATTCTTTTCCTTTTGTGGTCTCATGCAGCATTATTATTTTTTTTTAATCTGGACTAGAGTTCTGAATCTGGCAGAGTTTAACGTTATAACTCATGTTTCTCTTCCCTTTGTTGCCTTTGATTTGTTGCATGAACTGTCCTCAGGCTTTTCTTAGGCACCTAAAATATAGCTTCAGGCATAAATGGCCAGACCCTAGGCTTAATTATCTCAGTGTGAGAGGCTATAGAATAATGCTTTATGTGCTGCTTTCTGAATCATCCATATCTACTCCTGAATGACAGGAACAGTGAGTGTCTGGGAATTGTCCTTTCCTAGAATAGGACACCAGAATTTTGCATTGAGTGGGACCCCACACTCATTTTGTCTCACTTTTTATTTTGCAAAGGAGGAAAATGCAAACCCAAAGCTTAGGAGACTAGCTCAAGGCTGTGATTAGGGAGGGGAAGACTTGGGATGACAATAAGCTTCTAGCCCCCGTCCTTTTGCTCTCTTCTAAGACCTCCATGGAGCTATTTATCATCACTAATCCTAACACCAGGTTAAAAATTGCATTAGACCTTTCCCAGAGGCTATCCAACAAAATTAAGCATAGAAATGCAACAGGCCCATTTTTAGTAGCTGGCTGAAAGAAATGCTTATTTCAAGGTCTTTGGACCTTATTCACCCAAAAGATCTCTTCTCTGTAAGACTGAACCATGACAAGCCCAATCCTTAAATTCTCTGTGCTCAGATACCCCAGTTAATAAAGACAGAAATAGAACAAGCTTTCATTTTTATTCATTCACTTAAAGATGAGATATGCCTCCTTCCAATAATATTCTCCTTCTCTCCTCCTATCTTATCAGTTTCTAGTCATTTGTATCTTTATAAATAAATATTAATTTAAGAATGATAAGAAATGGAATTGTTTAACAAAATCTAATGGATAGGAATATTGAGACTTGTTCTTTGTGCCTTGTCACTTAGCTGTTCCTTTAACCATATCAAAGGCTGATAACTTCAGGAGCCAGGAGAAATGGGAAGAAATGACACCAAGCTTCGGGTTTCAAAATCAACCACTGGGTCCTGGTCTACTGCTCCCTACTGACACTTCATCAGCTTCAAGTTGGACATTGATGCTCACACCATAGAGTTCTCAAGAGAGTTATTTAGGACCTTCTAGGTGACAGCATTCTGCATACTCAAAAATGATGAAAAATTAGAACCAATGTAAAATTCCATAACTTAAAAAAAAACTTTCATGAGTTACAGAGTTTGAATCTATGTCCCTGAGAATACCAGACATGGAATTGGCCCCTAAAATATTGCCTATTCCCCTAGAAAACTGTTTGTTTACAAGCACTTATTCCTAGAAAGTTTTATGATTGGCTGAGTCTACAAATGGAGATTCAAATAGAGAAGTGAATCAATTAAAGACAAGATTCATACTGAAATTACTTTAAATGGGGAAAACCAAGTAATTAAGGCAGACCGGTTGGAGCCCTGAGTTATCTGGATGGTGCTAAGAATAAGATGGGACCTGTAAGCAAGGGCTGGATGTTGTCTTAGGTTCCTAATGAGACTGTAACCATGTGGCAGCAAACTCCATGAGAAATATTAGCAAATATTAAATGCCACGTTGATGATAAATTCTCTATAACTATTAAGTTATAGCTTCTAAATATTAAAGTGACTGAAAAATGAAAAATACTTACTGCAGCATGCTATAGATAGCAGCAAATTCTATAAATTTTGTAATCATCAACTTCCTCTCTGTCTTCGAGTTTTCTCCAGAACATTAGGCATTACTATTATCAGTAATAATAATGGCATTTAAAGTTTATGGAATGCTATGTGAAAGCTGTTTCTCAGGGAAATTTACACATATGATCTCATTCTCACAAAAACTCTGAGACAGGTATAGTCCACATGTTGGAGAACTTAATTCATGCAGTCTTGTGGTAAAGGTCTGAAAGCTTTACTAAACATGTGACAGCTAAAGTTTTGAGAATAAAACAACTTCTCAAGATCACATGGCTGATAAGTAGAAGAATGAACATAGGCTAGCTGAATCTGTAGCCTGGGTCTTTTAACAACTACTTTGAATTTCCCTTTTAAAAATGTCCACAGGCTGATGAAATTACAGAAAGTAAATATGTCCTATATACTGGTTTTGCTTTCATGATGACTTTCTCCAGATGACCAGCATCCCTGCCCAGAAAACCACCTCCTTCTTTTTCACTCTTCACAATCTCTTTCAAAATCATATTTTAAAAATTCCTACTGTTCCTAGTATCAGAATCCTTTTGGTTGTTAGGAACAGAAAATCTAACTCAACTTGGCAGTAGAGGGTATTTATTTCTTGGCCCATTAAATTGGCAAATTCAGACTCTACAGCTAAATGACATCTTCCAGGACCCTTTTTCTTCCTCCCCTTTCATGCTGCCCTTTACGGGATTAGTTTCTCTGAAAGATGGCTTTCTTTAGGACTGCCAATGACTCCAAGGGCAACAGAGTCCCTCTCCCACATACAAGAGACAAAAAGCTGTCTAATTCTGGAATCTCTGTCCAAAGAAGAAACTCTTTTCTTCTCAGAAGACTTCAGCAAACCTATTCTTCCAAATGACTCTTCCAACATTGGTCATGATACCATTACTGAAGCCATAATTGTGCAACAGGATGAAGTGGGATTTCACCAGGTAGGCCTGATCCCAACACTCCACACTAGAGCAGTGAGACACTAGCACAGGAACTATATGGAGGAGACATGATGGATCCAAGGTAATAAATGCAGTTACCAGGAGCTCCCTGCCAACTGTCCACTCAAGTTCTTACCAGCACCACCAGAGTCCCAGCATGCCAGTGTAAGAGCAAGTCTAAAGATTGCCAGAGAAATTTGTCTGTATTGAAAGATGAAAAACCTGTGTTCCATAGGTTGTTTTGCTAGTAAAAAACTGCAGGGATTAAAATCCCTAATAGCATCATAATTATTCATCTTTACACATACACACACATAATTTTTTAATTTTTTTATTTTGGTACTGGGAATTGAATTCAGGGGCACTCGACAACTGAGCCACATCATTTTTCAATTGTTCAATAAAAGTGGCCTTGGGAGGTGATTTAATGGGAACGATTTTCTTTTTGTTAAATAAAGGAAACATGCAATTTACTTGAGAGACACATAATAATGTCAGGGAAGGTCTCTTAAGAAAACAAACGAGGACAAAAGAGAAAAAGAGAAAAAGGAAAAGAAAGCAAAAAAGCAAAAGAGGGAAGAGAAACAGCTGTTACTGGGTTATTTAGAAATCATCAAAATAATCAATGTAGACCCTGGGCCAATCATTCATGAACTTTACCAAAGTACGAAGTATGAAGTGTGTGATAGATAGAATTGCTATACTGTCTCCTAGGAATTACTCCTAGGAGAACACCTTCTGTAGCCAAGAAGCCAGTGTGTTGTGGCTTGGTAAACTCTCGACGAAATTATCAAATGTTGCTTTCTTTCCTAGCCTACTACCCTCCCATCAAATGACTCCACTCAAGCTCAAACTTACCTCAGTTAACAAGGAAATAGTGATTTTACAACCCAGGATATTTGTGCTTCATCTGGATTAACCCAGGGATGGGAAGTTGTGTTCAGAAGATACAGTGACAGTTGTAAGTAATATTCTGTCCTTGTCACCTGAGGCCTAGACTATTACTGCAGCAAACTCCCAGCTGGTCTATCAGCCTAGAGAAACTGGAGTTTCTCTACTCCATTGCATCCTTCACATCTGTATCTGATCAAACCCTGTGAACTTCCTTGTGATTCTCTCTTTCTCTTTAATTATTGAACTGTAAAGAAACCAGGCAATACCTACCTTGTCCTTATTATCTCCCATTTTCCACCTAAACCTACTCAGTTCAGTGCTCAGCAATCTGTCCACTTGCATTTGCCTGAACAAGAAGGTATTTTCCAACCCCTAAGACTGCCTTTGCTGTTCCATTCACCCAAAATCCCTTTCCCCACGCACCTCTCCCACCAATCTTCCCAGACTAAATTCCTTTACATGTGTGGAAATCCAACTCAAATCTCTAATGACATCTCTTTTCATTGAACACAAAGAGATCCTCTCCTGTTGTAATCCAGAAGAGAAATGGATTTGTACTTGTCCGGGTACTTAGTGACTTGAATTGCAGGTACTAGGGTTCATGCTATAAATCTCCTTCATTGGGTTATAATGATGACATACAGTATTACCCCATTTAAAAAAAATTGGGGGGCTGGGGTTATGGCTCAGCGGTAGAGCGCTCGCTTTGCATGTGCAAGGCTTTGGGTTTGACCCTCAGCACCACATAAAAATAAAGAAATAAATAAAGTTATCATGTACAACTACAAAAAAAATATTTAAAAAGTTTCTTCATTGTTTACTATATATTATGGGTAAATGATGATGTAAAAACAAGTATGTTTTACCACTTCCAGATTATATATTTGTTATTTATTTTTATTAATTTATTTTAATTGGTGTATAATAGTTATTCATAAAGTAGGATTCATTGAGATATTCATACATGTGCATAACATAGAAAAACAAGTATTTTTAAAAGAATAGTATAAGAAAATAAAAAAGGATATTAGAGCTTTAAACATAATTCAGGGCACTATAGAAATTACTGACAGGAACTTAAAGCAATCCAGTCTCCCTTCATGCTTTTAAGAGACAATGATCTTTTTTCATTGACTAGGTTGACAATCCAAACTGCTATATAATATTGACATAAATAAATATATGTCAAAAAGGAAAAAAAAGAATAGTGTTAGAACCTGAAAAGTATCTCATTTTTAAAAATGTCCCAAACCAAGCTTTTCATCATTTTAATTATCCCTGACTTGCTTTTCCCATAGTCCTTTCCATTTTAATAATTGAAAATCCATCCATCATTCAAGCTTGCTGAGGACAAAAACATGTACATCAGCTTTGAGTTCCTGAGCAACACCTCCCTCGATCACCCCTCACCTATATTTTTGCAGCAGGTGTTGAATAGTCTCCCTGCATCCCCACTCACCTCTTTCCCTATTATCTTTTCTCCAAATAAAGACAGAATAAGTCAGATCATATAATTTCTCTGTATAAAACCCTCCAAGTGCTTCCCAGCTGACTCAAGTCCAGTCTTTGTAAGTATCTCTAATGTCCTGTATAACTGACCCCACACAGCCCCCCTACCTTTCTGACTTGATCTCTTCACTGCCATCATTTCATTCTAGCCTCTCCTCAAAAGGCAAGCACTCTCCTCCATTCTGTCACCTAATTTCTGTTTTTCCCCTCTGACCTACTCTTCTACTCTGAGAGCTGCCTAGCTTCCTCCTTAGCACCTTCCCATCTCTGCCAAAATCTTGTCAGTGTGGCCTCCCTGATGGTCCAATTTAAAATAGATTCATCACCTTCCCCAATTTGCACGTACTCTGTCCCCTTTCCCTGCTGTATTCTTCACCAAGGCAATTACCATTTGACATAGCTCTCTATTTCTTTTACCTAATTGTTTATTCTCTATTGCTCTTCTCACTTTCATTAGAATGTAAACTCCATGAAGCCAGGAATTTTTGTCTTATTTCTTCTTTGATGCAGAGTCTAGAAACGTGCAGCTTGCAAAGTATACATTTGAAAAATATCTGTTGAATGGGTGGGTGATGAATAATTAATCTTTAAGCTCAGAGTGTTAATTATTCAAGGAAAAAGGATGTTGCTTTAGTCAGATTTTTCTGCCACTGTAACCAAAAGGACAATTATACGGGACTAGAGTTGTGGCTCAGTGGTAGAGTACTTGCCTTGCATGTGTGAGGAACTGGGTTCGATTCTCAGCACCACATATAAATAAGTGAATAAAGTAAATGTCCGTCAACAACTAAAAAAAAAAAAAACAATTATAGAGGAGAAAAGTTTGTTTGGCACTCATGGTTTCAGAGGTCTCAGTTCATAGATGGCCAACTCCATTCCTTGGGTGAGGCAGGACATCATGGCAGAGAGTGTGTGAAGGAAAGCATCTCAGGACACAGTACCAGGGCACAGAGAGATAGCTCCACTGTCCAGAGACAAGATGTATATCTGAAAAGCATGCTCCCCAATGACAGACCACCTCCAGCCACGCCCTACCTGCCTACATTTACCACCCAGTTAATCCATATCAGTGGATTAATACACTGATTAGGTTAAAGCTCTCATAACCCAATCATTTCACCTCTAAACTTTTTTCCATTGCGTTTTCTAGAGAGTAATGGAAGGGAGGCAGAACAGGGTTATAGAGCTTTCGAGTTAAAATCTTACACATTCGTTTCTGTAGCTTCTCACAAAAAGCAGGTTAGATCAGACTTATAGCTCTCCATCCTGCTCATATACCCACTATGGTGACAGCAATCTTTCTCTTAGTGAACAGTCTCTTTGTGGAACTGAGAATGAGGTGGGTGCGGGGTTACAAGAAGACAGTTTCTCAGGACTTCTCTTTTGAATGTTGCCCAGTTCTTCCTAATTATATCATTTCATTATCATGTCCCAGGAGCTTCTATTTTATATTGATTTTATTGCTGAGCTAATTGATGTTGACACCTGCTATTCTCCTCTGAACACATTACCAGGAGCATCAATCACTTTCTTTTTGCATTGATGAAGTAATCATCCTATTAAACCTGAAGGGCTGACTGCAGCAGAGGCAGGTCAATAATCCTTGTTAGGACCATTTTCTATCATCTGTGTTTCATCCATTAGGCCAAACTACGAGCATCAGGATGTCTTTATTGCTATTATCGTTCTCAAATGCTAAGTCCCCCTGTTTGTCCTCAGGGCTAACACAGCCTACTTGAAAAGAAAAGGCTTTCCTGGCCTCCTAACTCATCTCTCAACTTGCCCTCCAGTGGCAAGATGATCCTCCTTAAATGATCCTCCTTAAATGCAAATCTGAATGTGGCATTGCAAGTCACAGTACCATATTGGAGTCACACTGATGTGGAGAAAAAGTTAAAATTATTATGTCCCTTAGATTTATTTTTATAAAAATATAGAAAAATGCAAAATGGGCAAAACATATGATATATGTAAAAATGTGAGTATATAATATATATATATATAATATAAAATTAGGCTAAATGCATTCATATAGATACAACAAAAGTCGAAAGGTATTTGCAGCAAAACATTTTCAGTGTTATGAGTTATTGCCCCCCAATGGTATGATTCCTGGTGACTATTATTTCTTCCTTTTTCAATATCTGTGATTTCCAATTTTAGTATAATTATTCTATCTGGTACATTTTTAATTCTTTGAATACAAATATGACCATATCATTGCTAGGCTTAAATTTTTTCACTTAAAGCAACAATTTTTTTGATAAGATCAAGCAAGAAGTAAGTGCAAGCTATCCCCTACCATGAGGGCTCTAACTGATCCCCAGGTAGCAGAGAAAACCAGGTGACTTTTTCTGCTAATTCTCCTCTGCTCCCAGACAGAGATTCTCCTTCATGAACAACCCTGATGGAAGTCTAGACCACTGTGAATAGGAGTCATAGCAAGAGTGCTAAGAGATGGATGAAGCCTTTTGAAAATGGTTCTTGCTCCCATTAGTTTGCTCAAGATTTTGTTCAGTGTATAAATATTATAAATAGCTCCCTAGTGCTCATATTTGCACAGAGTATCCTCTGTGGCATGTGGGGCCTGGACTGAAGGGCAGTCTGAGAGGCCAGTGGGGGACTGGAGAGGCACTTTCTTCCTATGCAGGCTCAGTGAAAATCACATGACTTCCTGCCCTTCCAGTGACACCACTGCATCATTCCTCTTCACAAGCATTTCTCCACTCCTGGAACTCAGTGCCTCCCCTGTCCTATCTGTTAAGACTCTGCACAGTTGCCACCTTCTTCTAGAACTTTCCCTAACTTCCCCCAGCTGCATCTGAGTAAAGTCTTGTTCTATTAAGTTATTATTAGCAGCTTGTCCAGACTTCCCCTCTGAACTCCTGATAATCACTTTGCGCTCCTTACACAGTCTCCTTATATCTGGCCCATACAACCCTTGATCTTTAACAGGGCCATGATTTGACTACTTATTCTTAGCATCTGAACTTGAGATTTCATAGTATTCAGTAAATGCTAATTAAGTAAATAAATATGCAGATGGATGGATGGATAGATGGTGGATGGTAAAGAATACAGGTAAAATATGCTCCAAGCCAAATAAGGCTGTGACAGAAAAAGAGGCACATTAAATAGAGCACATACCATCCACATCCTGAATAAAAGCTTGAGAAAACTAATGCTGGAAAAAACCGCTTTTAAAAACCCTCATCTATCTCTGAGCTCTCTTGCTGTGTTGCTCCTCCTCAGACTATCTGAACTTCCACCAGGGCTGTTCATGAAGGAGAATCTCAGTATAAGAGGAGAGGAGAGGAGTATTAGCAGAAAAAGAGACACAATCTTACATTTTCCATCCCTACTACAGGATTACTAATTAGAGACCTCACAGGAGGGGGTAGCTCAGCTCCTGCTCACTTCTCTGACCAACATCATCATGAAATTATTGTCACTAGTACACAGTTCCCACAACAACCCTCTTGTCTAGTTATGTCAAGATTAGCACCTACAAATCCAAAATAGCATCTGACGCAACTTTCTATTTACAGAAGGGCACATGGGATGTGTTAACAACACCCTCACTGGATCCTTGGATGCTGAGAATAGGCCCAACAGCCAAGGGATAGGCAGCCTTGATATTTACCTTCTGATAACTGCACTGAGGGACAATCGGGGAATTTTAAAACTTTCTTTTGATAAAGCCTAAAAACCACCATGTCTGCTGTTACCAGAACTAAAACTAGCTTGGTCTGGTTTGGGAATCAACAGGAAGTCTGGCAGTTAGTTGGAAGATGTGGGGTCCTCATTGTGCACAACCTGGCTTGGTATATTTGGACAAGCCATTTCATCTCGTAGCCTTCCTGAAATTCCTTGCTTTCTGCTGTGCTTTGAAGGTGATGGATCAGCACCCCTTTGATCCTGGGGAAGGTAGGAGTCCCACCAGAGATAATGGCCACCATAGTGCTTGGCAAATATTCATCCTCAATCCCAGGAAAAATAGAGAGGAGAAGAGTTATGCTTTTAAAGCAGCAGCACTGGAAATGCTCTCCAGTTGTACTTTTCGCAAGAATAAAATCCTCCTACCCTCAGGCCTTTGGTGGTCTGGGGGTGGGCCTTTGGTAAGGAGATAACTCCCTTTGTTCTGCTACCTTCAACTTGTGGTAAAAGACTCATCCATGACCTCTCCTTGCCTGTCTGTCCCATCACTCTACGATCCAGGACAGCCTCATTGAATGGTTGATACATGGAGAAGCCCAATAGCAGTCAGAAATGGGAACGGCTATTCTCAGCAAATGGGAGGTTACTCAAGCCACAGGTAAATAAACATGGTTGCTTATTTTAGAAATAGTGTGTTTTTCTTTAAGTTTTGAAGATATTATATAATTAAAGAGTTATTATGTGAGCAGTCAATGTTAGTATAGTATTTGCTTCAAAAATAGTAATAGTGCCTACAGAAAGATAAGGAAAAATTTGGGAAAGAATATATTTAATCAAAAATAAGGTCCCAGATGAATATACTACTATCCTCACAGCTCAGGCTTTCTTTCAGAACTTGGACACTCCCTGATGGGCAGGAAGAAGAGCTCTTAGGTCAAATTAAAAAGTGTACTGATTAATTGACAGCTAATGATGAAGAGGATATAATCCTTCAGAAAACAAATATGGACAGATTTGGTGTACTGCAGTGATCAAAAAAATGTGTGTATATATATATATATATATATATATA
>NW_025999842.1:31085196-31130836 GCF_001458135.2 Marmota marmota marmota | reverse complement strand
TGGGGGGGGGGGGGTGTGGGGAGAGACCGAGTGAGACAGAGTGAGGGAGGAAAAGAAGGGAGAAGAGAGGGAGAAAGAAAAACTCTCGCTAACTTTCTCACTCTCCCTTTTTCCCCCCCTCCAAATTTGCTGATTGGGCTGCCTGGCGTTCCAACATCTGGACCCAGAGAAGGTAAAATACCAGTCAGCAGCGCACCCCGTGGGGACCGAAGAAGACCAACAGTTCCAGAGTCCCGGAAAGCGCTGTTGGATGTCCGCGGGGAGATGGCTTTGAGCTCAGCCTGGTGCTCAGTCCTGTCTCTGTGGCTCCTCTGGGGTGTTGCCTGTTCCAGCGCAGCGTCGGGGGACGACAACGCCTTTCCTTTTGACTTCGAAGGGAGCTCAGTGGTCGGCAGGCCTGAGACGAGTGAGCCCCGCGTGGCTCCGGGACGCCTGCCTCCTGCTGCCGAGGTACAGTGTCCCTGCCATTGTCACCCTGCTGGGGCACCTGCGCCCCGCGGGCTGTGCCACAATTCTCTACAATTCTCTCTCTCTCTCTCTCTCTCTCTCTCTCTCTCTCTCTCTCTCTCTCCTTCCCCCTTCTTTCCCTCTCCCACTGCCTAGACTAGAACAGTTCAGAAACTTGAAATAGAGAGTTCCACTTTGTAAGTTGGGTTTGGGTGTTATGAGTTACAAGTTGAGGCTTTGGAACATGTCTATTCAAACTCACAAAAGTGCATGTGTCCTTCATGCTCTGAGTGGGTCTGTTAGACTCATCTGGGACTGTAGCCACACATCAGTGATTTTATTAATTGTTATTATTATTAATGCTTTTTTTTATGTCCCAGTAGTCATTTTTGTCAAGCCACAGTTCTTAATGTATGTGCCCCGTCACTGCCTTCCTGCTCCTTTGCTCTTGGGACAAGGGAAACATAACTTTTTTCCCCTCACGATATAACTTCTTTTTAACTAAAATTAAACAAAAGGTCTGTACAGAGAGGAGTGAAGGGTTAAGTGGGAGGTAATGGGCCATCAAAGAAGTTGTTAGGAAACTGCAGAGCAGATACCTTCAATAGAAATAAACCATTATATTCCAGAAGCAAGACTAAAAATCAAGTCCCATCGCTGAAGTTAAAATGATCAATATATTCCATTGGTAATATGTTATTTATTCAAATTTATAGTTGCTGCTTGAATACCTTATAATAGCTTTTAAGTTGAAAACATAACCAAAGCATGGAAATTTGGTGAAAGAGAATGACTCCAGAGTAAATGATTTAAGAGCCCCCTGAGCTCAGACAGACAACAGTATGTCCAGTGCGTGGGAGATACTAAATAGGAGGAAAATGAAGTCACCTAAGTTCATGGGAAAGGAAAGAGCAATTGGCCTAACAAAACACACACATGCACACACACACCATATCCTATATCTATGGTTACAGTAACCATTCAACTAAAATAGTTGAGTGGAGTGAAGCTATTTCTAACATCACTGAAGTCTGTACTGTTGCTCTTAATTCTACCAATTGTTAACATAACTGTAGTTATTAATTATTGACTTAAAAAAAAGATGCATGAAGATGATCCTTCTTCAGAGTAAGCCCTACTCACAACCCCCACCACTTAGGAGGAGAGTAGATACAGCCCTTACACGCAGCTCTTGTTCTGGTGCAAAAACATAACCTCCCTGAGAAGGAGAAGGACATGGCTTTTGGTCAGTTTCACTCCTAGACACTTAGGAGAGGCTAGACCAGGAGAGACTCCACACAATGGGACAACATTGCTTCTCTGCAGTCTTGGAATTAATCCTGGTGAAGCTTTATCTTCACCTGTTGCTTTGAGCATGGAAAGTCCCTGAGTGAAACACTTGACTAGGATTGGCAGATAGAACACAACATGCCCAATTAAATTTGAATTCCAGATAAACAATGGATAAATTTGGGGTCATATCCCAAATATTGCACAGGACATATATATACTAAAATGTTTTCACTGTTTATGTGAAATTCAAATTTATCTAGGAATCTTGTGTGTTTCCTAATAAATCTAATATAACTTTTTGTAACTCTCATTACATAAAATATTAAGAAAATAATTATTTTGAGTATTAGAGTACCTTAAAATTAATGTTGGACAGGGGTGTAGTTCAGTGGTACAGTGCTTGCCTAGCATGCATGAGGCCCTGGGTTCCACCAAAAATAATTAATTAATTAAATGTTGAGACTCAGCAATTTCATAATGCTCATGTGTTCCACAAAATAATAAATAGGAAAGTAGCCCAACAAATTGTTTTAGATTTCAGGCTGTTAGACTGATGGTCCCAAGTTTAAATCTCAAATTCCTTGACCTTGGGCAAATTATAGTTGCTCAAAATGCATATCAAGAAACTGATTGAGGCTTAGAGAAATTATTGATATCTACTTTATATCTCATATTTATTATAATGAAGTTATATAAAATATAGACAGAATGCTTAGCTGGTGCCTGATATGCTATAAATATTTTATACTTGCTAAGAGTTATTATAAAAATACATAAATGATTAGATTAAATGAAATCCTTGTTTGGGAATATTTCTTAGAATTTTATCTTTATGGTACTATTTTTCTTAATACTATTTATTAATATTATGTATATGTAATATATAATATCTTCCTTTGTTGTATCCTTCCAATTAGAAAGAATGTCCCATAGTATGTTAAATATGTAACATTATCAGAGTCTAGTAGGTTCAAAATGCCAATTGAGGCCTTTGGTTTAAGCAAAAAAAAAAAAAAAAAAAGATATTAGTCATTCCCAGAAGGTCAAAGTATATGGTGTAGAAAGGGTAGGATCGAAGTAATTATGTTCCCAGTGCATAGTTTCACATAATGCCTCCGGTTAGCCTGTGGTCCCAAGGCAATTCTCGGCGCCCCACCATTAGGTTTCCCATGCTCTTTATAGCCAGTAAGCAGATCTTAAACCAAATACATTTTGGAGACTTAATGACATGTCATAACCACTTCACTGGATTGCATCAGGGGATTGTGTGTGTGTGTGTGTGTGTGTGTGTGTGTGTGTGTGTGTGTGTAGAGAGAGAGAGAGAGAGAACATGGACACATTATTCAAGGAAGAACTTCAAAATTCAGATGGGAAGGTATTCTAAAAACGCATTCTCTGTATTTGAATTGAATTTTTATGAATGGTTATTCCTCAAATCTCCTTCAAAGGGAAGAAAGAAAATAACTACAGGGAGCATGGAGCCATGGGAGGTGCTTGTGCTTGGCTGAAGGCTTTCCTGAGCTCCTTCCCAGCACCTCCACAGTGGGGCTGTGTCTGCTCCATCCCTGTGTGCTTGGCCCAAGGCAGGAACTCTGGCACACGGTGGCACTCACTGTGAGTTAGGGAGCAAATGTATGAAAACTGCACAGATTGAAGGGTGGAGAGTGCTGGCTGACCAAGAAGAGGAAGGCCCCTCCTTTTTTTTTTTTTTTTTTTTTTTTAATAGACCAAGCTTCCCCCAGGATGGAAAGAATCTGAAAAAAGGCACACTCATAGGTAACTCTGTACTAGTTGTGGGGAGGATTTTTCCAAATTCTGCTTTAAAAGAAATTCACTGAGTCATTGTTGGTGAATTTATGGTGAAAGCAGTAATTTTCTGTAGATGAGAGTGGGCAAAGGGGAGACTAGGTAGTTTCTAAAAGAATATTCAATATTGTAATATTTCCCATTGTTTTAAAATGTCTATTCTTTTTGTCCTGCACATGGAAGCAAGTAAAACTATACAAAATTCTCCTTAATCAATATAGAAATGCAAAAGAATTTGAGGGGCTCCAGAAACAGAGATGAAAACATCCCTCAAGGAGATTACCCGAGTATTCTTGGGAAGAGTGAGATTCTTGTCAATCAAAAAGAAGCAGAAGTTAAACAAGGTTAGGAACACTGGGTTAGAGGCTGACACTCTGTGACTGGAAAAGAAGCCACACAGAGACAATGAGAAATAGAGACAATGAGGACCAGGTGCTGTTCCTGGTTTTGATAAATAATGAAAAGGGAAGCATTTAACAATTTTTAATCCAAGAGGGGAAAAACAGGACCTTATCTCCTAGTAACTTGACTGATTTTGCTGTTGTCATTTTTGTTGTGTTAACTTCCTTCCAAAAAAAAAAAAAAAAAATCATTGCTCCATGAGTCCTGTGTCTACCCAGCCCTAGACAAATGAGGAGCTTGCTTAAAAGATGCTCTATCAAGGAGAATAATTCCAAAGGACTTTCCTTCTCAATTCTTTTCATTGTTGATATGTGATCCCATTCCAGAACACATTGTTAGGCACCCTGCCATTAAAGGATTGCAGAAGATTTATTAAAAGACAGTTATGTCTCTTTCACTACCTGCTTTTCTTTTTCTTATCTTGGCCCTTTACTTTGTAAAAGATCTCATAAGACTACTGCAAGACCTCCCTCCAGTCACTAGCCAAGACCATCATCCTGTACGGCTATTCCAAAATTTTAGTTAGGTAAATTGAATTCCCTACATATAAACATTATTTCATTCACTTAATTATTCACACAAAAAACACATTTGGAGTTTACCATGCAGAGCAAGAAAATAGGCACCAGCAGGGATAGAAAGAAAGCAGGGGGTCTCTCTCATTACTCTCAAAGGATAAGCAATCCAAGAGAGGAAAATATATGCAAAGCAGAATGAACTCATGTTCTATGGCAGGGGCTACTAGCAAGTGCTGTAGAGGTAATGTAGACAGAGTGTTATTCCTGAGCTACTCAAGTAGGTCACAATAATCTATTCATCAAACACCAAAGAAGCTTTTAAAAAACTTATTTTACAAGAGTTGAAATATCATAGTGGTGGGATAGCTAACACTCATTGAATACTTGCCACATGCCAGACATTTGTCCAAAACTTTCCACAGTTATTCCCTTGTACCTTCCTGAAAAAATCAGTGGGAGTATCTTTATCTCATTACACACTGGGAAACAGAGACATAGTGCAGATGTCTAGGCCCTGTGCTTAGTAAGTAGCACAATGAGGAAGACGTTTATAAAAGCAGTTGACTGTACAGAAATATGTAGGAGAAGGTGATTCAGTAAGTAGAAGTGTCTGTGAGGATAATTTTAGTAAAATTAAAATTAATTAATTTAGTAAAATTAAAATTAATTAATTAAGTGTATAAAAGCAGTTGACTGTACAGAAATATGTAGGAGAAGGTGATTGAGTAAGTAGAAGTATCTGTGAGGATAATTTTAGTAAAATTAAAATTTTAAATTTTTTTAAAATTTTCTAAAATAAATAGAAAATGCCATTCAGACAACATTTATGCAGTGCTTGCTAGAAGAGTAGCAAAAGCTGTAAAAAATTAGTTGAGAACTACCAAAGATTTGAGATAGCTCCCCTTCCTGACTAGTCTAATAGCTATTTATTTTTATTTGTTCATTTGTCTGTTTATTTATTTATTTATTTATTTATTTATTTTGTAGTGCTGGAGATTGAACCCAGGGCCTCACTTGCTAAGCTAGTGCTCTATCACCGACCTACATTTCCAGTTCATAGCTAGTTTTTAAACTACTCATTAAAAAAAACCCTGACAGTTGTTGATGTCTACTATGTCCCATGAACATAGGTGTAGGAGATAACTGATGTTTGGAGATGGTAAGTACCTTGCCCAAGCTTCAGGATTCCATTCTCTTTCCCAATACACCACAGTGTCTCCTTGGCTCTCTTTTTAAGTACAGCATCACCCTGCATCCTATTTTCCCTTTTAAACATATGTCTTCCCCATGATGTTATGGTCCTCATCAGCAGTTCTTGATTTAGGGCAATAGGTAAAGGACTCGAAAGAGCACTACATATAGGAATACAAGATCTGTCTTATAGACTTTATTATTTAAAATACTAGAAAATAAAGAATCTTGTTCCCTATAATTCCGGAGTTCCCTGATTTAATCAGAGGGGTTTTTTTAACACATAAAGACATTTATAATGTAAGTTTTATGATTTTCATGATTGTTCAGTATACTGTTCAGTGGCACCAAGTACATTGATATTATGCACACTACCACCATCCATCTTTAGAATTTTTTCATGTTTCCAAACTAAAACTCATTAAATAATAACTCCATATTTAGCCCTCCCCTCAGGCAAACACCATTCTGCTTCCTGCCTCTGGTACCATTCTGCTTTCTGCCTACTCAAGGTACTTATTATAGAAAGAATCACAGAGTATTTGTCCTTTTGTGTTGGCTTATTTTACTTAGAATAAGGTCTTCAAACTCATCCATATTGTAACTTGTGTCAGAATTTCATTTTTCAGAGCTGTTGTTTATCCATTCATCCATCATTGGATATTTGGGTTATTTCTATCTTTTGATTGTTGTGAAAAATGCAGCTATGAATTTTGGTGTACAAATATCTGTTTGAGCCTTTCTTCAGTGATTTTGGGATATATTCAGAAATGAAATTGCTGGATCCTATAGTATAAAGGAATTTTTGAAATTCAGATATCTACAGATGCCAGGCAAAAAAAAAATAACTTGGTGGAACTAGCTCAGTGAAAGAAATACATCCAAAGAGTAAGGAACCCCTGAGTCACAGGATATAGAGGGGTAGCCACCTCTCAGCATTGCCAGGTTTTCTTGGTTTGCTTTTTTGGTGTGTTTTTTTCCCCCAAGAGAAGACAGAATTTGGATTCCTAAGTGAAACTGCTGAGTCAGTTTTTTTTAAAAAAAGTACCCTGTAGGCTTAGTGTATCTGAAGATCAGATTCAGCCCGAGGGCTATTTATTTGCAGTCTCTGTTTTGCAGTATTTGGAATTCACCTTTCATCAGAGGCAGATCGTGGGCTTGTGACCAGATGAATGTGATCAGATGCATGCATCCAGCTCCAGGACTTTCTAGCCAGTTGACTTTAGGCAAATTAGTTCATCTTTTAAAGGCTCAGTTCTTTTGATTGTAAAGTAAATAGAAATGTATTTGCATTGCAAGATTGTCATGAAATTTAAAAATGAAATAGCATATAAACTGCCTGACACAAAGTTAGCCCTTAGTTCTCTCCTCTGTCCCTCCTTCCACTCCCTCTTTCCTTCACTTTTTATCTATCCACGGGTAAAGCTGTGTAATATCTTGTTAAAAGTATATTGCTATATAAATCTTTGTTTATGCTCCAAATTTGGTTGCATTCAACTTTTGCTTACAATTTTGCTGGTTATGCAACCCTGGAGAAGAATGCAACTACCGTTCAGCTTTTATAATCGTTCTCTTTAATGACTCTTTAAACAATCTTTCCCCAGAAATATAGGATGATCTGTATAGTTGGGAGAAATGAATGGATTTGTCTAAATCCCTAGAAAAGCTAAACAACCAAACAAACAAAAACCCCAACACCATTGATATGACAAAGACAAAAACCTTTCTTTTCTTTTTATACAAATCCTCAACTCTGACATATCATAGTTTTGTATGGTAAACAATTACCCAAACACTCCCCTATTTTATGGTTTTTCCCTGCTTTAGTAACCATATAAACATGATGGCCACACATAATTTTGAAACATTTGATTGGTTAGAAACTATTAAATTCAGATTTCCAGTATATGCTTTGAGTTTCAGGATTTGGCATTTTCAAACAGCTATTTTTCTAAAATAAGTAAATCTGCTAGTTCACTGAGATATAGTGACCATGTCGCCAAATATTTAAATATCTACTCCTGTATTTGCAAAAGAGCAGCATTCTCTGTTCAACTGTTTTTCTTTTTCACTCCTGGTGTAGTAAAGTTAAATTCTGGGAAATGGTTTACTAAAGGGAAGTTTAACCACAGATGTTTGTAATTCCAACTAAAGTTTCCCATCAAAGTCTTAATGAAATTCAGCTGCCAGCAGTTCACTCTGAATCTGAGTCTTTTTATCCCGAGAAAGTTGGGGGAAACAACATCCCCAGTCTGAATGGTAGTGGGCAAATTTCCATATTCAAACCCAAATTTTCTGCATAAGAGAAAAATACATAAGGAAACAAATTCACCTTTAAAATCTAGGGAAGAGATAGATGCAAAATGACTCTCTTTTCACTTTCAGGACTTTCTTAGTTTTTATGTTGTGTTTTGGTGACTACTAGAGATCTTGTGTTTACTTAAATGTAATGAAGGATCTACATTTATGACTTCATGAGAACTGGTAAGTTGGAGAAATCCCATAACATTAACAGCTGCATTAATACAAGTCTCTTAAAGATTAGAATAGTAATAATGTGGAAGCCTATAGCTAAAAGGGCCCCTAAACACGGTGCAAACTTTGTATATGAATATTTATTTTGCAATTAGGCTCTCCATTAGCGGGAGTGGCATGATTGCGTTAAAGGAAATCAGAGATTCTAGGGATCAGGAATGACTTCAGTAAAACCTGCCTTGAGGACATGACTGCTTTACGGAATATTGCTGTCTGTAAATGCATTGCAACATGACATCTTGAGCTAAGCAGCACTATAAAGCCAAATGTCAGCTCAAAGTACTACATAATATAGACACCCACCATAGACAAGAGGATTGTCTAGTGATTCTCAGACCCAGGGGTGCTAGACCTATAGAAAAATCTAGAATCTAATAACAGACAAATCAAAATGGCTGCAGAATGGTCAAAAATAGAGCAAAAATCCTTTCCTAAGCTTGTGATCACAGCATAGCACCACAGCACAAATTTCAGGTCTCAGGCTTAAAATTGCTGGCAAGCCTGTTCTTCCATAGCAAGTTAGTCTACAGTGCCTTTTGACTTTCATGACCTGTTTCCCCTTGATGAACAGTGATACAATTGGACAAGCTGAGCATGCCCTAAGTACTACCTCTCTTCCTGTTGATCTGCTTGAGCCCTGGAAGCAGCAGGCTGTTCTCTGTCATGCCCCAGGTCACAGGCAAGGTGCTAAATCCCTGCTATTTGAAGACAGACAGAGTCTGAATGTCTGGACATAGGTTGCTGTTTCATTGTAGTACATGAATAATTGCCTCATTCCATTGTGTTCCCTGAATATTGTTGTCTGTCATGATCAATGGCAATAGACACCCAAAACTCTACTCAGAAGAGGCAAGCTCAGAAGCCTCTACCACCACAGAATTCAACATAAGGGAGACCTGGTTGAGGGTGTTTGAAGCCTGTTTGAGAGTTAATGGAAAGTTATTATCGGATGCATAATTCTTGAACCATGAAATAAAAGGAATTGCAAAATGTTAGATATAGAAAGGAGGTTTAGATATTTAATTCTCTCATTTTTCAGAGGAAGAAACTGAATTGGGAGCAGAGAGGAGGTTGGGAAACTCAGGAACAGCAGTACAAGGAACAGTGTCTTTTCACTCTGGCCTTAAGAGTCTTTCCAGTTGTTTCAATGGATTTAATCATCCTTAGCATTAGAATAGAGGTTATTACATGAATATATTTTAAGAGATTTTAAAGAAGAATAATTTACCTCTACTATATTATTATTCACTTTACTCTTTGTTTTTTCTATCTGTCCTTATGTTAGATTGTCAGTAGGGGATTCTCCACAGAATTGAGTAGAGCTGGACTTAAGTCTGGAACTAACTCTTCTGAGCCCTGGAAGCAGGGCTGGAACTAACTCTTCTCCATCACTAATAAAAAAAAAATCATATTCTAGGCCAAGGGACCTGGAAAGACCTTTCTTCTTCAATGGCCTCAGTTTCTTTAGCAAGAAAGAAAGAAAAGTTTATTTCTAGCAACAAAATTCTAACAAAGTAGATTAAAATGTGCATGAGGGAAAGGGAAGCAGGTTTAAGGAGCAGAATCACATAGTCAAAACCATTGTCCCAGCCAAAACCCCAAGATTTACAAGCCTGAGGGAAACACAGGACACTGACAGGGTTGAAGGGGTCAGAACAGACATTTTGTGGGGTACTTTTTCCTGTTTCCTACCATTTCAGAGTGTGGCAGTTGGAGATGATCTGCAGGACAGAGCATGGGTCTAGCAGTAGACATAAGTCCTTCCAAGGTGACACACTGAGGAGGCTCCCCAGACAGTATTAGTGGCGGACACCAACAGGCATACAGGTGCATCTTGGTGTGCCCAGCCAATGTCAGTGGTCTCCCACAGCGAGATTCCTGAATACCACAACCTACCCCATCTATATCCTTCCAAATGACCCTAAACATGAAGCTCCATTACACAAAGACAGCACAGTATAACAATGGAAGTACACAGATATGGAAAACAATGAAAGAAAACGTGTCACTGCCTAATAGTTAAATGTCAAGTAATAGAAGGGTCCAGAGAAGAATTTTCACTCAGTGAGAAAGTAAGAACAAGCAAGCAAAAAATTGTTCATTTATTATAAACATAAAATGAAATCACCATTTATATTATACACCATACATTTGTCCATGGGGTCTTAATGATGCTTTAAAGACATTTAAAAGCTTGCTCTAGACTAGGCAGAAAACGACATTTGGAAGCAAACATGTTCAAGAAATTCTCTGGAAGGTGGGGGGGACTTGCCCTGGTGTATGAATGCCCTGATTATTGGTGGTTATGGGGAAGTGAGTCTAAAAGATTGCTACTCAAAGTGTGGTCCATAAATAGCAGCATCAGTATCACCTGAACACGTATTAGGAATGCAGAACCTAAGGACGAGAATCTGAATTTTTACCATATCCCAGGCTGTTCATGAGTATATTAAAATATAAGAAATTCTGAGCTCTGAAAGGCAGCTGGGCTTGAATTTTGAATGGACTTAGGGGAAATTGTGAATCCAGAAATGGAAAGCTCTTTTGATATATGGCGGGGGGGGGGGGGACCAAAAATATTAAGCCAAATCTTGGCCAAGTGAAATTCACAGTCTCACTCAGATACTACACCCCAGTCCTAAAAAGGCACCCTTTAAATTATAAATAAATAAATAAATATCTCAAAGCAAACTGCTGCTTCAGGACAGGCATCTGGAGGAGTTAAAGACGTAATGCTCTTCTTGAAACCATGGTCTACCTAGCAGGGGCCTAGAAAATGTGTTTTAAGAATAGACATGAAATAACATAGAGGGTTTCTGTTCCCACCTGACCCTTCCTGACATCTGAAGTGGAACTGTTGGAAAGCGTCCTTGAGGGAAAGGAGGGGAGAGAAGGGGAGGGGAAGAATTTATGTGTGAAATCTGCTGGGAAATAGGGTGTTGATGAGACTCTAGGAAATGGTTGTATTGTGATGTTTTTCTTGGAAACAAGGGAGTCATCCTGAGTCAGGATAATGAGGCTCCACAGAGTGAGGAACACAATCTGTGTCCTAGACTGGAAAGATAATGTTATAAGACATGTAAGAGCTGGTTTCCCCAAAGCAAAAATTGCCAAGGCCATTCCTCATGTGAGTACTTTGCTAGAGGAACTGGGGTGTGCATTTGAGTCAGGATGTGTATTTCCTTCTGTATCAAACAGTATCCCATCCTCCCTATAGGTGCCAGGCTCCTTGGTGAAGTCTTATCCCTAAGAGATTACTATTTTATTGTGGCCTTAAAGGACAGTGATGCTTCAACCCAGACAGCTAACTGGCTGATTTCTATTATCCTTTTACCTTTAATTATTAAACACTTGATTAGCACCTTTTGTGTCTTGGTGGTGTTCTAAGTAATTTATGTGTATTAGTAATTTATTTATTCCTCATAACTACCTTATTAAAAATCATTCATATTACCCCATTTTACAGACAAGGAAACTGAGTCATATAGCAGTTGAGTAACTTACTTGGAGCCAGTTGAATCTTGCTCCAAGGTTTAACCTGCTCCCTATAATGCCTCTAACATCTGCTTCTAAATCTTAGCAATAGCTCAGCTAATGATGGTCCCCAGTAGCATTCAGGAATGCTGCATTGGGCTTGGCAATTGATGAATCTGTAAAGAACATTTGAATTTGTGGTATGTTTAGGCTTTGACTTTTTTTTTCTTTGAAGTGATAGAGTTATGGAGCAAATGGACTATATCATCTTGGTAACCATGGGAAATTCTTCCCTCAGACATAAGAGAAACAAAAGTTGACATATTTCTGAATATATATATATATATATATATATATATATATATATATATACACACACACATACAGTCATATGTATGTATATGTATACATATTCATATATATATATACATGCATATATTCATGAATCTCCATCTTTGCTGAGGGTTGTTTTTCATTGGAGTCCTGATTTCATTTTGTAGACCTACAACTTAGAAGAACTTAAAAAGGATGAGAAAGGAGCCTGACCTGTAGTAAAAATGGGACCTGAGGGGAAATGATTAGACAAAGTATGTCAATCACAGGAAAATGGAGTTAAGGCTTAGGAGCAGTTTACCTTTTAATATTTTTCACTACATATGGGAAAAAAAAGGGAATTTTAGCAAGAGAAAGGATTTAAGTCATACCTAAGAGAAATGTGGGCTTTTAATGATTTCCCAAAAAGGGTCAAGCAATGAATAAAGCAAGTTGCTTAAATAAGTGAGTTATTCACTCAGCACATAAGGAATAATAACTTAGTGCTAAAAGGCATCATTCAAAGCACCAATGATTCTGTGTAGGACAGAGCCAGGTAGTCTCTGCCCTCTTGGACTAGGAGAATGGCTGTGGCAGTAGTCACTGGTGAAGTCCATTGTAACCAGAAGAGGGGAATGTAAGAGAGTAGTGGTCCCCAAATATTTTGTGCCCATGGATTTCTACTATCTGTCATCTACCTCTAGCCTTGTATTTTGTAATAGTTCGCCCATTGCATTAGTCTGCTAGGACTTCCATAACAAACACCTAGAATGGTGGCTTATACAACAGGACAGTATTTTTTATTTTAATTATTTGTTTATTTATTTATTTGTTTGTTTGTTTTGCTGTTCTAGAGGATAGAAGTCCAGTGTCAGCTGGTGAGGGCTCTCTTCCTGACTGACAGATGGCTACCTGTCACTAGGTCTCCACATTCCCTTTCTTCTATGTACATTCACAGAGAGAGGTCTCTGTTGTTTCTTCTTCTTATAAAGACACCACTTCTGTTGATTAAGACTTACCCATATGATTTCAGTTAACCTTTATTACCTCCTCACAGGTCCTATCTCCAAATACTGTCACCCTGGGGTTTAAAGCTTCAACATGAATTTTAAGAGAATAGAGTTCAGCCCATAACATCTACTAAATGAAATATTAAGTAATATCTCATTTTTAATGAGGCAAAATAATTTATAACTACAAAGGGAGTTTCTTATGGAATAATTAGTGTCATTGCCCTATTTTAACTTTAGCCCAAACTAAAAATTTAGCATTTCATATTATTTATACATGTTTTATTTTAATTAAATATTTTGGAGTATGGAAAATAGTACCCACACCTTGTATTGCTACCTTGTTTTCCCTACATGTCCAAGGACATATGATGGATAAGCATTTATATCTTCACTCTCATATTTAACGAAAAGTACCTACAAAAGATGAATAAAACACAAAAAGACCAAACAAGCATACTAGTAATGTAATACAAGTAAATTGTTGTATTATAAAAATTCTTAGATGCTTAGAAAAAGCATTTGTTTCTGGTGGGAGTTTCCCAGTAACTTCATGAGAGAGATGGCTCTTGAGTTAAACATTGAGGAAGAGAATATAGGCTGAGGGGATAAACTGGATTAAAAAAAAAGAAACAGGGTTTCTTCTAGGAAGGGAAATATTCCCAGTGTTGTTGGGCTGGACAACACTGAAGATTTCAGAGCAGAAGAAAGAGAAACACAATAAAAATTGTCTTTGTCAACATTAATCTGGAAACAGGTAACTACTGGATGGGTGGTCTGATAGGCAGCAGAGAACCTGGAATCAGGATAACCCATGTTGTGCATTGGTACCTGTCCAGGGAAGAGTCAGAAGGACCTGGATTTGTACAGTGTTCATGGTCTGGAAAGGAGAAAACCTTGGATCATTGCCAAGGTTCTATCAAGATGGACTGTCACATGTATGGAGAACAAGATGAGGGAGAAGATGCTCCTGATGTTTATAGAAATGTATTAAATCATGGGGGAATCTGTGCAGGGATCTTTTAATAGAAGGCCTACTAGATCCATGGCTTTTATGCAAAGCAACATAGAAATGACTTGGACACAACTTGAGCTGAGAGAGCCTGAGCAGCAGAAGTTTGGGGTCCTGCCTCTTTCAACCAGAGCATTTTCTTTTTTAACTGAGTTATAGATAAATTCCACAGAGAATTTCACTGGTTTAAAAAAAAAGTTTGTTTGCTATTAAAAAAAGATGCAAACCACTGTTCTAAGTCCTCCAAAATAGATATTCTAAATCATGGCAAGTCTTCAATATTACCCAAAATCTTATTCAAATCAGCTCATTCATCCCAACAGCACCTATACCTGCCTCCAGCCAGTATGTGTTGCTGTCTGCAGGAAACTGTTGATGTTCTGAGCACCTCTGTAACAGTTCCAAACATGAGCTAAAATCTTCAAACAATTGGTGCTCTCCTGAGAGATATTTTTATGCTTCCTGTTCCTTGTCTGATGATATTTTAGGCTCCTTCCTAGGAAATTCCACTTTTGTCTCAGTCATTACCTGGGAGTGTGAGGAAAACAACAAAACTTTTGGAGAAAGGATAGGATGGTAGTAGACAGGCAAGTTAACCACTATCTTTTGATCTGTGTAGGAATGGCCAGATGTTTGTGTAACTTTTATTTTTCTATATCAATTATTCCACCCCAATGAATATCATCTTATCTTAAAATGTAAACTATATTTTAATATAAACCAGGTATATCTAACCTCCACTGAGAGCTAAAAAAAAGGCTTATTTTCTCCTCCTTCAATATACCATCTATAGTCCAAAAGCCATTTCTGTGATTTCTAAAAGCCAAATTGCTTCCATTATAAATGTTATGTCAGAGAAAATAAAATTTAAAAACTTTAGTTTTTTATTTAAATAAAAACGTGAATCACTAAATATTTCACAGTATCATGAAAGCAAGCTATAGTTTTTTTCCCCTTGGTTTTTTTTTCTTTTTTACTTTTTTTTGGGGGGAGGGCCTTATAACATATTCAAGTTCTCTAGGGAGAACTAATCAAATGGATTAAGAAAGCTTTCTATATCTCTTTCAACCTATTACTTGAAGATTTCAGCTTTTTACAAAGTTATTGTATTAGACAAATGTTATTTTGACCACCAAATATCGGAATTTTCAATTATTATAAGTCAGTTAAAAATATTACTATTTCAAGGTTTACAAAGTGTTTTCTTACATATTACCATCTTTAATCTTCATAACCATTTTATAAACCAGATAGTCATGATTATGAATCTAACGTGTGAAAGCATAGAGATGTTAAGTGATTTGTCCAAAGTCTCCTAGCATGTAACCTTATTGAGTCAGCAGGAAGTTTCATACACCTATAGATTATTAGGATAGGAAAAGCCTAGATATCATTGTGCTGCTAAGATCACTGAAGAGGAGGAATCTAGCACTAGAATTTGGTCACTTCCCCAAGATCCCACAGAGGGTTTCTAAACCTGGAACCACACCCAAGTTTCCTGGCTTTGGGGGAAGTCCTCTTGCCCTACTGCATCCCAGAGCCAGGATGCAAGGAAAAATGTGGAAGAGTAACACCTGAAGATATGTATGTTGGGACATTAAATGAGCTGTATCATGTTTACCTTCTGTAGCCATCTGTGTCTTAGAAGTAAGTAATTATTTACTAAAACTTTAAAATTTCTCTTGGTTTTGGATAATTATACTTATCTCAATTTTGAATTCAATTTATAACTACATCATTCATCCCTTTTCTTTCATTTTGGGGGATTTTTGCCTTGTCTTCATAAGGCCCCCTAAACAATGCTCTCTACACGTATTCTGAGAAAGTAAGCATTCAAGAGCTATTGCTTTTCAGACTTGAGAATTTCCGGCTGGAGTTTTCTTATGGTCTCAGAAAAATAAACAGAACATCCTTGATCTTAAAATGAAAAAAGATCTATTTCAAAAATGAACAATAAACCTTTTGTTTCAAAACAATTGAAGAATTAAGTTTTAATATTCTCAGACCAAATCATGTCTGGTATTCCCCCTGTACACAGCCATCAGTCAGGTCTCCACATGACTTCAAGAAACTTCTCTCTAACATAGAAAAACTGTTGAAACATGAGAAATTAATGAAGAAAATGAAAGGTATGATAGCACCAAAGTGGTTTGCTCTGGCACTTGTACCCCCACTATGACCTTCTTGACCTGTTTTATAACAATTTCAGCATCCCCACCTTACTTAAGAGAACTTTTCCATTGTTGATTGTAAAGCCAAGTACCCTGGTCTTCTAACAGCAAGGAAATATGTCAAGCTTGTTTCCCAAAAGAAAAATTCCCAGTTCACAACAGAATTATAGAATTATATATGATATAATCCAGGGATTTAGCCCAGGAACACCATCTGCTCAGATGTACATTGAACTTAATAGATGACAAAGAGTTAAAGGTATTTCAGGGGATTGGGGCAGCCCACACATGATCCAACCAAGTTTGATACCAAACAGAAAGGTATTTGGAAAGCAGCTCTAAACGGCTGCCTGATCCATTGTTCACTTTCAATGTGGTAGACATTGTCATCCCTTGTTCTCTCCCCAATCTGAAAATCCTCAGTATGTGAAGGTAATACTACATTTAGATGATACTAATATCATGGTAAGGCCAAGGAATCATCTTTATGAGGGGAGGATAATACTCTGTATAAGGTACTTAAAACCTCTGGGTTTTTACTAAAGGGCTAGGCTCTCCCTAATCTCAAAAAGTACTTGTGGTTACTTTGGCAGATGAAACACATTTTTCCTGTGCCTCTGTTCTTGGACATGCAGTGTTTATCAAAATGTTCAGTGTAAATAACCAATTTTGGTTTTGGATTCTTTTTATTTTTCCTGTAGGACATCTCTTTGTTTGCTCTTCCATTTAATCATTTTAAAAGCTACGTTATGGGCTCATTTTTTAGATATAATACATTGTATCTTCATCTCAGATTATCTAAACTATTCTGGCTTTTGTTTGACTATGATCTCCTTGTTTAAACCTTGAGCAGAAAGTCATATTCATCCAGAAAATGTGCTTCTTCCTCAAAGTCATAAATCAGCATGGATTTTCTTTGTATTTAATCATCTAAGAAATCTGTAAGTTTCAAAAAAGGAGAAAACTGGAACTGCAGTTAAAGCTTTAAATGAAAACAATTATTTGCTTTATTGTTACTCAGAAATGGGGCTATTGACTATCGAGTATTGAAAACCAAGTGTACCAGGATCTTTTATATACTTCCCGATAGGCTCTAAGTTAGTGGAATGATACTCAGAGAGACACAAAAACAAGTACTTTCTCCATTTCCTTGCTTATCTCAGTTTGAGTAAATATATTAGATAACATAATGAAAGAAGATAAAATTAAAAATCTCTTTTTATAATTAAATAATATTGTCCTTATTTATAAGTTGTAACTTGAAAAATAATATTAAAATTTCTTAATTTCAAGCCACATAATAGTAACTCATGGGATTCTGGTGGCCACAAAGAATTAAAGAGGCCTCCAAATACATCTGACACTTATTTTAGGGATTAGGTTATGCCTCCAATATTATCTATAATGTATGCAGAAAGAGTAGTTTGACCATGAGAGTATACTGTCAGCCAGAAAATCACTGAAGATGTCACACAAATTTAACTGCTAGTATTAAATTAATCTTTCCAAAGGAAGTTCCGGCAACTAGAAAGAAGTAAGTCCATCTGCTATCTTTCTTGAGGTAGATTACCAAAAGTGAAAGATGCCCACTTTGAGCATTGGAACAACAAACGGAACATGAGTTTAAGCCTCCCTACTTTAAAATGTATAACTAAAACCATTTTACATTTAAAATGTAAAACTAAAATCCTATGATTCCCAGTGTTTCAGCTTCAGCTTTCTTTCTTCCAGAAAACCCTGCACGAATGCTTCCTCCTCCAAAGGATTATTCTTAACTCCCTCCACCCCGTTCCATGTTGATAATAATCTCTCCCTCCTCTTCTCTCTCAGCATTTCTCTGTACCTCTCAATATACTGTGATTCTTACCACTTTCTTACATATATTACAGTAAGTGACAAAAACAGAACTTACATGCCCCCCACTGAACTTTTGCAGGCCAGTGGGGTATGATTCATCTTCTGATTCCCCACATTGCCTGTCCAAGTGGTCTCAGTAGAATTGGTGCTCAAAACCCTTGTTTATGCATTCTTCAGTTATTTGTTGAATGCCTGCTTTGCCAAGGCCTAAGCTGGTCCCTGAGTAAACAGAGGTACATGAAACGGAAAGATGAAATGAATAACCATACTAAATACCCAAAGCCAAACAGTACCTAGTTTTCTGCTTGTGGCAATGCATGTTCTGATATAGTTCTGTCTCATAATTCTAATGAAGGACTCCACATTCAGCTTGACATCAACAGTGAACCATGAAGTCCCTAAACTGCTCATTCCAGAAGCTCTATGCTGCAGGCGAGAATGCCTTTTAAGCTAAAAGCTTTGTCTTTCCCACTGTATATGGAAAAATTGACTATGCACTTTCATGGAGAAGGTCTAGTTAAGAAATGTTTATATTGGAACAAACCCCATCTCTAAATCTGGGTTTGTTACTGAATGGTATTTTGTTTCCTTGGATTAGGGAAGGGGTCTGGAAACATCTGTAACTAAAGTATTGTTTTAAAATCAGCAAATTTTTTTGTCTTCAAATGACAGATAACAGAATTGCTTTAAATCAGACACTCTTAGCCTTCCCCATCCATTTCCTCTCATAAATGTGTATTATCTTGTTGTTATTAAAAAGGCAGCGTGTAGATGTGAAGTACTCTGGGCCTTGCCCATCACCTTTTAAGTCACTTTATTTTCATTTTAGTTTGTATACCTCACCTTCACTTTTATGAACATGCTATCACATAATAATTGGATCACAGCAGTTATTTGGGGGCAATATTTTAAAGCTACAAACAGTTGATAGATTATAAAATGATTCTGAGTCTATCCTCCAGAATTTTGACTGGGAAAAAAATGTGCATATACAAATGAGAACTTAAATTTTTACACTGATATCTAAAATATTTTAAATGGTATTTCATAAAAATTTCAAAATGAAACCTTTGGACAGGGAAATTGAGGAGAAACATCATAGGACATACCCTTGAATAGCAAGAAAAGATGTAAATTCTGTACTGAATTTTAATAATTAATTCTAATATCTAAAAATAATAGAAAAAAAATAAGAATAGTTCATGATATTGTATTTAAAACTTTATGAGAAAAGATTTATCGCTTGTTGGGAAAGCTTTGGTTTTGTTTTGTTTTGTTTTGTTTTTCAAGAGCTCCCCAAATTAAGGATACAACATTTGGGATGGTAATCATTCTTCTTGTTTTCTGTAAGCAGTTGGCGCTCAGTAGGTTTATTTATTTATGAACTGTTTGAAAACTGTCTTGTCATCAGAGTCCCTGAACACATGACCACTCTGAAATTTTTGCATCTTGGTCTTCTGAACCTTTTAGGAGCTTTTTACATAGCACATATTAAAGTAATTGTTAAATAAATTCTATGAACATCTGGATAGACACTTATGTGTCTTATAAAATCCATCAATGGCAGGGTAGGGGTTCAAACACAATCCTCAGTTTGGAACTTGTCACAAACCCTCTGTGAGATCCAGTCTCTCTTAGTGTTGAAGGATAAAGGTGTTTGTTTGAAGTCTCAGTCAAAACTTCAGTGATGGTGTTTTATTAGTACAATTTATGAGCCATACTTTCTTTGTTAGGTGCAGCCAGATATATGTCAAGATGCCATATATTCTGCTTGACCAGACATCTGCTTCTGATTCATGAGGGGAAACACCTGCACACATGCTGGTGTATATTACACAAAGGGCATCCTTTCCCAAGGCCCATTATCAGATCTCTCACTTGGAACAAGGGAGGTGTCAAGGATACAGCTGGATGTCATACAACCAGCTTCCAACAAGAAATGACTTCTCTAATGAGTAATCTACATTATTTGCTTCATAGTCTATTTCTTTCTGCACTACATAAAAACAACTAAAAACTAAAACACCTGCTACAGATTGTTATATTTAAATTAAGAATAACTGTCTTTTGCCAAACCAAGTAATTACAGAGGGCTAATGGGCCATGTTTTCTCTCTGGAGGCAATCATATGTTTATGGAGCAAAACTGAGTCATCTTAGAGTGTTCACTCCATTCCCACCATCCTTGTTCCCCACTCCAAGATGCCCAGGGAGGTATTAGGATCTTTTGATGTTGATGACACTACCCTGTGAAATAAGGGGAATGTACTAACAGAATATCTTCAATCAGATTCTTGATAATTCTGATAAACATGAGTTCTTGGAGAGAAACGAGTAGCATAGGGTTGTTTACATCCCTAAAGAGGTGTGAGTGTCAGCAGTACCTTTTTCATCATTTTCTTTATTATCATCATCATCATCAAAAAGTATGGTTTAGTTGCATGAGCACTAAAGATGGCCTAACATTGCTCTATATAAATAGCTTTTGATAAGTCTCTGACTTCACCAGGTCTCAGTTTCCCCAAATTTAATATAACAGGTTAGTTAGAGAATAAGTTCCTCGCCAGCTCTAGCATCCATTATTCTGTAATGCCAAGAATACATTCAATACATATTTATTAAGCACTTATTCCAGGAAGGCACTGAGAATTCAGTAACAAATAAGCTAACTCCAGTTTCTGTTCTCAGGGAGTTAAGTCTTTTGAAAAGAAAGACGGTATACCAATAATATCTTCAAGCATCATTACCAAGCCATGTGCCATAAACAGAGAGTTGTAGCTCACTGAGAAGCTACTAGTTTAAACAGAGAGCAATGGCACAAACAAGTCCAAAATCACAAGGGGAAAGTACTAGCTAATGAACATTTCTGTACCATTATATTGAACCTAAAATGCACGATATTTGTTGATCCTCATAGCCACTCCAGAAGATAATATATCAATCACTCCAATTTTTCAGAAAGGAAAACTGAGACTTAATTACCTGGGTAAGGTCACTAGTAGTAGAGCTGGAACTGGAATCTAGATAATCTCAGGTTTTCCAATATTCCAGGTTGTCTTCACAGAACATAACTATACTATAAGGAGTACAGTAAACACACTATGAAGTGCAGTGTATCACATCAATGACCACAGAGGATAAGTCATTGAGGTGTCCCTAGATGCAAACATATTTAGGAGAGATATTCATTCATTCATTCAAAAAGTATTTGTTTAGTGGCAGCCAGGTGCAAGGTGGACAAATGTGTATTTGACCTTGGGTACACATGTGGACATTTCTTAAAATGCCAAAAAGTAGATTTTAATCAGATCCTAGAAATTTTGGATTTAAATACTAAAGAAGTAGCACCTAAATGTGTATGTTCCTGGGAGGAGAAAGGGATTTGTAGAGCTGCTAAAAGAATAAAAATTAAAAGGAAAAAGAATATGAGAGGAACTTTTTCCTATCTATGAAATGCCCTTAATTTGTTCAATTTAACATTTAATTCACTGAGATTACACTGTAAAACCTATCAATTCTGATTAGTTGAAATGGATTACACCTTTAAATAAAACCTTATCTATTCAGACTCTCTGAAAATATGTTCCACTAAATGAACAAGAGGAAAATATCACTTTTCTCATATTGTTATAAATGACAATAGAAGAGTCCAGATAAATGAAGTGCAATCCATCTTTAAATAGTGTGATTTCAATCCCCAGAATTCAGTTTGTTAGTTCTTTACCTTTCCTTACTAGTTATTCCAGAAGCATGCCTTATAACCAGCATTTATATCCATGCTGTTTCCTAACAATAGCCGAGGCTACTTGAAATTCTGTTGTCACAACCCAATTAATCTTTAGAATAAGTACCTTTAAAGAGAACTTTCACTTTAGGATTCACTTCAGCAAAACAATGACCTCCCAAGAGTTGATTTAATTTTTATGAAATGTAAAGCTGAATTCAGGATGTTGGAGGAGATGATGGATATTGTTATGGTTTGGGCTATTTTGGGCAAACTATGCCTGAGAAAGGCTGGGGAGCAAAGCTAGCTAAGGAGACAAAAAACACCAAGGAGATGCTACTCTCCACCAATAAAATGAGGACTGGGGCCATAAGGAAGAAGTGATTGAAAAGAGGTTGGGTACAAATAATCTTAAGCCTTGGGCCTCTTTCTCCCTGGGTTCACACAGCCACACTTTTCTAAACCATCATCCATTCAGTTCTCTTCATGCTCTTTGCTTTAACCCTCTGCAGTGAATTCTGTTTCCTGCTGAGCCCCTAACTGATGAATTGACTAAATCAGTGGCAACCCTCTCTCAAAATTCATGACTCTCTCCATTTCTTGGCTTCTCCCTTGCCACCATCATCCACTTCAGTCAGTTGTTTTTAATTCACAAACCTTTTTACCTTCACAAGAAGAAATCATGCTGAAGAGATTATATAAGACAATTAGCAAACTATAAGAACATAATGTCAGCTTTATTTGGTTTGAATTACTGTCCAGTCTTTTCCTGATTCCCCCTTTAGCTAGAGAAGGCAATCTTTGGCTCACTCTCCTCATGTTCTGCCAATTTAAAGCCAGAGAAGTTGAAGCTCCCATTATTCTAGTTATGGTCCATTTGGTTCCCAACTACCCTCTTAGGACAGAAAACTGGCCTATAAACCTTCTTACTTGGATTTTAATATTTTAGTTTGTCTGTCAAATGGGAGTATTCCAAGAACCTTTTATCCCTGTCTTTAATTAGTAAGGCCCAACCCAAATAAATAATCACCTAAAAGTTCTCCAGGCTGCACATGTAGCCTAGACCATGTGGCTGACTGCTAAAATGAAATAACCGGAGGAAATCACATTAAATAGCCACCCAGAAGAACCTAAAAGCTGACGGTGCTTTCCCTGAGACAGGCATAAAGACCTGCAAAAGGCAACCCCACGTGGGAGGAGGTAGCTGCTAGCTGGAAGGTGGAAAACAAAGGAAGAGCAAATTAAGTAAGGAATGTTCTTATGCTTATTTTTTAAACTGTGTGTAATGATAATGGTACATAACGTGAATAGGCAGGAAGTTGAGGAAATTATACACACACATCTGAATTCATTGTCAAGACCACATTAGTCACTTCCTAGGGATGAAGTTTTAGAGACCTCACCAGGTCTAGATATGGAAATTCAAGACATAACAACTGAAGTAGTCTTTGTTTTCTTTTTTCTTCCTTTCTTTCCTCATTTCTTTATTTCCGTCTTTCATGAGAATTTGTATGCCCTCCATGAAGCATGATAAATAAAATGCCAATATAATCGAAGTTTATACACCCTTCTCAATCTCATTCCCACCTTTACTCCTAACTGGCTTGATTTCTTAGATTCCCATTTATTTTTCCTGCTTCTCTTTATATGTGTGTACCCTTATACAACATATTGCACTGTCATTTTTGTATGTTTTTAAATACAATGTAAATATTATACTGTTTGTCTTCTACAACAGGCTTTTTTCCTCAGTATTATGTTCAAAAGATTCATTCATAATTAGAAATATATTTACTGTGAGATTTGGCAAAATGTTATCCAAAGCATTTGCACAATTTGCTCTTACTTTGCTCATTCTTTTCAGAATTCAAGTAGATTGTTCCCACGAACGTATTTCAGCATCTACTTGCTATTTGCTAATCACTATTATAGGTGATGAGGACATTATCCCTGTGCTGAGGACATTATCCCTGTGCTGAAGGAGCTCACAGGGATTTCAAAAGGCAGGAGTGTAAATTAAAAATTATACCATGCTCTATGTGCTCTAATGATGGATCTTCAAGGTGCCATGTAGGTAGCTGAGTGTACAAGAGTAGTGAAAGGAAAAGACATCCTTGGCCTCCATGACAATATGTACAGACACTAGGTGGGAAAGAGGAAGGTACATATGCGAGGGGGGAGTAGAAAATCTGGTTTAATTACAGTAGAGGGAGCCAAGGTTGACCCTAAAGAGTTGCATTGGGTTTGTAAAAGTTAAGCTTTGAAGGTCAGGCTAAGTAATTTCATTTACTCTTGTAGGAAAAGAATGAAGAGTAACTAGGAGGAGGTTGAAGTAGAAATGTAGTACTATAAAGTTTTTTAAAATTAATTCTGGTATAACAAATGAACTCAAAGAGAGACAGTTTTGTGAGAGAGAGAACAGTAAGTACAATATTTTAAGAGGGAAAAATGCCAAGATTCTAAACTAAATTATGGTGTTGGGAACAGGAAGAAAGAACCATCTTGGTAATCTTTCAGAGGTAGAAAGTAAACTCTAGGCGACAATGACATACAAAAGACAACAGAGGTGGGAACAGTCTAAACCAAGTGGAGGCAAGAAGGGGGTGTATTGTGTGTAGAAAATTTAAAAGTAGTAAACAGAATTTATTCAGACTCACTCTGCTTTTGCTTATGAACATAGGCCAGCAACTCTAAACAATGTCAATGACAAAATGCTCCTCCCAGAAAAATCTTTTGTTGTTCAAATTCTGGGCAGTTGCTGTGGTTACTGTTGAGTTCTAATAATGTAACAAATATGTAAGCTTCAAATTAGCACATTCCAATTACTTAACCTTTGATAAACATGGTGTTCAACACAAAAAATAACTTGGAAACTTTGAGTCCTGCAGTCCATCCCAACATAGGTGGGGTCTGTGAGTTTAGAGAGTAAATTTATAACAGTTCATAATTATATAAGGTCACTTCTGATTTGAGACTCTAATCTCTGTGGTATTCCACATGCCTGCATTTAAAACACAGATTTGAAATAAACACAGAGAGCACAGTGACTATGAAAATGAAGAGACAGAACTTGAGCACATAAATACTGCCATTCTGCATGCAAACCATTCTCTGATTCTGGCAGAATTCACTCTTTTGACAGCATTTCCAAAATATATTAATGTAATTTAAAAATATTAATACATTGCTTTTTTCCTTTTACTTTCTATAATCTTTATCATTAACTGAGACACAATATGAGGACAAAAATAGGTTTTGAAGAGGCTGTAATAATGTTGGCATGGGACACATTCATGTCCATGAGCTTATAGAACTGGAGATGGACTTGGGTGACATGCCCTTGGAGAGAAGAGGGTGACATAAAAGAATGAGATCAGGGATGTGTAGAGAGATTTGGAGACACCAGAATATAGATGGAGGATGAAATTTTGGGAGGGGTTCACATCATCCGGCAAAACATGTAGATAGAAAAAGGAAATGTGTGCCTTGGAGGTACCCTGTAGAACACCAACCACATAGGGGCAACAGAGGAAGAGAAACCCCCTAAAAATCTAAGAAAGAAAGATGGGCATGAGAAAAATCAGAGGAAAGAGTTGTCTTGGAAACCAAAAAAAAGAGAGAAATTCAGGGAGGGGATTCAACAATGTCAAGCACTAAAATGAGAACAAGTATGACTGGGAAAGCCAAGCTATGGATTTCTTTTTCAGCTCAGTGTCAGTGGTGTAATGGAGGCAGAAACCAGATGACTGGTAGCGGCATTGACTGGCATGAGGGAAACAGAGCCAGTGTGAATGAACTCATAAGGTAGTGGACCTGAGGGAAGGTGTCCTTAGAATCTGAGCTCAGAGGAAGAAGTAAAGTCTCATTCAACAGAGGACCCAACACCTATCTGTGTTCACTATCTCCCTTCATAACTGGACGTGTGAAAAAAATGGATAGTGCTATAGTTTGTATTGGAGTGCCCCCACAAAGATATACATGTTCAAGTCTTGGGTTGTCAGCCTCCAGTGTTATTGGGAGATGGTGAAACCTTTAGAAGGTAGGGTCTAATGGAAGGCACTTAGGTCACTGGAGACCTGACCTTAACAGAGATATTGGGACCTCCGTCCCTTCCTTTCTCTCTCTTTGCTTCCTGGCTGCCATGATGCAAAGAGACCTCTTCTGCAATATGCTTCTACCATGATGTACTGTGCCATGACAGGCCCAAAGTGACAGAGCCAAGAAATCTGAAACTGTGAGCCAAAGTAAAACTTTCCCCCTTAAAAGCTGATTTGTCTCAGGTATGTTGTAAGAAAAAGCTGACTGACCCAGATGGTATGGTCGGGAGAGATAATATGGTATGATGCAGGGTCTGAAGGCCACAGATGTGTGGGTCCCAGAGCACAGAGCACATCTTTCCTGCCACGGGTAGCACTGCTTCTTCTGGGATGGGCAAAAGGACATAAGGATGCATCAAGACAGAGGGGAATTTTACAAAGAAGAAGAGAGCTGGAATGAGATTTTCTGCCCAGTTGCCTCTGTGTTCTCGTTTAGAGTCAAGATCATCTGCTGAGATTAAATGGATGCAATAGAAATTTGGAATGCATTTCTCCTTTCTTACTAATTCATAGTAGCATTCCCTCAGTGATGCATAAACATATAAGAAAGGAAGATCTTTCCTGCTAGTCACTTTCTATTTTGCCTCTTGAGGGATCCAGGTTGAGGGTGGTACTGAATGAAGTACACAGAGTCCTTCAAAACCAAAGCAGTTTCATCTTCTATCCAGGGGAACGGACAAAACATCCCAACCAGTGAAAAGTACTACTAGTTTCCCTGAGTCCACTGAAATCATGTCATTTATAGACAATTCAACCTCCAAACTTCTTGTAAAAAAGAAAAGATAATTTAGGCAGATATTTGCAAGACTGTGGGCCATTAAATGTAATGAACAAACTGTATCATCCATGAAAAGCACTTAACTCAGTGCTGGTGTCAGTCCATAAATATTAGCCATTATTGTTCATAAAAATCCAGATGAAGATGACAGAGATATGTGTCATCTCACAACATTGATTGCTTGGAAATCGTTAAGAAGTCACATCAAAATCCCCCAAATGCCTGTAAATCTAAGGTTATTTCTCTTTACTCATTATTATAGCTGGCCTTTGTGGGCTACATCTCTTCCTTTCTTGGAAATGTGCCCATGGCATTTGCCCCAATAAATTAAATAAAACTGAGCCAGTTTTCAAATAAAAAAAAAATCTGGCAGAGACTAGGTTGTGTAACCATAGCTCAGAAGGCAAGGAGTGGAAAGGATAATCCAGTTACAGGAGGCAAGTAAGGAGAATCCAGAGCAAAAGGCCAGATGTTAGCAAGAGATTTATTTCAAGACAAAAGAAAAAAGACACCACTGAAGCCTCATTATGTTATGTAAGTGGCAATCACTACTATAAATGAACAATTCAAAAATTATTTCAAGTAACTTTTCAAGGAGAAAATTAAAGAAATATTAATGAACATAATCATTCCCAAATCCAATACTTCAAAGGAAAAATCTGTATGGCTTTAGGGGCTGTTAACTTCCTTGTTTGATTCTTTAAATTTTGCACATAAAGAGGGCTTTATTAGCAAAAGTAGTATTTCAACAGACCTCAAGTTTGTTGGTATCTATGGTCCAAGTAAATGTTTGATGAATAGGTTTTGAGATCTGTGAGTGGAGCAATGGTTTCCACCCATGAGAATACCCATTAGTCAATAAAGAATAATGAGGAATAGCCCCATAAGTGTGGCATTAGTACTATGAAAATAACTTCTCTCCACTCTACTAAATTAAAGGATCAGGCTTAAGATTGTCCAGACATCTCTGTGTTCCTCAGAAATTCTCATGATCTGAGTCACTGTCCTTTCATTGGTAATTCAATTGAGAGCTGGAGTGTTTTGTAAACTTGACAAGGTGTGGCAGACATGGGCCTAAAGCAATAAGCACAAAGGTGGCTCTCAGAGCTAGTTAGGAGAAACCAGCAAAATGGTGCATGTTAGCTTTTATCCTAGTTTTATCGCAACAATCTTAAGAAGAAATGCCTTTGAACTGGGTATATCTTGGGAATGTTGAAACCAGTTTCTTAATCAAGCTATGGTGAAATCACTGTCAAAATCTAAAACTTAACTATGTCTATTAAAATGTGGGGAATTTCAATTACGCAAATAAGAGCTTAGACATACCCAAGGGAGGATACATGGGTAATTTTCTCCAGATTCAAGTAAAATCAATCAAGAAGCCAATGTCTGTATAAGCACATTGCATAATGTATTTAACTCATTTGGGCACTTTGATCATAGGTCTGTATATGAGAAAATCAGGATATGTAAAGCCCTATGTGAAAAAAATAACAGAACCTGATAGCCTTGTTCTGATAACAGAATAAAAGTTGATAGCTTAAAATTGGGGGCTTCTTTCCATCTCAGACATTTTACCTTTTACTTTTATAGACACAGAAAAAAATGAAATGCCTCATCATCTAATAAATTCACTGTTCTTAGAAGTCATTTCTTCTCAATAAAGTCTAAATTGATATTTTTAAGTAGATTCAATTGGTTGATTTCCACTAGAAGATCTCTGAATTCTATCAGGTTCCAAATCTGCCCAATTTTCATGCAGATGAAAGTAGCATTGTACAGGACCCACAGACTCTGGGTGAGGGCATAAAGCTTTAGCCCTTAAGTGAGCATAATATTCTATTTAGAATAACTTTTATTGTGTACTGACAAAAAATGGAGCTCACTAACACTAAAACTAGAGCTAAAATCACTGTTGCCTAGAAACAAGAAGAAAGTGGAGTCACACACACACACACAAAAAAAATAACAAGCAGAAAGATAATTTAATGTGGGTTGTTATACTAATTTGGAAGATAGCAATGCTGGATATTGGTGCATAAATTTAGATTTCCACTTTTGAGCTTCCATAAATTAAAGAAAGAATTGGTGAATCAAAACTCTAAAAGTTTAATTTAGGAATGAAGATGAGTTGAGTTGATATTTGTAAAATGTTTATAGATCCTTAGTTGAAGACACAGTGCAAATGTCTATTCCAGTTATACGTCCAATCCTATTAGAGTAGGCAGCAGAGTTATAGAGTGTGCTCTTTGTAATGAAATTTTATTATAATTAATTTTTTGTCACTCGTTGGAACAGGAGATTACATCTGATTCTCTTTGGGTCATATGTATCTACTCAGGGACTACAGGTTGTGCCTCACACTCTCTGATACTAACTTTAGACACATCTTAAATCCCATCAATTTTTTACTATTATTGTTTGTTTTAATGAGTAATTGAGTACCTTAAATTTGTAGAGGATGCTATTAGAGCATTTAAATAGTTTAGTCAATTAGGAATTTCAATAGAAATTATGACGCGCACAGAGATTCAATGCCTGTGTAAAAATTAATGGCTTGTGGTTAGTTAACTAACTCATCTGTGACAATATTTAGAAAATAGAGTGAGATTTCTCTGAAAATTTTTAACCTAAAATTGAATTACTTAGCTTGGTTCTCACTTTATTTAATAATTCCAAATGACTTTTAGAAGTTAACCACATCCAAAGGGTGCAGACTGGTCTGTTCTTCAAAATAGCATGATTTTAAATTTTCAAGAAAAAAATTTTAAGAAAAAATTCTGTACAATGACATCATTGTTGGTATGAGTCTAGTGTTCTCAAAGGGACTTCTTCAAATAAGGACAAAAATGATCACATAGTTACATAAATACTATCCCTTTGTTTAAAAAACAGTCTTAATTTTTTATAATTCTATCTCATTAAATAATTAATATTATGATTGCATAATGGGCTTCTGGAAATAATGCCTTCTACAATAACACCTATACTTTCCCAAGTCCCTTTAAACATGAGTTCACATGTGGACATCCCATAATCGTTTCCTTTTAAACTTCTCTCTGGTTCTGATTTCTACAAATGGAAATTAGGCAAGTTCACAAACACTGATTTTTTTTTTTTTAACTACAAGCCAGACCTCATGCTACTCCTAACAAAGTAGCTAAATGGGAATTTTTATTCTTATTCTTCACAGGCAGAAGTAAATGGTATTGATTAATCCAATTTAGGGAGGTGGATTATTGGGGATTGAGCCCAGGGTCACTTTATCCCTGAGTTACAGCCAAAGTCTGACTAAGTTGCCAAGACTGGCCTCAAATTTGCTATCCTCCTCCCTCATTCTCCTGAACTGCTGGGATAACAGGCAGGCACCTCTGCACTGCCTTAATCCAATCTTAATGGTAGAGCAGGAGGAAAGCTATAATAATGGAGAGACATAAAATGTCTCTTCATAAAATGATTTTGTGGACAGTAACTAGTCAACATGAAAATTTTTTTAAAACAAATTACTTTAAAAGGAAATATTCTCACTCAGTGGTTTCATACATTAATAATCTATATATTTTAAAGTATTGTGTTCATTTTCAAATATTTTTCTGGGTTTAAAGATGATTGTGTACACATTTTATCTATTTCAGCCTGCTTCACAACGTCTATAATAACAAAAAACTTGGAAATAACTTAAAAATTCAACAAGAAAGACTTGGCTGAATATACTAATAGTATATTAAGAGTTCAAACTTGAAAAAAAAAAAAGGATCTAAAGCCTGTGTCCTCCATTTCTTATATGTGTTTTTTGGGTCTATAAGTCTCTATAAGCCACAAATTCCCTATATGCAAAATGCAGATAATAGAGCCTACTTCATAAGTCTGTTGTGGGCTAAAATGAAAAATTATGCAACATGACCTACCCAGTGTCTTAAATATGTTCAATTAATTAAAAATTAAATTCAATTATTTATTTATTTATTTATGAGGGGCAGCATGTTATAGTGGAGAAAGAAGATTTAGATCAGTCTGAACCTCTTACAAAGTTGAATGACATTGATGGTAACTCATTACAATTATCATTATAATTATTATACATGTCCTCTGAAGTTTGCCTATTAGTTGTCTTCTGTAGGTCAGTCTTCTCACATAGGAAAGAATGTGCCATATGGCACCTAAACGATCAACTATAAGATTTCTTCTCTTGCTCAGGCACTCATGTGCATACCCAAACCCCATCTTTGTTCATTAAATTCTGGAGAATCTTCCAAAAGAAAATAGCCATCAATTTAGTTTGTGAGAAGACCAATTCCCACATGCCACTAAATAACACAAGTGTTAGAATTACTATGCATAATGTTTATTAACCAGAAGCAAAACTGAGAAATATAGCTCTGCTTTCATTCTTGAAAATATTTGCCTTTTATTATTGTAAAAAGTTAATTTACCAGTTTCTGTAGAATTTCAAGAAAAGACTCGGTGAAAAGATCCCAGGATTCTCGGGCCATAATGAAATATTTCCACACAAAGAAACAAATTTGTCTTCCTTCAGGGTAATTAAACTTCTCTAAAACCATTTAACAACTCTATTTCAGGGAATTTCTAAATAGGCTCTAGTGGTGGCATCAGAATCTCTCCATGCCCAGAGCTTCCACTTCCCTATATGTTGCATGCATGTGAGTTTTTAAGTGGTAATGCTTGCCCTCTGAAGAGAGGAATTGGAAAATGTAATTCATTCAGGTGGACATTCTCCAGCAGGAAAGGAATTTGCTAGATTTCCACCCTCCACCCCATCCCTTTCTTGGCAGGAGGCCAAATGACTGCTCAACACAGCCCTATCCCTACCTCCCTTTTTTCTTCCCATCTCTCACAGTATGAGACTGGAGCAAGTCATCCTTCACCCAAGGTCATAGCCTCACCCAAGGTTATAGCCTCAGCCTGGGGAGTAGTAGATAAGTGAATAATGAGTAATTCTCCAAGTGAAGTTTTCTCCTAAATTTGGCACAACATAAAGATTTCATCTTGCATGTAGTCAGTCCAACTGGACTATTGAGAAATACTTAAGACCAGCCCAGCCCTAGCAGAGAGCAGTGGGTAAGTTAACAGTATATACCAATGATTTGCAAAAACTTATCTCAAGTGTGCTATGCTGGTCCAAACCATTCAAATCACCTAATGTTAGCTGAGAAATTAACATACACTAAGCACTGTGAGAGATGTTTTCTATACCTGGTGGAATGAATATCAGAATCTTGGGGGCAGCTTTTTAAAACTGCAGACCCATTTCAATTCTTCTATAAATCTAAAGTTCTTTTAAAATACAAAATTTATTTATTAATAAAATCCCAATTACTTGGCTTCATTATTAGAAGTACTGAATCAGAAGCTCCTCAGATGAATATAATATGGTCAGAGAGCTTGGAAACCAGTTTTGGGGATTACTGAGATGACTAATATTAAGACCCATGCTAATCTAAACTACTCTTATAACTAAAACCCTGCCACTTGCAAAATGTAATGCATTCGTGGGTCATCAAATCAATTTTATGGATTACAAGCAATATTCATTTTTAAATAAAATGGAGACGTTCAAGTTACAGCACACATAGTAAGTTATTTACTTATGAATCTCTGAGGTACATACAACCTGATACTTATACACACATATATGTCTAGATTAAGGTCTATATTGGTATCACTGTAGATGTGGATATGAATATCTAGAAATAGATATAGGCAAACACATCCATCTGTCTACTACATCAGAGTGAAAACATGTATGTTTTACTTTATGACAATACCTAAAAACATGAAATTAGATGATCTAAATTAAATGCTTCCTGCTGCAATTTTAATGCCTTTTCCTCTCTTTTATTACCTCTCAATTTGGAAAAACTGAGAAAAAGACTTACCATCAGCCACAAACTCTCCATTATAAATTATAAATTGTCCCTCTCAGCTTCCCTTCCTCTCACTTAAGTGAAATATCTTTTCTTCACAGACAATGTCATTATTCTCTATTAAACCTTAAAATGAACATATTAAATTTGGGGTCTACAAAGGTGGTATTTTTAAAAATTTTTTTTGCAGTTATAGATGGATAGCATGCCTTTATTTTATTTGTGTATTTTTTTATGTGGTGCTGAGGATTGAACCCAGTGTCTCCCGCACCCAAGGCAAGCGCTCTGCCACTGAGCTACAGCCCCAGCCCCAAAGGTAGTGTTTTTAATGCTGTGCATGGTGTCTAGTCATTCTTTATTTACAGAAAAAATAATAATAAGAGGAAATGGGTTTGTAGAGCAGTCAGAAGGAATTCAGCCAGATATCATGAAAAATTTCCTGGTAGCCAAGACAGTACAAACTACAATGGGTCCATGGAAGGGGGGTGATGTTGAATCTCATACTCTGTAAGACTGTGAAAACAATCACCATTCTTTTCTGTCTGGAATTCTTCAGATGGAAGCCTGTCTGAAGGGTCAGAGTGCACTTCCAGGCCTATCATGACATTTCTGCCCTTCATCACAGAGACAGACCCAAAAGCACATTGAATACTTATCCTAAGCCCAATCACATAAACATCGGATCATTTCACAGTGTTTCTCAGCTGAAGGCACTGGTGATGTTTGGGGAGGGAAATTCATTATTGTGCAGGTCAACTGGTGCATTGAGAATGGTGCAACCTCCCCACAAGCCACTTAGCTTCTCTGGGTCTCATTATCTCATCACTAGAATAAAGGAAAATAATCTGTTCCTCTCAGAATTGTGAAATATATAATCAGCACCCAACAGGGCCTGCAAGTGTAAGAATTCATTAACTTTCTTACCCTTCCCTTTAAAATGTTAGAATCTGAAGAAATAAAGTTTTTAAGAGACCACATTTATGAAAGCTACAGCTCTACGTAGTTAGGCCATAGTCAGTAATTTCTGAAATCAGAAATCTTTGTTTATAGGGAACATAATGCAATTCCTCATCCTGATTAATATTCAGTCATGGTTGGTTTGGTTTGGTTTTGCTTTGCTACAAAATTTCTCTCTTACTGTTATTAAAATCTTCTTATTCACCTTTTCACTGATGGAACAGTGGTAAGGGTGTTCCTCCTCTCCTGCAAAGTGAAAGAAGAGGGAAAGAAATTATGCAACAAGAAACATTGTGTATACAACATCTATCACTAAATGGTAGTATAAATAGTTCAGTTTAGTATACTTTTAAAGACATATTTAGTTAGTTTAATAATCATCTTCTATTGTTTCTCTCAGAAAATACTGACCAAAATGGAACTTTTTGAGAATTAAAATGCTTTTTACTCCATCTGTTGCAGAAATGTGACACTGGATTCTTTCGCGCCCTGTCAGGAGAATGCTTACCCTGTGACTGTAACGGTAATTCCAATGAGTGCTCGGATGGCTCTGGATTCTGTGTGGTAAGTTGGGAACATGCAGGAGCAAACTGCTCTCTTTTTCCATCCTTCACTTTTTCCTGTAAAACACAACATGTGAACGCCTCCTGATTTTAAGTGGCCACCAAGGCATTTGCTTGAATGTGTATATGTGCTCAGAGGCTTGTGCCTCGCCACCCTCTGCAGCTGGTTTCCTGCTGTAGGCCAACAGTGATGGGATTATAGATGATACACAGAGGGGAACCACCCATCAAGATTCCTCTGTAATAGTATAGTTTGCCATATGTTTGACTTCATCACACATAAAGCAGAATAAAACAGTTGTTGCATAGCCTGTTATAAAATGTAAGATAATCAGGCCTATAGACCAAAATCAGTTTTTAAGTTTGAACCAAATGAAGATGAAGCTTTGGCCTTGTGATTTAATTCTGTGTTCAAGTCCCAAAGAGATTTTTTTCCTTAACTAAAATGAATTCCTCAAAAGGCTGTTCTTCAGTGAAACATGATACAGATAAAGACTGAAAAGCCTTCCATACCTGTTACATATTTCTCGTTTTCAATAAATGAAGAAATGACTTGGTAAATATGGCCACTGAAATATTTACTACAAGTGACTTCAGTAGAAGTCATGGGGGAGGCGGCATTTTTAAGTACTTATGCACTAAGATCATGGGTTGTTTTCCATCAGCCTTTTGATGTAGCAAGAAAACTCAAGTTTTAAGTTCCTATGTATGGGGCAAAAGAGCCTTTCTTAAACATCAAGAGTAGTTTTGCTTAAGCTACAAGAGCACTTATTTAAATACACTCAAAATTAGCATAATTGTCCCTATTAAACAGCCTCCAAGGTGCATATAGGAAGGTGCTATTTTACTCACACTTCACATTAAGATGCAAATCAGAATGCTTTCATTTATTTTTAAACCTTAAAGTTGCCATTTTTCTAGGGACAGAGAATTAAGAGGCATAATGCTAAATGTTGCTATCTCTTTGTAGTGTTTGTACAGTCCTCATATTTGTCTTCCCCTTCCCCCATCTTCTTAAACAACCATTACATCCAGGATGTCCTCCGTAGCAGTGTAGGCACATGCAGCTGCCAAAGTCTACCCCTATCTAATGCTTCCATCTCCGGTTTCCTGTTATTTTAATCCCAGTGACATTTGGAAAAGAAAAAAATCCCATGCATACACTTGAACTAATAATGTACATCTCTGATAATTTGACCAATTAAAATTTCTTCCGTTATCTGGTTTATTAAAACAAAACACAATAGGGACCCATCAAGCCTATCAGCTGCTGTTAAGCAACTGGTAAGATGAAAGACTGAAATAGACTAAAGGGGAACAAAGTCCCTTCTTCTGGTGCCTATCAAGAGAAGTGACAAAGCCTTTCTTCTTTACAATGACATTGTCAGGACAAAAGCAATCATGGTTTTATCTCTGACCTAGACATGAACTTCTGAGAGGGATGGTCATCGTGGGCTTTCTTCCCAGTTTCTGGAGCATATGAAGTTTTAATAAAATCCTTGGTATGGGCTAGGGTGTTTAACATTTATTTACATGTACACCCAGGGAAGTTCTTAATCTTCCTGCAATTACTTCATTCCAAGACAGAAAATTTAAATGAAAAGAAATAGCCGTTCTATTCTTCTTAATGGTAATTCCCTCATCCCACCCAGTCTAGAGAGAAATATACTTTATTCCCTGATTAAAGTTTAATATATACATATATGTATATTGTGTTTGAAATTTGAAGTAAAAAAAAAAATCTCCCACAATATATTCTCACAGAGATACCCATATTTGTATTCTTACAAATTTGATTTCAAAATGAAAAAGATATAATTTCTATTTAATTACATGTAAGTAAAGGAACAGAAAAGGCTTGCAAATACAGAAGTAATATTTGGTCACTTAATTGGCAAATGTATTGTCTATAGAGTCACACTGGAATGAAACTCATTTTTTCTGTTTCCTTTGATGTCCCTATTCCAGTCTACTAAGAGAGCAGGTTAAGGTGGGTTGGCTCCTACCCTGTCACCCCAGATTATCCTCAGCTTTCAGGGAGCCAGAGAAGCAGAGTCTCCAACACAAACACTTCGTGCATCGTATTATGATCACTAGTGTTTCAGTCCGTTTTTACAGGTTGCCTGATTTATCTCTCCAATCTTCCATAAGCAATCAAAAAGTAAAATCTTCTTTCAGTTTTTGCCTTTATTTTGAAGGGTTATGGAGCCCCTGTATCTTCAGTGTCTACTCCCATGTGCTTCTAATTATTCCTAAATTCCACTGTCAAGTTGATCTTATAATTTATAGACAGACTCTAACTAGTTAGTGAACTAACTCATTCACCAACATAATTATGCTACCATTTTAGACATCAGACAAGCAAAGACACTTCACTAGTAGAACACACATCTTCCCAATACAAAAAGGTGACTGAGTGAAAAAATGGCTTCAAAATCTATTATGTGTTGAACATTTTTTCTAAGAGGACCCTTTGCATTTTATCAGAACTACAGCGCCTTAGGCAGGGTTCTCGGTGGGGTGGGGCTCCAGAGGCTGGGCAATTCCAGTAGATAATGACCAGTCAGCTCTAGAAGGATCCCAGAAGGAAATACAAAATAAGATTGAGGGAGAAAAGCAGCTGGAAGCAGTCAGGTATCTGGAAGCAAGAATGTCTGGTCACAGATAAATCTGTATTTTTCTCCTAGCTCTAGAAGCTAGATACAGAGAACCAAGAAGGGGCCTAACTAAGGCAAGTTACCATCTAAAGAACTGACACTCAGCAATTTGGAGAAAGCCAGAAGCTCATGCCTAGTACTGGAGTAGAGCAAACCTAACTTGAAATTTATCACTGAGCTCCTCAGCTTCCTTTTGATTAAAAATTGATTTGTCTATTGACTTAATGCATACATTTAACAAATATTTTTTAAGCACCAGCTCTGTGTCAGACCTTTTCTATACTCTGTGTTAAGTACTCCCACTGTGTGAACTGAAGGATCATAGTGACAGAATACCTACCTGAAAATGCTTGTGAACATTACCAAAGTCATGAAGCTTAAGACCACTGGACTGGGCTGGGGTTACAACCCAGCTCAGTGGTAGAATGCTTGCCAAGCATGTGTGAGGCACTGGGTTTGAGTCTCAGAACTGCATATAAATAAGCAAAATAAAGGTACATCAACAACTAAAAAAAATATTTTTAAAAAAAAGACCATTGGACCTTTAGAAACATGACATAACTCCCATATGTTCTGTGACAATAGAATAAAAAAGATTTCAGGATTTGTGTCAGCATTTCAGAAAAAACAATCCTAAATGTGAAGCAAATATTCAGATTTGAAACATCAGAAGAGCTACAAAATTATCATTAAGATCTATAAAAAGCACATCAAAATGTTAGATATTTTGAGTGGTGGTTTTATTATCTTCTTTTAGCTTTTGAGTATTGTACACTTGTCTAAATTTTCTGAAACTCCCTGAGTAGTTTTATAATTAAAAATATATTGGTATTTGGGCTGGGGTGATAGAGCACTTACCTTGCATGTGTGGGGCACTGGGTTCAATCCTCAGCATCACATAAACAAATTGTGTTGTGTCCATCTACAACTAAACAAAATTTTCTTAAATATATTGGTATTCAAATGGAGTTTTAGCCAATTCTAAACACAATGGAGAAGGAAGGTAACTGAATATATTGAAAACTAATAGATTTTTATTATTCTCAAAGCCTAATTAAAATCCTGTCAGAAAAGGGAAATCATTTGTAATTTCTTTAGGCACTACTGTCTTATTTTTTTAATTCTCCTTTATTACATGTGATGGGCAGAAACAAACCATGTATGTTCCTATAAGACTAAACATGCGTAGCAAAAAAATCACACTCATTTCCAAACCAAGAAGGAACCAAGAAGGAACTGAAAATACCGACATATCTTATTGTACTTGCAATTGTAAAATTGATATCTAGAACAAGAGCATAATCCTTACACTTCAGTTTTGATAATTTTTCAATACATTGAAAATGTAAAAATCTGAAATTTTACAAATAGTGATCACTCTAATCCTGTGATAGCTAAAATTCTGATATAAAAGCAGACTTACTTAAAAGATTGATAAGGATGAATAGTTAAGTGAAGTCTCTATTTTTTTTCCTCATTAACATAAGAACGAGACAGAAGCTAGATTCTCTATCCATTGTTAATTCTCCCTTTCACAACCTGAGCTTGATCCTCCTCTTGTATTCTCCACCTCACTTAATGACAGAGCAATTCTGTGGGTCCCCAATGCTTGGTGCTTAGAAGTCCCAAATGCTTCATCAACTTCCATTTCTTCTAACTAACATTCATTTTGACACCATATACAACTAGTGCAAACTAGGACAGAGCCTTCTCTCTTCTATGCCTGCTACTGCCTTCATTCTGGACTTCAGCATCCCTTCCTGACTGCTGCCCCATCTTCCCAACTGTCCTTCCTCTAATCTGCCTCTTGAACAGCAGTGGAGATGTCTTTCAACAATACAACCTAATAAAGGGACCCTCTTTCTAAAATCCTCTAGAAGTTTCTACTCCAGCCACCCCGAGCACACTGCCACCTAAACTTGCCTAACCTTATTCCCCAGATTGTGTGTGTGTGTGTGTGTGTGTGTGTGTGTGTGTGTGTTGGTGGTGGTGGTGGTGGTGGTAGGGATCTAGATCTGAGAGTTCTTGAAGGATGACTTCAAACCTAGGTCACATGTTACCACCTCCAGTAATCCTTCAACTTTCTCAGGAGTCCTCCTGAGAGGATGCATTTTCCTTATCTTTGTCTGTAGCAGAAATGAGCTTCATACTTGACTCACTCATAGCCCTGAGCGCACAATATGTTTTACTTATCTCTCTGTTTCTTGCACAAGTCCATGAGTTCCTCAAAGGCAAAAAACAGGTTGTCTTCATCTTGGTAACAATCATATCTTATTGTCTATCATGATAGCAACTTAATCCAGGTTTATTAAGTACATGAATGCATTGGTTACTAAAATGACAAGATAATCTAAATGCAAAAAAATTTTAATTGTGTAATTTATGAAATACTTTGTTCATTCCTTTATTGAAGTACGTTATACTATTGGGCTTGGGCCCAACCCTTAGTACCAGTAAGCAGTGCTATCAATACTAGGTATTTCTGTCTAGATCTCTGCTTCTCAGAGTGTAGTCTAAATAAGCAGAATTAGCAATATATTAGAGCTTGTTAGAAATGAAGATTCCCAAATTTCACCCAAGATGTCCTAAATCAGAACTCATAGTGTCACCAGACCTTTAAGGGATTTGTGTGCACTTTGAGGAAGAAGAAGTACTGACTAATTCAGCGAAAAGCTTTCATCAAACTGTATGGTTTTACGTACTCTTTGTGCTCTTTTGATTGAAGATACTATCTCTATTGTTTGTATTTGCTAAGAGTTGCTTTGTGGCCTAAGATATGGTCTATTTTAGAGAAGGATCCATAGCTTCTGAGAAGAAAGTGTATTTCAGTCATTGATAGATGAAATATTTTATATATGTCTGTTAAGTCTGAATTATAAATTGTATATTTTTAGTTCTATAACTTCTATAGTTAGTTTTAGTTTGGAAAATCTATCCAGTGATGAGAGAGGCATGTTAAAGTTGCCTATCCAATATTATTGTGTTGTCATCTATTTGATTTTTGAAATTGTGAGGGGCTTGTTTGATGTATGTAGATTCTCCATTGTTTGGGCCATAAATGTTTAAGATTGTCATACTTTGTTGATGTATAATCCCCTTAAGCAGTATGAAATGGCCTTCTTTGTCCCTTCTGATTAACTTTGGCTTGAAGTCCATTTTATCTGATATGAAGATAGAAACCTCTGCTTGTTTATGAGATTCATGTGAATGATACGTTTTTTCCCATAATTTTACGTTCAGTATGTGGATGTCCCTGCCTAAGAGGTCTCTTGGATGGAACTGGAGACTATCCTGCTAAGTGAAATAAGCTAATCCTCAAAAAACAAGGGTCAAGTATTCTCTCTGATACGTGAATGCTAATATATAAGAAGGGAGGGGGAGACAAAAGTAGAAGTTCATTGTATTAAACAAAGGAGAATGAAGGAAAGGAAGGGTGGATTGGAGTAGGAAAGACAGTAAAATGAATTGGACATAATCTTCCTATGTTTATATATGAATGCACAACCAATGAAACTCCACATAATGTACAACCACAAAAATGGATCCTAATTAGAATAAGTTATACTCCATATATGTATATGTCAAAATATACTCTACTGTCATGTATATGTAAAAAGAACCAAAAATTTTTTTAAAAATGAAAAAATAAAGAATAAAGATACAAGAGCTTTTGTTCACTGAATTTTAAATTTAAACTGAAAAAATTATAATACTTACAAATTTATTTAAAAATAGCATAATAAATCTATTGCAAATTAACATAAATCATGTTTTTATAAAAGATAAGTGTATTTTACAAATTTAAAATATGTCTAATGTCTGGCTTAAAGGAAGGCAGTTGGATGACTAGTATGGGTGAGGCTCTGGGTTCAATCCTCAGCACCACAAAAATAAAAACAAAAAAGGAAGCAGTTGGATCCTTCTACCTGCTTCCACATCAGTCTGTGATGATGTGATGATGCCTATGTCAGGTACCTTCTAGAAAACCTTACCTCATGCACATGAGAAAATGAAAATCCAAAACATAGATGAAATATTAACTTATCTGGAAAACAGGTTTGACCTCTTTGTATATGCATTGAAATCCATCAATCTAGTTTTGCATAAAACATGCTGACAAATCACGTGAAGGCTAATCTGACTCTTTGCAGCTCTTTTCCTACATTAAAGGTAGAGGGGCCCTGACGACTGAAATGAAGTAAATCAAATTCCATGCATGTCTGATTTTGTCCAAATGAAGTCAACTATTATGCATAACTATAATGTACTGATAAAAGGAAATCCTAATCAAGTACCTATGCTCATGTGGTAACCAAATGTATTTCCTCTCTTGTGAAGGAGTTAGAGTTAGTGCCTGAATGTCTTTCTTAACACTTACCTGCAGTCAATTGTCTAACTGTAACTTTCTTAACCACTGGTTAGAATGTTTATTCTATCTTTCGTTTTTTATTTTTTAGTTGTCAATGGATCTTTATTTACTTATATGTGGTGCTGAGAATCGAACCCACTGCCTCACACATGCTAGGCAAGCGCTCTATTACTGAGCTATAACCCCAATCCTGTTCTATCTTTAAATGAGACAAGTTTTATTAAAATGTAAACTCTCTCCCCAACCACATATTTTTGTCATTTTGTTGCCTGTTTTTCAAATGGCAGAGTATTGAAGGTTAAGGGGAAATTTTGCAATCTCAGGGTAAAAGATTTTCAGAGCAAGGACAAAACTGACAGGCCATCTAGACTAAATCTTCATTTTACAGATAAGGGAATACAGACACAGGAAGGTCGAGCAACTTGTTCTAAAGTCAACCAGCTAGAAAATGAAAGAACTAGAGACCTTTTTCCCTGCCTCCAGCACTCTGTCTGCCAATCTCCCAGAACGTACATCAATGCCTTCTAGGGAATTTCATAACAAACCTTTAAAAGAAGGCAGATGAGGAAAGTCAGTGTTTGCACTCTGATCTTTTAGAGGTCAGGAGAGATTTGATGGCTTTGCCCTTGAGGGTAATTGCTGCCCATGGCTGCTATGGAAGAATTAAAGTTCCAACAAGGAATCCAAAGCATTCATCAAGCCATAAGGGGACAGAACTGGGAATTTTCTCATTTTTGCAGCTTGATAGTCAATTTGGGCACAAACCATGGCCTAACAACTTATGACGGGCCTGTTTTCTACACAGATGGCTTTCATGTGTCCAAAAAGGACTCAGACAAATTTGACCTAAGTCTATGAATCACCCTGCTACATTGCTTATGGCTTGGTTTCATGGAAGTTGGACAAGGATCTTAAATTTTCTCAGGGATGAGAGATTGCCACCAATTTTGAGCTTGCTTTGGGTACAGATTAATTTCCTCGATTTGCTCCAAACACTAGTTTGTTAATTTTTCCTTTCCCCTTTGCTTCATTTCTTTCCCCAACAAGTATTTCCTGAAGGCTGACTTAATACAAGACAGTTTCAGGAACTATGAAGGAAATATATTAACAATCTCTCTCTGCATATTATACTTTATTTTTCAGTGTTCTCATTGATCGGGCAGTCTGAAAAAGCCTCTAAATTCTATTATGTTACCCAATTCTAATCAGGGTCCATCCTAATGGCTGATAAAATGCCTAAAGAATCTTCAGTTGGGATAGTCTGCCATCCATATTAGGATTCTTCCCTTTTGACTACTGATTTATACTTCCATGTTAGTTAGTCTTTCATTGCTGTGACCAAAATACCTAACATGTACAGTGTAAAGGAGGAAAGATTTACTTTGGCTCAGAGCTTTACCATGGTTGTCTGGCTCCATTGCTCTGGACCTAAGTCGAGGAAGAACATTATGGTGAAGGGTTTTGTGGAGAAAAACTGCTCAGCTCATTATAGCCAAGAAGCAGGGATAAAACGGGAGGAAAAGGGCTGGGAACAAGAAATTACTCTTCCGGGGAAAACCCCTGTGACCTACTGTCTCCAACTAGACCTCACTGCCCACAATTTCCACAACTTTCCAATAATCCATTCAAACTTTTAATCCACAAAATGGATTAATTCACTGATGAGGTTAGAGCCCTGATGATCCACTCATTTCCTCAAAGCCCCACTTCTGAGCATGGTTATATTGGGGACCATGCCTTCAACACATGAGCCTTTGGGGTCCACTTCATACCCAAACCATAATGACCTCATGTGAAGCTCAAGCTGTTAGTAAAATAGTCTGACACCTTCTCATGCAGTCACTCTGATTTTAAAAAGGAGCTTTGTTTCTATTATTAGAGAAATAAGAGGAATTTATCAGCCTCACCTCTGGAGCCAGATTGCCTGAATCTGAATCTCACTTTCCTGCCTATTATCTGTGTGACTTTGAGAAATTTACTTATTTCTATCTCTTTATATGTAAAATGCGGGAGGGGTTAGGAACTTACCTCAGCATTGTTGTGAGAATGAAAGTGCTTAAAGCAGTTCATCACTGTTAAATTATTCAGAACCACAAATAGCATATAGACAAAAATAAAGGCTCGGAGTTCAAACTACTGCTTTCCATCTTGCTTTCCCCAAGGTTCCTCCACAGAACACTGCTTGGAAAAAAAAAAAAAAAAAAAGCAGTTGTTCCATTAAAGCTCTTGTATCTAAATGTTATTAGGCAATTAGGAGGGTGCTTCCTTGATAGCATTTTAATTCTTATGGTATAATTCTTCACTGAAAACCCTATTCAACCTTCACATACCCTGGTGAATGTAAAGATGAAAGTATTGTCATGCGAAAGATATTTTGTCTTGTGTCATTTCATTCAATCCCGCAGGAGAAGGCTGTGTCTGTTAGCATCACTGGCTCTTACAGCAATAAACCCATCAGCTCTGCAGCTACTGAGGACCAACTCCATTCACATTAATGGCAATTCAGTGCTGAAAGACACAGTGTATGGGGGAGAGGCACTGAGGCTAGGAACATGTACAATGTGAGTTGTGGGAAGAGGGAAGGACACAAGAGAGAAGAATAATGGAAGGTTTTCTGGAGATTTTGAAGCCTGGTCTGTTTCAAAATTGTATGAGGAAGAGGCATTACAGGTAGAAGGATCAGCCTGTTTTGCACTTTCCTTCCTATTTATTATCCTTACTACAAATGACAAAATCATGCAAATCAACCTATTTACTATTTCTTATGTGTTGTTATCCAGGATACTGACTTGTTTGCAGAATGTTCTTTATCTATCTGCCTTCTGCTTAATTTGTGTCACAGTCTGACATATTATTTTCCTCAATGCCTATAAATCCTTATTGTTCCCATTGTCACAGGCAAGCACCAAGGGGGTATTTTTTTTCCATTTCATATTCATCCCAAGTCAGTAAGCTGATGCTTCTGGAACATCCAGGATTTGATCTTTCTAATTATCTATCAGAATTGAAATGAGTAACGGATGCATAGTCCCTTCTGCACACAGACTCTCAAGAGAGTCCCCAGGCTGTTCATGTGCACACTGAAGTTCAGGATGAATTCATCTACCATTTGTCTACACTTGCTAGCATCATCTGGGGCTTACATGGCTCCTTTGTGCTGCCCCCCACCCCATCTATTCTATCAAGTGTGATGTCTCTTTGTTTAAAGTATTGCTGGGTTGCTACACTTGCTGTCTGCAAAATTTCTTCTGTCTCCTTACCAATCTTTCTTTTTTTGTCTCATAGCACTGCCAGAGGAACACGACAGGGGAGCATTGTGAAAAATGTCTGGATGGTTATATTGGAGATTCCATCAGAGGAGCACCCCACTTCTGCCAGCCATGCCCCTGTCCGTTACCCCACCTGGCCAAGTAAGTCCTAAAAGAAGATGGTCTCTTCTAATGTATATCCCCATTTTTCCCTATCTGAAATTTTTCCACAATCAAAACCTCATATTGAGATGGGACTGAAAAATATATAGAAAAAGTCTCTAATGCAAATGCACTTTGGGGAAACATAAGCATGTGCAATATATGTAATGAGGTGATGATTCTGTTCCCAAAATACTGGAGTGTCTCATCAGGTCATGAAAGGCTCCCAAGTTCCACAGCAAGGCTGGTCTCACCTTTTCTTAGCTATCTCTAGACCTAGAGAGATCTCAACTGGTATTGCCAACAGTCTCGTTATAATATAGCATTTTTGAGTAGTATCACTTCTTCTGACTCTCAGAGTAAAAATGTCCCTACATGAGGCAACCAGTTGTACTTTTCAATCAGAATTAGAACACAGATCAACAGAATGCATCTTTAAGGTCAGTTGGCTCACAGAAGACTCAAAAAAAAAAAAAGTTCTCACTAACTTCTGACTATATTTTAACCTAAGTAAGAAGTTGAAGAGAATATACATGCATATTAATGGAAAAAGTAGAATTATTTTTCATCACGTAAAATGTTTAAATCCAGTAACAAAGTCATGTCTGTCCATTTTATTGACTGAAAAGTGGTGGTAAGTAAAATTTAAATGGGGTAATGATGATTGGTTTTCCAAATAGCAACCAATTCTCCAATTTTCTGATACCAACTGGGTGTCCTATAATCAATTCAGTTCTGACTGTTAGTATCTGGAGTTAGTGCATACCCCTGAGGTTAAGGAGTCAGTTTCACAAGACTGCTCCCATTTCAGCTTCCAATCAAAAATGGGGTCTCCTAGCTACCCAAACTTAGGTCCAGCAGACTACAAAGGTGGGGGCTCCTTGAACCCTTCCCTCAGATTAATGACTAGAATGACTCATAGAACTCAGAACAGTACTATACTTATGATTACAAATTTATTATAAAGAACTTAGGAACAATCAAAGGAATAATTATAAGGAAAATGTGGAGGGGAGACAGAAGGAGAGGGTACAGAATCCACACCTACTCCAAAGACACATCCAGGTGTACACAATGACTTCCTAAAAAAGCTGAAGTATCTCTCAATTCCCCACTTCTCTCTCTCTCTCTCTCTCTCTCTCTCTCTCTCTCTCTCTCTCTCTCTCTCTCTCC
>NW_025999842.1:30950131-31085186 GCF_001458135.2 Marmota marmota marmota | reverse complement strand
ATTCCCCACTTCTCTCTCTCTCTCTCTCTCTCTCTCTCTCTCTCTCTCTCTCTCTCTCTCTCTCTCCAACCCACCCACACACAAACACACCCATTCTCACTGATAAAGAGAAAGAGAGAAGATGGCAACCAGATTTCTCTCTCATTGTTTTCCTTAATTGAATACCAATATTGACTAACATTTCATTCAAGAGTTTATGACAGAAGCCTGACAGTTGATGATGTCAGAAATTATATAGCCCATTTTTCCTTAGAAACCATTAAACTGCCTCCTTGGTTTGTGATCTTTCATGTCTGATAGTATTAATAATGTGTGCAAGATAAATGGCACTGAGTATGAGAGTAAAAAAACACAAATATTAAATGTTCCGCTTTTTTCACTCAAGGATGTCCTGATTTATGAGCTCCCTTTTGCCTCATCTAGGTATAATCTTTAATTGTTCATTAATATTCTCCTCTGGAACATGAGTCCTAGCCACACCTGATCTTTATCACACTTCTTCCCTGCCGTGGCATAGTTATTTTGTTAAATATATTACCTTTAACTTTCTAGTAACCAGTTCTGGTCATTCAAGCATGTAAATATAGATACTGTATAGCATAATCTGATCAAAAAGGGTTTTATAAGCTTTGAACTACTGGCAATTTCTTTGGAAAGTAACATGAACTAAGAAGGCATTCTCAGATGTTTTCTTCTAATTACATTGTCTCATTTTTGCACTTTTTGCCCCCCTTCCCCTGACAAAGATTTCTCATGTAAATTATCTGACATTAATGTCTTGAGATACAAAGCTTTTAGAACATCATTCCCTTTGGACTAAGACTTGGAAACATGAAATCAATCTTACAGTATACTTACTGAGCACTTATTATGTGCCAGTATAAAAGCTGATATTTTTGAGAACTTATTATGAACCAGTCGTGTACTAGTTATTGGTGATACAGCAGTGTATAAAACAGTCAAAAAGTCTTGTCTTCATTAAAATGGACAAAATACAGCAATTTTTGAAGCTCCTACAGTAAATGACTTTACCTTTTGAGCCCAATTATCCAGTATTTTACTTGAACAAGAAGCACTTCTGAAGGCTGTTAGCTTTTTCCAATAAATGAAGCAGAGACTTGCCAGTTGGATAATGAGTCTCCTTAAAAGTGTCCTAAAGAAGGAAGCAGTTGCCAAAGATATGGAGCACAACCATTTCTACCCATGCTCTGTGTGTGTGAGTGGATCCATGGTTCAAAGCAGCAGCTGAGGGACCTCGGCAATATGTTCCCAAGTTAGTGCGTATTCACAGAGAGGAAAACAGATTTGAGGTCAAAAAACCTACTGCAAATTAAAACAGAAAATGTGTTACTTATAAGTAAACAGCATTATGTGGTGGGGAGAGGAATTAGGAAGAGTGTGAAAGACTCTGAGATTTTACAGAATTTTCTCTGTAGCCGCAAAAGTTCTACTGATGGGGAAATACTGGCTATCAAAGGGTAGAAAGTGGGCAACCTATGATCACAGCACTAAAAACATTTGCTTGGGTCCTATAAAGTTCTAACCTTTGATTTGTTCTTTTGACTTATGTTTAACTGACCTCAAATATTAACCACATATCATACCAAAAGTATGATATCCCTTGTCTCTTTCTGCTTTTTAAAAAATATTCGTAGTGCTGCATTCTATAAAATGAAAAGTGTCAGAACATTTTTTTTAAAGCTACCTGATATGGAATCTGAATTCCACTTGAAAGATCCCTGGGTGGAGCCTACAGACCCAGGATTTAGATTTCAGTTACAGTAGCCACATCAGAAATCATGGAAATAATGCTTGAGGGAGTTAAGCAAACAAAGGACTGAATGGTTTTTCTTTATGTTCCCTGTCGGTTTTCTCAGAGCAAAAAAGCATCTTTCCACTTGAAGGGGGTGCCACAGTGGTTACAGTAGGCTGAGAAAGATTCTGTGTTGTCATTTTCCTAGCCAATAATGGAAGTTGCTCTAAGAAAAACAAACAGTTAATGCTTATGAAAAACAAAAATGAACCTCCTTGGATGGCTGGTGTTGCCTCTGAGTCTGCCGCCATTGCAACCCATGGCCATGCAGTTGTTCCCAGGGACCATTTGCATAGAGTTCATTTATTTATTTTGGGGTTGACCAGAGATCCCCCATGTCCACCAGTAGCTATGGTAATCGCTCCAATTAAAGAAAATGTCATCTGTTTGAAACAGTAGGACATCAGCTAAGGCAGGCGACTTCAGACGCCCCCACAGATGTTTCATCTTCGAGCTGTGGGCAGTCTGCTGGTGGAATACCTTCAAAGAAGATGCATGAGGGGTTTGTTCATGTTCTGGACTCAACTGAAGCGTTTCTTTAAGTCAGCTGAGGAATAAGAACAAGCAAAATAAAGGGTAAAAGGCCAAGGAAATATAATTTCCTTGGGATGTTTTTACCAAACTGTTAGAAAAAATAAATTGTGGGTATTGCCTTGCACTGAGAAGCACGTACCATTTTCTGACTGATTTTATAAATGTCTTCAAACAAAGCAAACACATCCATTTGCTTTCCTTCAGAGATCATTAGGGTAAAATTGCTGATACGTGTAGGAACGTGAGAGCAGCAGGTCACACTCCATCAATTACCTAGTTCTTAAGCCTAAACTAATTTAAAAGTCTTTAAAATTTTTCACACTCACCCCTACACCTCACACAATTCATGTGTCCCTGTAAATTTTTCCATCCACTTGAATATTAATACTGCATTTCTCCTACTAATAATTAGGATAGCTATTTATGCTGTTGAACCAATGTATTAATTACATTTCTGCCCAGTGTCCTAATTTTATTATCCTAAAAACAAAAAGGGAAGGGTTCCATAGATTAAAATCTTTTTATTGTGAGTCCCATTTCTTGCTTGACAACTTGCTTTGCAACTTTGATCAATTTCAGCCAATCTCTTCACCACAATTCCTAATCTTTAATGTACACAAGGAAAGAAATTAAGGTTCTGTAAAGATTATATAGTTCAGGACTCTTATTAATCTTTAAAAGAAGAGGGTACTGCAGAAAAATATGGGGAAAGTTTTAAATGTACATACAGAAAGTAGTGGGATAAGAGGAAATTCTTATATTAATCTAAAATCACAGGTAAATTTTGATTATTTAATTGCTAGTTTTGGAGTATATATTTGAGACTCATAGTTGAAAAGTAGATGATATATAGATAGATAGATAGATCAGATATACTAGAAATTCCCACAACTTTAAACAAAAAATAATGAAATATCTCTATGGAGAAGTAAGGTATACCTGGAAAATGGTCCTGCCAATGGAGGGGTATTTTCTCTCTGAGCCTGCTGGTCCAAATTTTCCTGAAAGGTAATGATTTAGTTTAATTAAATAAAGCAAATGATCACACCCATTAATATTTAAGGAGGACCAAGGTAAAAATTATGTAATAAAAAAATTAATATAGTCTTTTCAATGATATAAGGTAAAAATTATATAATAAAAAATTAATATAGTCTTTTCAATGATATATGGAATTGACTTCTAACATTCACTCACAATTCCAGTTTTGCAGAATCCTGCTATAGAAAAAATGGAGCTGTTCGATGCATTTGTAAAGAAAACTATGCTGGACCTAACTGTGAAAGGTAGGTGAATAAAATTCTCCACTTTCAGTGTGGGTCTAAGGAAGCTTTCTGCTTTTTACTCATTTCTCTGCCACGCCTCTCTTCAGTAGGTCTTACAGTGGATGCTTAAGAAGAAGGGTTGGAGGACCACATTTCAGAACCTCTTGGAGAACTTTCCCCAAATCTCATGCCCTGATACAGCTATGACAATAGGTTCCTTTGGGGTCCAAGCCAGGACTACATCTCAGGATAAAAAGATAAGGAGAGAGGAAACTGAGACTGTGCATGTTGGGAAGATACTCTAGGTAGTTTTATTAACACTCCTTTCTCCATCTTTGAGGAAAAAAAAAAAAGAAAAGAAAAGAAAAAGAGTGAGGCTTCCTGGGTAAATTTTATACAGCACTAACCTATTATTTAACTCATTTTTACTCCATCTCCTGAAACTCATCTGTGTTTAGATTTTCTGAATCCCTGTTTTAAAATTGTTCTGGGCTTTGCTCAAATAAGGAAGACCTTGGCAACTAAGGATGCATGCAAGGCTTCTCATTGAATGATTTCCTAAGATATTTGCCATTAGCCTGCCTGTCAGCTGCTCACGATTTTCTAAGATGAAATGTTTTTCACTGAAAGAGAAGCAAGGTCTTTGTATTTTTAACAGGAACATCATTAACACTGGCCTCACCGTTGTGTTTAGGCAGCTAAGTGGTGTATAGTTTTGTGAAGACAGGGAGGGAAGGTCCCAGAGCTACTAGTCAAATTTCCAGTGTAGTCACAAGTCTGTGGGCTGCTCCTCTCAATGACAACACACTCAGGGGAGCCCTCCCCCATCAGATTGGGGCTCACAAATGCCACCTGGGATTTTAAGAGTAAACCTTTAATTATAAGCAATCTTGCCTCCAATAAAACACTCCTGAGTCTCTCAAAAAGTAGTTCTGGAACCCAAAAGAAGCCACAATGTCTGTGTTACAGAGAGAATTTCTACAATATTATTATGATTATTAAATGTGTGAAATGAAGATACTGCTTTCACTCAAGAGATTTGAATTTTTTGCTTTTTGTTGTTTTTGTCTGAAAATGGAAACTGAGACTGGGGGCCCACATGAATTTCATCCCTTAGAAGGGACTGACAAGAGTGATCAGATTACATTGAGTTGATTAATGTTCATGACACACTTATTCTATATTCCCTTACTTGGGGACATAGGAACATGAAGATCCTGATTACACATTTTCTGGTTCACTGGGGGTCTGAGAGGTTGTTAATCGGCCAGTGATGAAAGTTTTCCTCCTCAGTATTTTAGGTTAAACTCAGTGTACTCAGGTAGGATCTGAGCAGCATTGCTAGTGGGTATGCAGTGGTTTTTATGAGAGGAGTTAGTGCCCCTAAATAGAGTTCTGTTGATCAAGTGCAAGGCCTGGCAGAAATGACCTAGCCTTGGCCCTAGGGAACATCATAGCACAGTCATGCAGATAAGTGTTCTGTCAGCAAGAGTGGCCCCAACACTGGCACAGCATGCCCACCCCAGATGTGGAACTGTAGATAACAAATCCGCCTTTGCCCAGCAAGGCTGAGTCAGGCCCTGGAATTATAGGATTTAGAAAGAATTTGGGACGTGGAAGGTGAGTGGTAAAAGAGATTTAGCATCAGCCTGTATCTGAGCTCAACCACTTGTGATGCTCCCGGGGAAGTTATTAGACCTAAGTGCCATTCCCACATCTACAGAAATGAAAAGATGAAGGAATCCACCTCATAGGGCTGTTTCGAGCTGATACCAGAAAACTTTTCATACAGCACCTGGCACTTAATAAATGTTCCATGAAAATTAACTGATGGCAATTTGAGTCCTTGTGGTCATTGTTCACCTGCTACCTCTGGCATAATGTGTTCCTGGGATGAGTTGGCTTATCTTCTTGAATCTCAATCTCCTGAGCTAGAAATTATGTCTTTGGACGAAACAATGTCACTTATGAATTGCTTCCTATGTTCCTGTTACTTTGCATTCCTCACTAGTCAGCCTCACAACACTCAGAGAGGAGGTCTTGTCATTTTGCCAGTGAGGAAACCAAGCTGAGGGAGGTGGTAGGGCTCATCAAAAGCCGAATTACTTCTAAGCGGGGGACACAGACTTTGAACCATTTGGCTGAGAAGTCTGGATTCTTGTCCCTGTCCTCACTCTGTTCTTCCCAAGTGCCTTTTTAAGTGTCTTCTACTTTAGAGGGGTTTTGATGATCAATCAGTTAGATGAGCTGCTGATGTGCTGGGGAACCACTGCTGATGTTATTCACTTTGACAGGAGGCTGCACCAACCAAGGGACCAACCAGTAAGCTTCCCCACTAGGACCTTTCATCTTTATGGGAAGGCCCCGGTTTGAGGGACTTTCTTAGCTTTTTCTTTTTTCCTATCCACCCTGCTTCACACCTTCACCCCTCTTCTACCCTTCTTAAAGGGACAGTACTGAGATCTTTTACATAAAAAAAATCAATCTTCAATTCAGTGTGGAAGGGCACAGCGCAGATTCATCTAAGTCACAATTTCTTGTCCTTGAGGAACATCAAGGCTAAGGGAGGAGACAAACCAGAAAAATCATTCATTACAAAGCAGAAAAAAGTGAATGTTAAACACAAGGACAAGCATAATCTACTCAAGAGTGTAGTGGAAGAAGTGATTTCTGCCCCATGGAGGGGCTGGAGCATTCAAAAAGAGGTAGCCTTAGCTGCTCCTGATTTGGGTTTGACCCCGGGAGGGTTGGGGAGCTGGGGTTCTTGGTTTAACAGCCAAGTTCTTAGGTTGAGTTAACCTAATCTAAGTTTTCAATATATTGATGAATTTGAACCCCTCGACAAGAGCTTTTCAAAACATGCAGGTGACTTGTATGGATATCAGTTTCAAACAAGAGTACAAATTAATCCAAACCAAGAATGCTGTAGGTCTTTCTTCATTTAGAGATGATTTCATCAAATGATGTTATCTTAGTCTGTTTTGTGTTGCTCTAACTGGATACCACAAAGTAATTTATGAAAAAAATAAATTTATTTCTTATAGTTCTGGAGGCTGAGAAGTCCAAGTTGAGAGTCTGTGTCTGGCAAAAGCCTTCTTGCTGATAGGACTCTGAAAAGTTCCAAAGTGGCACCGGCATCACACTGCAAGACAGTGCAAGCTAGCCAGAGAGAGCTTGCTTTTATAAATAGCCACTCACATTCCTACCCATTAACCCAAGAATGGATGAATCAAATCACCTCCCTAAGGTCCCACCCCCTGCTCAAATACCATGAACATGGGATTTTGAGGGATTAAATTTCCAACGCATGAAATTTGGGTAAAGCATTCAAATTCAAGTGATTTTTCAAATAATTGTGTGGTAGTGTCTCCTAGAAACTCCCCAATACCTACTTCACCACCCACTGAAAAAAACAACATCTAAAGGGAAGGCCTAGAAACTTTCTTTGGGATCCTCATGCACCAGAGTTCTCATTGCTTTGTGAACTATGGCTGTACTCCAATCTTTAATACCACACCAATGTAATAGAAAAGGATTCCTTAAACTATAGCCTAAGAACCCCTGGTGTCCTTAGAAATCAAGGAGGTTCATGGATTCCCAGTGGATATTTTCTTAATATCATGTTTAAATTTAATCAATAATTTTGCTTGTTGACTTATGTTCTAGACTTTCTGTAGGGTCCTTTTATAACAAAGGGAGATCTATCTCAGTTTAGGAGAGAAAAATTATAGGAGTGACAGTGTGTCAAGGACATGCTATAGGCAATCAGTGGTCAAATGGCATGATATCAACGCAAACTTTAAAACTAAAGATTCTGAAAAGAAAATTGGTGGGAGAGATGAGTCATCACACAGCACCCTCCAGGATGTGCATACACATCTCAGACAAAATATCACATCATGTTGCTGGTGGCCATTCGATTACAATAGAACATCATCCATGGTTTTGAATTAATGTTGTTAATTTTAATTGGATGAGTTTGTGGTTTTGTTTGTGTTTTATTAGAAAACTTACTTTGGTTTTCAAGACATATAAAATTCATAGACATAAGGAGTTTTGACCTAATTTTATGTTTGAACTATTTAAAAGATAATTGACATGAACACTGGAGAGTATTTTCTATGAAAATGTCTTGCCTTTAAAAAGGATCCATACTATATACAAGTGTGAGATGCCTAAAACATAAAACCCATTTTGCTTACTCTACTATACAATACAGATCAAACAGACACTCACCCCATCTTAACAACATGATTCTTAGTCTGCTAGGGCCCCTTCCTGCCTCTTGTTCCTAAAGTCTGTCCCCACTCACAATTTAAACTCCATGTGCTCCCAAAAGCCACCAGACAACTGGAAAACTTACTACATCTTCTTGCACTGATACTATGAACATGATGGTAAAAATGACAGCTGGCATTTATTGAGTGCTTACTCTTTATCAATCACTGTTAGAATCACTTTACGTAAATGACACATCAAAACCTCAAAATAATCTTATGAGGTACCGTCTTTACTTTATTTACAGAGAAAGAAACTGAGACACAGAGAAGTTAAGACACTTGCTCACAAATCTTACAATTTGACTATGAGCTCCTCCACAGAAGCAGTATCTTATCCACCCACTCTTCCTCCATCACAGCTTCTGGCACTCTGCAGGCATTCGGTTAAATGTATTTCAGTAATATTTTTTTTTTAACTAAGAAAACATTAACAGCACTTTTATTGGTTCCTTTAGGAAAGGAATGATGCAGCAAGAGTCAGTCATTTCCTACCTCATTATTCCCCGCAACTCCTTTTCCATCTCAAAAAAATTGCAAAGGGTGACCCAGAAGTGACTAAGTAAGTCACTGCTCTCTGACTAAATTTTCAAATTGCAAATAGAACTGGTCTGCCAATGCAGATAATTATAAAATGTACAAGTGTTATGGAAGGAGTTTTGCAATTCTCATTCTCATCCCAGCACGACTTTTACTCCACAAGAAGTACATTCTAAAGACGAGGAACATGAGACTTAGAGCCATGAGGGGACTTATTTTCAGGTCATACAATCGGTTAGTGGTAAATCCCCAAAAACAAAACCCAGGACCTCAATGTTCACTGCAGTGTTCAATTGATAAGCTTAATGTAATTTCAGTGCTTTGGTATTTCAATTGCCTCCCATGGCAGCCTGAAAAATAAACTTTCATTAATTTGATGTTGTGGTGAAGTAAGAAATGTGCTAAGACTCTATGTAGGTCTTGTTGCTTGAGGATTGGGAAAGAAGAATAGGGCAAGTTAAAGCATATCCAAGGTGACCTTGAAACTCTAAAGGAAAGGCAGAACATAGTGTCATCAGAAATGATGGTAACAGTGATATTGGTTTTGAGAATGGCCTTAGTGACAGAAAAAAAGAATAAGGAAAAGGATGAAGAGAAAGCTAACAGTTATTGACGCTTTGTGATCCAGGAAAGTAGTCTAATTTTTTCTGAAGGCCCCATGTCTTTCAAACAAGCTATTAGCTCTAGAATTTGCAGAGTTCTTCTTACAACTTTCTGCTTTGGGCTTTGCCTCTGGACTCCTGCCATGTTCTTATTTCCCGGTCTTTCATAAAGAAGTAGAGAACATTTGAATGGCACCTACTATGGAACAGGTGCTTTCTTCTTTCTTTAACATCTTCTTATTTACCCTCAAGGACAATTACTGGGTGATACCCCTTCCAGCCCAGAAAAGTTTGTGCTTCCCAGGCTGGGAGTTAGGGCCCCCTTGAAAAAGGCATTCAGTGACAGATATAGGCCCTAGGAGGAGAAACAGAAAAGAAAGAGGGGAAGAGCTCCCCCAAATCCCAAAACAATAATTTTTGGTTAAAATCATCTTTTCTCCAAACAACATATCTTTTGGTTTTTGGTTTTGCCCAAATATTATGATCACTAAATGAAGTGACAAAGTTCACATGTTGTTTTTCTTGTTTGCATTGTAAAATTATCAATTCTATTTTCTCAAGATAGAACAAGCCATTAATAGATCTAGAAATGAGATTATGTAAGAAAAAAAATGGACCAGGCTATTTTGGGGAGTTTGTTGTTGTTGTTTTGTTTTGTTTTTGTTTGTTTGTTTCCTTTTCATACTGGGGATTAAATCCATGGCCTCTGGCATACTAGGCTAGTGCTCTACCACTGAGCTACATTCCCAGCCCTCCAATGCAGATTCCAAAGCCAACTACTGGACCTTTTATATCCTTGTCATTAGCTCTTTGAGGGTGGGACATAAATAGCATTTGATTATTCAACTGTGATAATCATTAACTTCTTAATAAGTTAATTCATTAATGCCAGACTTGTGAAGTGGAAGCATTAAACTTAGAGTCCCATAAGAGGGCTGAACCCTGCAGCAATGAACAGGTCACTTAGTTTTCCATGCTCAAGCTGCCTTATCTAAATACACAGAGATTTGTAAGAGCTACCAAAAAGTAAACCTTTGAATGCTCATTTTATGAAATCAGTAGTGTCTGCAGTTAGGACTCAACTTCAGAGTGCCTTTGGAACTACCACAAACAGGTGTTCTTGAAATTCAGAGTAAGTTAGAGTAGGTTTCCCTGTGATTGAGATTCCAATTTACAAAATAGAAAATTTGGCTTTTCTCTTGTAAAAGACCAGGGAACAAACTCTGGAGATCAAATGCAGTGGAAATAAATGTAAAAGCAAATAAATGCATCTGGAAATGATCTTGAGAAAGTCCCTTCACTCCCTGTCCTCAAGATTCCCAGCTACACATCAAGGTGGTAGATGTCACTCTTATTGTAATGAGCCTAAGAGTCTAATATTATTCTTTTGTTGAATTGCAGAAAAGGATAGAAATTCAATCCAGCCACATATCCCATAGAAGGATAATTTATGCTAACGTGGAGAACAGAGGGTGTAAGACATGAGAAAGTATGAATAACAAGACTCACTGTATATTTCCTCTTGGCGTCTCTTTGTGGGGTGTGTAGAACTTACATTCATTCTCATCTTTTTCATAGATTTTGGTTTCTAGAGTTTATTATATTATGTGTAGTTATGTTTAATTCACTTATTGTCCTTTCAGAGCATGGGCTGTGTGCTTTTGCTCTTCCTGTTTCCTTCTATGCCTTACATAAAATGGACATGAATTGTCCCTCTGTTGAATGGATTCACTCATTCATTTATAGCAGCAGCAGCAGTGTGGTCCTGAATGGAGCAAAGGAAAGAGCATCAGGGTTGGAAGGTCTGAGACCTGCACTGTGACTTCCTAGCTATGTGACCCCTGAAAACTTAAGTGGCCTCTCAGCTTCAGAAGGCCAGACCTCTGTGGCCTTTATCCCAAGTGTCAGCAGTCTCACATAGGTGGAACTATGGAACACACTGCAAGCAAAGAGCATAAAGATTGAATACAAAGTCTTTGAAAGTCATTTTATTAGGGTCCTGGGATTACAGGTGTGATTTTTTTCATTTCTCTGTTTCTCAAGTGTTCTGAATCATGACTCCTTAAAGGGAAGCCTTTTAAAAACTTGATGTCTTATTATTACTGGCGAAGGCCTGTTGATTTCCTTGGAATGCTCTCCCTTCCTTTCCACTCCCAATCCAAGCCCTCTGTACCCAACCCGGGTCTCCCTGTTCCAGCCTGGAATCCATCCTGCACACTAAGGCCAGCACTGGCTTCCTTCACCATCACTTTCATCATACTGGAAAATTTTCTCTGGCTCTTTCTTTTCCCCGGTCACATCAGAACTAACTCTCTAGTGACCTTCACTCCCCTTATGGTGTGACCACATATTCCTTCCAGCCACTCCCAAACTCTCTTCAGCTCCAGTTAGCTCATCTTCCACACAAGTTTAGGGTCTGAAGGAAAGGAAATTCCACAATTAACCAGCAAACATGTATAGATTTACCCATACACTATTCTTTCAAAGCTTGAGCCAAACTTTAAAAATTGCAATTCCACATAAAACCCAAATGTTCACTTTTTTCTTCAAACACAGGAAGAGCTGGCAACAAAAATCCTTCATTCCCTCAAGGCTACATTCTGGTAACAATTGACTGTAACCAAGTAGCAGCTCCCCACTTAGAGAGGACCCACAGCCCCACCTCTCATGGCAGGGACTCTCCTGGTACATTTGAGAAAAGTAGAGAAAGGCATTTTTTCCTTCCTCTGGGCAGAGACAGCCCCACCCAGAGTGCACAGCTTGGCAAGGTGAGTAAAGGCTGGGTAGATTTCAGTCTCTACTCTCCAACTCAGCTGGACTCCCTCATGAAGAGCGCAGCCAGTATGACCATAGGCATTAGCTCTGTCCCCACAGTAAGTGCAGGTAGGAGCCTGGTCTCTACAGGCTCACATATAGAAACATCCAGAAGCATGGCATTCTGGGCTCCAGCTCTGTTTATTGGTGGTACTCCCAGCTCTGCCATCTGTAGTGTCTCCAGACTGGCTTCGCTCAGTCACAAGATGGCAGCCAGGAACTAAGAGTGCTGCCTGATGGCCTCTTCATGCCTGAAGATGGAAGAAATGCCTTTCTGTAACTCTCAAACAGGAGTCAGAGCTACAATCCCATGGAATTTCTCCAGAGCTAATCCCTTTGGGCCATGAGAACACTTGGTACTAATTGTTTAAGCAATTCATTATGGCAAGATAGATGGTGATTTCCACCAATGATTCTCAGTAGAGGTGTTATTAACATTTCAGCCAGAACATTTTTCAACTCTGCCCTACTGATGCATCTCATTGCAGTATATTTAGCCATTCTGGCCCCACCCATCGTCTGCCAGCTGTGTGCACAGATCCCTGGAATGACCAGCAATGCCCCATACACTAATTTAATCCAGACACTCCTATATCTGGGGCCAAGCTGAACTCAATGGCCTACAACACAATGAGAAGGGATAGTTCCTTAGAAGCAAAGTCTGGTCCTACTAGGAAGATGGGAGAGTAGTAATGGATTCTGGGTGGACAATCTATAAATATGCACTACAACTTTCCTCTGTGTAGAAAAGATTTTAAAACATAAAAAGGAATAACAACTATGGATGCTAAATGTTTAACATATTAACACCCTTCAGATGTGCTCCTGGTTACTATGGAAACCCCCTGCTCATTGGAAGCACCTGTAAAAAATGTGACTGCAGTGGAAATTCAGACCCCAACCTGATCTTTGAAGATTGTGATGAAGTCACTGGCCAGTGCAGGAATTGCTTACGCAACACCACAGGATTCAAGTGTGAACGCTGTGCTCCTGGATACTACGGGGATGCCAGGACAGCCAAGAACTGTGCAGGTGCAGTATTGTAAATCCTAAGCCAGCTGCCTGGCTGGTATGGCCCTTCATTAATACTGAATTTAGATAAAGAATTTATCTCAGAGCCAGGCATGGTGGCACATACTGGTAATCCCAGCAACTGAGGATGTATAAGAGAATCACAAGTTCTAGTTCGGCCTCAGCAACTTAGCAAGGTCCTTAGAGAGACCCTGTGTCAAAATACAATAAAAACAATTGGGGATGTGGGTCAGTGGTTAAGCACCCCTGGGTTCAATCACTACTACAAAAAGAAAAAAAATTATCTTGGGAAAATATTGCAAGAAGCATCCCCTTGTCATTTTCTCAGGGCAACATACATTCTCAGGAATCTGCATCCCAAATTTACCAGGTTAGAAATTTTAATCAAGGCTATTTTTGTAACTAAGCTTATAGGTATAATGAACCAAAAAAAAAACTAATACAAATGAATTTTTGTCTTATCATCTTAATCCTTCCTTGATCAAAGATATAAATCCAACCTCAGTAGACACCTGAAATGGATCAAAGAACTGAACGAAGCCTTGCATGGTTTATATCAGTTTTCCTAACCTGGAAGCTATGTCTCCTTTTTCTGTTATGTTTATTCAAACTGACATTTCAGGGAAGTCTATTAGCAAGTCAAGAGTACAGTTTTATCATGCCCTACCCTCATTTCCTCAATTGTCAAAGTAAATGTTTTAAGGGCAGTATGAGAAATCTTTCTGATTAGACTTCAGTTAAACTGAAGTGTACAAATTTTATTCCTGATTTCTCCATTCCAGTTGATACAGAGAGTGAAGCTCTTCAGAAGTGAAATAAAGTTGTTTCCCTCTAAGAGTAAAGAGGGCTGAAAATTTCTTACTCTTACGTGACTTTGAGGAAGGAAGGAAAGGAAGAAGGGATTGTGCTCTTGTGGCATGCTTCTGTAGGAGATCCCCTCACTGAAACAGACTCCTCCTTAGAAGACCTAAAAAGTCAACAGTTCAAAATCCAGAAGGTACATATATGATCTGAAGAAGCCTCAATAAAGTAAACATGTCAAGCAGAAAGCAATGCATCCAGAGCCTTAACTCCAAGACTCAGGACAGAACAAAGAAGCACTGTGTCCATTCAAACTAGAGAGAGAGAGGTCATCAGAAAGAGTATTGGTAAGATCAAAGCCTGGGTGGCACACACCTGTAATCCCAGCAGCTCCGAAGCCTGAAGCAGGAGGATCACAAGTTCAAAGCCAGCCTCAGGAACTTGGCGAGGACCTCAGCAACTTAGTGAGACCCTGTCTCTAAATAAAATATAAAAAGGGGCTGGATAATATGATTCAGTGGTTAAGCACCCCTGGATTCCATCCCCAGCACAAAAAAAGATAAAAGTCTAGAAGGTCGATGCTCTTACTCTCAAAATATCTACTAAACCTATATTTACATGACAAAGATGACAAAGAAGAGAAACTCCTACGGAAAGAAATAAAGCATGATCTTGCTGAGAGATTCAGTAAATCTGCATTTTGTGGAACATTACATAGATGAAGTGTAATAAATAAATGTCACCCTTGAAGCTCTTTTTTTTTTTTTATTTTGTAAAGGCAGTTAAGAGGTAGGGAAAAATCGAAATTCTATTCCAGTTTACTGCTGGCAGAGATAGTTTAGGAATTCCTCTTTAAATATTACAAATTAATTCCCACACCAAAACTCAGTGGAGGGGCTAAGGGTGTGATTCAGTGGTAGAGCACTATGCTTAGCATCTGGGAGGCCCTGGGTTTAATTCCCAGAACTCAAGAAAACAAAATAAAACAAAAAATCAGTGGAAAATGAGCAGCCTGAAAAGGTTGGGGTTTTGGTTTTTTTGATTTTTTTTTTCAAAAGGCATTATTGAAAATCATCAGTAGATGAATGATGGGCTTTCAGGTCTTTTAAACTCTTGTAAATATGTTCCTAATTGTTTCCCTGGCATTATTCCTAGCCATCCCACTGATAGCTATCATTTGGAAGTTTGGAGTCTATCTTGCCAAGGGTCAAATGCTTGGAAGCCAAGAGTTGTTCCTGGGACTCCTCACTCACTCCTCTAGGGGCTGTTCCTCCCTCACACCTGGTAGGGACCAACCCTGAAGTTGGATTAAACTGGAGAATCCATCCATGATGAAAGGATGGCTTTCAATTTCAAGTTGAATGCTGAACTCTCTGTGGCCATTTAGTACTTTGTGAAATTTACCAGGATTTTTTGTAATAAAGTAGTTGAATGGTCATTGCATAATCCCAAAGAGTTGAGAGAGAGATGCTAGATACATTTACATACAATTTGCCTCAGGATCACCTTTGATAATCTCATTTTCCCTGGTTGCATTGGGCTGGGGGTGCATAATCTCTACATTGTCAATTTCATACAGTCTTAAAGGTGAAGGTAATTAATCCCCATTGAAGAATTACACCCTGGAAAGCATTATGTCTAGAAACCATGAATATATTGCCCTATTTTAAGCATTAAGAGGTGATTCCCTAATCACTTGTCTTTGTTTCCCACAGTGTGCAATTGTGGAGGAGGCCCATGTGACAGCGTGACTGGAGAATGCTTAGAAGAAGGTTTTGAACTCCCTACAGGCATGGACTGCCCAACCATAAGTAAAAATAACCCACATGATTGACTAACCCCACTTTCTCTAATGTGCTGCAGGTGTGGGATTAAGAAGAGCTATGCAATATCACTCTCTCTGGAAACTGATGCTTCAGTTCCACTCCTGGGTTTAACCCTGCCTGTACCTCCTCCAAATGGACCCTACACAAAACTACTTGGTGGTCCACTTGATTGCAGTCAGCCACTAGGTGGTTTACATTTACATGGCTCTATTTTAGAAAACTTATTTATCAAGTCTTCACCTTCAGCATCTTGCTCGTGAGTAAATCCCTGTGATGGGGCTCAATTGGCTCATGTTTCTCTATTGTCCCTCCAGGTCCTCAGATAACACGATACATAGACTATGCTTTATACCATCTGCCACAACTGAGACCAAAAGACATTAGCACCTTTTCCCAAATCACTCCAAATATGAAGTGGGACCAGAAATAAAATAGTCAGGCATTAGAAAGTGGACCTGCCTTATTTCTTTGATGGATTACTTTGTCACTCCTGTTCATCAAATCACAAGCATAATGGCCAAAGACTTTTGGCTTAAAGACTATTTATCATTAGGCATCCCCTCCCCCAAACAAAAGTATCTTCATCCCAGAGTCCCTTTAGGCAGAGATTGCTACCAGTGATCCCATCTTGAAGATGGCACAGGATATGAGGCACAAGCAGGGCAGTGATCAAATGGATCCCCCTCCCCAGCCAGGTCCATTTAAGGACATCAAGATGCTCACCTAGCCCTCCTCCCCCAGCAGCCTGATGTGCTGGCTGGGGACTCATTTCCTGAGAGAGTTTATAAGTAAAAACATATTAACCTTTGAATAACAAATTAACATATTAACAAAATTAACCCTTCAGTCTCTGTTTACCAGAGCACAGCCTGAGGGAAAGGGCAAGTTGTAAAGGGGGTCAAGATAGGTTTCAAAACATGGTGTGTGTCCTTCTGACTGCTGGGTCCCAGGGAGTGATCACAGTGGTCAGAGGCACTCAAGTGTGAAAGGTGAGAAGCAATGAGAAGCTGGGGCCTGCCTCCCAGGAACCCAGGCTCAGTCTGAACTTTGGCACCATCTCAGAGACCAGGACATGACATTGGTCAATCTGGCAGACCTTCTCCTGCTGAAGTTTTCATCCAGACAGGAAGTGAGGCAGGCCCAGGGGAGGAGCTGAGCCCCAGAGGTACTGGCACTGAATGCTGATTTTGACAAGCTGACTTTGACAGGCTTAGCAAATAGTGCTTCACTAGCTGGCACCAAGCAAGAGACCAAAGCCTGACTAGAGTAGAATCATCCAGGGGCTTTCCCAAGGCTAACAAAAAGCAGACAGCATTCCTCCTTGCCTGTGTCCCACAGATGGCTTGCCCTTTTGTGTTTCCTTTCTTTCTCAATGCAGTGTGCAGGGTTCCGTTAATATACCTTCCCTGTGGCCTTTGTTTTTCATCATGTTTTAAGTGGGGATAGTGCCTGATGTACAGTTTGGCACATGCGTGGACTAGTTCTGTGGTACAGAGCAGCTTCTCAGGAAACAAAAATAAAATTGGTATTATCCAAGGAAGTACACATTTATAATCTACTTATAGCCATGTGCTTCCAAGTGACTTCTGAATCTGAAGAAATGACATGTCATTTGACCTCCAGGCTGTGATAAGTGCATCTGGGATCTGACTGATGACCTGCGGTTGGCAGCGCTCTCCATTGAAGAAAGCAAATCTGGGCTGCTGAGCGTGTCATCTGGTGCCGCAGCGCACAGGCACGTGAATGAAATGAACTCCACCATCTACCTCCTCAAAGTATGCAGAAATGTTGTACTTTCTGCTGTGTTTTTATTTGGGTTTTACAGGATCACACCTAGTAACTTCTTCTATGCCTTTTGGTATCTGAGCCCCATAATTATATTACAGATGGCTGAACCTGTAGGTTTACTATACAGAACACATAGTTTCTAGGGAATTATGAAAAGTTGAGCTTTGGTCTTACCATCAATAAAATGAAATAACTAAAAGACCAATATCAATTGAGGGAAGATAGACTCTTATTTCCTTTGTGAAGCTGTACATCATTCAAGTCATTACCACAAACCTACCATTACCTTGCCTCAATGCACAAACTTTTGAGGAGTTTCTCCAAAACATTTCTTCTTTTTGTCTCTCTCCCACCTTTCCTTATCACACACATTCTCTCTCATTTTTCCAACATATCTTCCCCCACCCCCACCCCACACACACATATACACAAACACACACACACTCTATGGAATAAACAAGCTAAAGGCAGACAGTGGAAAAAATAGACTAAAAAGATCCTATGAGTCTAACCTTTAAAGGCTTTCCCCCTAAATGATGGACTTCTATCACAAAATCCCAACCAACTGATAATTTTAAAAGCAATAGTAGTTAGCCAAAAGGACAATAAAATTAATACCAGCATGGTTTTACTCTGTTAGTCAAGTTAACTTAATAGTTAAGAGCATAACCTTTGAAACCAAATTGCTTATGTTTATATCCCAACTCACATTGTGTGACCTGGGGTAAGTTACTAACTTCTTTATTCTTCATTGTTTTTCATCTGAAGATAAGGATGGTTATTGTACCTATTTCATGGGTTGTGGAGAAAATTCAATGAGTTGATATATGTAGAGCAGTTAAAACTAGCACCTATCAGTAGTAAGTGCTCATTATTTTTTGGAAAGGCAAATCATATCCTCAGCAGTTGACCAAAAGTATACAGTTTAAACCACAACAAACATCATAAAGTCATACCTCTGGGTGAAATCTTAAAGAGCATTCTATTTCAAACTTAGAAATTGTTCTTGACCAAATTTTTCTGCTTGGACACAGGACGTAGTTCTGAGCCAATGAGCCACACAGGCCCAGGCCCCAGAGCATTTAACTCCTCCTTCCTCAAAGGCACAACTCCAAGATGGATATCACTGTCACTGACAGGAAGCCAATACCAGGATGAAAGGGCTTAATCCAAGAAAAGCTACATTTAAGAACAAACTTCTCAGAAATGTGAAAGAAGGGGCAAGTGGCCTTAAACAAAGAGAATTGTTCCTTTTACACCAAAAGGAGGAAAGTGAGGTTCTGAAGTCTATTTTCACTGATCCTGTGTATTGATCACTTCCTCCAAGGCCTGATCAGGGACATTCAAGAATACCATGAGCCTATATTATGCCTTTGTGCCAATTAGAAAAAGATACCCTTTCTTCCTGGTTGCCAGCCCACCCCAGAGCAGGGTCTTAGGCTCAGTGATTGGTGCTCATACACTTTCAGCCCCAAGAACCTCAATCTACTCATGTGGACCCCACTATTAAGAACAGAGAGTCACATTCTACCTTGAATCCTCCTATGCTGGAAGAGGTTTATGTATGTTTTTTAAAATCTGGTGTGTGCATCTGATAATTTCCAAAACATTTCTTTCCATAGGCAAAATTGTCAGAAAGAGAAAATCAGTATGTCCTAAGAAAGATACAAATCAACAATGCTGAGAACACAATGAAAAGCCTTCTGTCTGACATAGAGGAATTAGCTGAAAAGGTATGTGATCAGTGCTGGGACTGCCTTCAAAGAGGGGCGTTAGCCGATGGGAGCCTGGCTAGTCCCAAATGACTAAAGCTTAATGCAGCCCAGAAAAAAATGCAGTGACCATAAGCCCTAAAGTAAACCAAGGTCAACCCATGGAGAAAGTTAGCACATGACATCTCTACTGTCTTTTCCCATTTTGATGGATGTGCTGGTTTATGGTGAACTTTCTGTGTTATATATTTGATACTGATTAAAGCTGTTGATGTATGTTGCAATTAGTACAGTCATTCAACTGTTTACCTTAGCATTTTATGGGTAAGAGCTAGAGCATCCAGAAATACACTTTATTATGGGGAATATAAAATTTAAATGTTTGCTAAAGGATGCATTAAAAGACAAAAGAGGAAAAAAAGGAATTGTGCTGAGAAAGCAATTTTGAAAGTTGGTACAAAGTCACTTTCAACCCTCACTTTATAACATAGACTGAAATAAGTTCCATACGGGTTAAAGAGTTGGGCATAAATCTCAGATCCACAAGAAAATAGAACTAAATAATTATTAAACCTCAAAAGGAAATAAGAATATACTAAAATATGCTATGAAATGCCCAAGGAAACAATTAAAAATTTTTTAAAAAGTCAAGTGAGAAACATATTAAGGGTAATATGACTTGTAAAAACTTTTACAGATTAACAAGGAAAACATTAAAACTGGAACTAAGTCCATGTGAGAGACTGTGCAATAGCTGTCCCAAGAACCTAATGGCAATATATCCATCCATCATCAATATTCGTCAAAATATATGAAACATGTCACAAGGCACCATGATTGTCATATTTAACCCTTTATTTCCCCCTCATAATTCTCCACCAGTGCTGTCCCACATACTTTGGAACTCCTTCTTTCAGGCCCTGGTGTTTGACATTATAAACTGTCAAAACTCTTCAAAACAAAGGTTTTTTTCCTATGAAAAATAGGGCTGGAGATGTGGCTCACTTGCCTAGCATGCACAAGATTCCTGGATCCAATCTTCAGCACCACAAAATAAATAAGTAAACAAATAAATCATAGAGATTAACCTAACCCTGGTACTTTCTTTTGACTTTGGAACTCCTTAACTTTTAAGAGATTATACTTCTAAAAATGTAAATTATTCCAGTTTTGCCCTTGAAAGATTTACCTTCTTTAAAATGCATATGAAAATTGTGTCCCTAGTTCTTGTGTAATGGTGCATATTAATCCAACCACCAGCATTTGAAAAACAGTGAAATTCCTTAAGTTTCAAAGGAGATACCAAGAAAAAATTCTTTGTGAAAACTCATTGTTAATTCATTTTGGTGTCATGGTTGGAATTTATCAAAAGTGTCTCAATTCTCGAGGAAATGTTTTGACCCAGATTAGCTCCTCCCACAGCTCAGACAGTGTTACTGATCCTTTTGTTGTGCAGTCTTCCCACTTCAAAGGTAAGTTCAATGCAGGCATTCACCAGGAGGAAAAAAATGCAAGCTTAAAAGTGACATCACAGTAGAAAAGGCTCCTGGGTGACAAGATCCAACCATTAAAGCAGGATGTTGATGATAAAGCTACTTGGAACTTTCACCCAGCTGTTCTCACCAATTCTTATTCAAAAATAACATCTGACTCTTCCAGTCCTGGTGGAGCAAGAGCATGCTGAAACATTTCAAAACAAATGCCCAGAGCTGTTCCTGATGATGTCTCAAACATCCTTAAGCCATTGGTCTAGAAAAATCCATGACTACGTCTTAGAAGAATTTAAGGAAAGCTTTGCCACAGAATGCCTATGTCAAGAAAGTAACTAATATTTAGCTTTAAGTAGAATGAAGTGTTTTACTCAATGTTCCCACAGTAATAAAAATCACATTAATGTTGCCTCTTGAACTTAACAAGCAATACCTCTGTTTGTGAATTATCTGTCACATGGGTCTCATGTGGCCCAAATCTTGCAAATTATATCCACTTCAAGTTACTGGTTTTGTGCCAACATCCATATCTAAGTCCTCCAACCCCCATTTGGAAAGTCCTACAGCCTTTTCCCACCACCTACTTCTGGAAACTCCTTGAAGGATACCCTTCCCTCTGTGTTCACAAACAGCCAGGGCTTGAAAGTAGCTCCCTGTTGCTGCTCTTGATCTTGTCTGTGATGAAAATACCAGAGATTATGCCAACATTTCACTCTCCTATGTTCCCAGAGCCACCAGGCTCAAGGTTAGAGTGGTGTCCCTGCCACTCTGCAAAGGTAGAGATGGTGGCTCTTTCCCAATCTCTGTGCTGCTCTTCACTGCCTGGATCTTGAAAGGGTGCTTCAAAGCCTGGAGTCACAGATCCCAGTCTGCAAGTATGGTTTATGGAGTGCTATACCATCCCCTCTACTTCTCCATCACCTCCCTCTCTGCTTTTCTTCCTATTCCATCAGCCACAGCAAAAGCTCCCTGTATATCAATTCATGCAAAGACATCCTCAGGACTAAAAGGAAAGTATATCAAAAGTATCTGAGTTTCATTACTGGTTCTTCCAAAAACGCAGGATGAAAAGGCAGCTTGTACTTCTCTTCCAGAGCTGTGACGCTATACCTGGGTACTAAAGTGAATAGAAGGCCCTGCTTTCAATGGCCTAGTAGGAAAGTGACTTGTAAAAACAACTGTGACATAATATTTAGCAACAGAGGCAGTGAAGCTGAAGAATAGCTGGAAGGAAGGAATAGTGAACTCTTTCAGCAAGGATACACTAAGAGGCTTCTTAGAGAAGGTATTGATTTGTGTATTGAGAAAGACTAGAAGTTTATCTTGATATCCAAGCAAATGGAAAGTACTACAATGCAAGAATGTGAAGCAACATAATATTTGTTTGGTACTAGAAGAATTTTGACCTTGGCCTTGCATAAGGCCAAGACAAATAGCAGGAGATAATGCTAAACAGCTTATCGGTGTATAAATTATGAAGAACCTTGCCCACCATGCTCAAGAACACGTAGACTTCATCCTGTGGACTTTGGAAGTCATGGAAGTATTTACCCAAAACAGCTGACCTGATTCACATTTTGGAAATGTTCTTCTACAGCACGGGTAATATATTGAATAGTGAAGACTCAGATTACTAGGACACAGTTGAGAGACTGCCACAGTATCTAGATAAGAGAGGGGTTTGTTGCTGTCTTGCCTTCATTTGAAAAGAATTTGCAATATACTGGAGTGGACTGACACTGTGGTAGTAAGAAAGAGGAAGAGAAGCCATAATGACAAGTGAAAGAAAAAAGACCTGGTGACCAATTGGAGGAGAAAGAAGGGAAGCTCTGTCTCAAATGAATGAAGGACTAAGATTAAAAATGCAAAACAGGTTACTCTGGACATTTTAAGAATGAGTTATCTGTGGATGCCCAGAAGGCAGTTAGAGACTGGAGACTGCAGCTCTGAGAACAGATTCAGGGCTGGAGAGGTATTTGAAAGTGATTAATGTTTAAGAGAGAGGTAAGCACACAGAAGTATATATTATTGTTCGGATTCTAAAATAGCATGCCAACATTCCTACTACTAGTTTGTCCAAGACTATCCCCACTTACACTTATGTCTCAGAGTAATTACTAAAATTTCTCCCTTTCACTTGAAAAAAAATCCCAATTTAAAAAATAAAATATTTTGTCCCACTAGATATTGGGTATCATCCTCACTTCATCAGGTTGGTGTTATTAGATTCACTATTCTGTGTACACTACTCTTTATGCACCACTATATAAGCAAAGATTTCTTGCCACTTTTTATATAATAAGTACAAGAAAAATTCACTGCTGAGTTGAGTAAACGATTAATCTTTTGTAATGGAAATCATCAACCAGTTTATAGTTGTGAGGTAATTTTTTTTTCATTTCAGCTTTTCTTAAAGCAAGATATACCTGTTTTATTATATGCCCACATCATTATTTCCCCTCCGTAGCAAAGTTACAAAAAAAAATAAAACACATAAGGTGTGCTTTATTAAATTCAGGAATTTTGCAATTTAAAGTAATAAATGTTCCCCTTTGCAACTGATTTGGTCTTTTATATCTATCTATAGAGCTTTAGATCTCCATCTATTCATCTCTATGTCTCACAGCGCCCTCTGGTGCTTGTAAGAAAGAAGAGATTTTCATACATAGGCATCCTCCAGCTATTTCTCATCACTTGAACGCAGTTTCTATATCAAAAATAAGGTTTATGACAGAGAAATGATAATAGAATTTTTCTTTTAAATAGGAAACCAAAGTTAAAACTATGAGTTTTGTACTTTGTAAATATAACTCTAAACAGGATCAAATACAAACTTATTAAAAATTGTTAAATGTTTTATATATCTGTGTCTATATTTAGCAGGGAGGGTGACATCAAGAATAAGATACATTGTATCTTATGCATCATCTAATTTAAAAATGGCCCGCAAATATGTTTTCTCTGGAAATCTTTACAACGAATCAGGAGGAAGACTGGAATTGGGGGAAGGGACATAATGACTTGGAAGATAGTATTCACTCAGGGAGAACGCAGCTTGTGAAAGCACTAATGGCCATACTACTTACACACGGAGTTTCACAACCCCAGTGGCACTGCTTTGTGTGAAGGAGTTACTGATTTGCCTGAGAAAAAGCCTCCATGCTTGTGTTTGCCATGATACCATTTCTTCATTCTCTTCCTGGCCCTTCATAGAGGACTATTTACTTGGGTCATACCTGGAAAGAATAAAAACACTCCAGATGATACCGTCGCATAATCCTCTGGGTGGAACAATGTGTTAGAGCAAAGGGATTTGGAACAGTCACTTCTGCACACTGGATCCAAAAGTGCTCTCTGTGGCCAACCCTCCTGCAACGCGTGCAGGCATTACAGTACTTTGTTACAGAGGTGAGCCACGAAAGCACCAGAGGAGGCAACTAGGTTTTTACCAAATGCAGACAGAATAACCTCTCCTCCTCTTAAATATAACCCAGGAACTGGTCTTTCGAATACCAAAAGGAAGTGCACATCCCCCACGCTGTTCACACAAGGCAGTGTCCTAGCCTTGAACTCTGTCTGTGCCATTAGATCTGCTTCTGTCCTTGACCACACACAGAAACACACACACACATACACACACACACATACACACCCCCACACACACTTTCTTCAGAAGCCACGCTGGAGTTAGGATTTAATTCTGACAAATACTATGTGGGAGCTCTGAAACAGAAGCTTCCAAGTTGAGAGAGCAGAATCGGCTCCTGGGAGAAGAGCTCCATTCACGCTGAGCCAAATCTGCTTGAGCAGTTATTTGTATACAAGTGCCATCCATGTTGATGGGAATTTGGAGTGAAGCTCTGAAAACAGCAGTTAGCCCAGTGAGCATAATCCTTTAAATCTCTGTGATAATTCAGTTTCAGCAGTGGTTGGACCACCCAGGAGCTACTGGATGCATACAGCATTTCAAGGTCTGCCTACTTTCTCAAGAGTATTCTCTTTGAAACTTTAAGCTCTTCAGTCGGCACATGTCAAACTGATCACAAGACATGGGTCACTTCATAGTCTGGTGTCTAGAGGTACAACAACAATTCAAAGGATAAATTACATATGAAAGGTGATTGGTTTGGATTGAACTGTGACTTATGGCACAAGAGTAGCATCTGATTTTATAGTGTTCTGTGATCCTAAAACTGGTCATGACATCAGCCTTTAAACTTAACTTTGTGTGATGGAATAGTCTTTTGCCAGGAAAATTTATGTTTATGGAATTAACGTGTTATGCCCACATGAACATATACAACGTTCCTTCATCGTATACTTAATCTAGTGCTCATTTGGATTATTTGTAGGAAAGTCGAGCCTCCAGAAAGGGGCAACTGGTTGAGAAGGAAAGCACAGATACCATTGACCATGCAACTCAGCTTGCAGAGCAGGCCCATGAGATGAGGGATAAAATCCAAGGTAAATATATTCTCTTCTAGTTCAACTTAATGGTAAAGAAACATACACTTTATTAATAACAATAAAAATAATGGCTACTTTCAGTGATTACTGTATGCCAGGAACTTAAGAGCAGTATAGATTTAAACTTACATAAGGTCTTCATTTCAAGTTTGTTTATCCAAGATTTCTGAGCACTTATCCCTATTTACTATCTGTTGATGTTCAAGCATAAATGTACAAAATCTTTCCCTTTTCAGGCATTTCACAGACGTGTAATGCCAGATTACCTTCCAACAGAGGAAAGTGCACGCTATGTATCTCTAAAATGAAAGAGTTGAGTAGGAGTCACGCATTTTTTTTCTGTTATTTGCAGACAGAAGAAAATTGCCTTTAGCATGGTAGTAAACCAATTCAAAATGCCTTGAGTTGTTTCTGTGATACTGTTTCCCATAGACCAGGCAGAGAACTTGCTCAGATCCCCAACCCAGAAGAAGAGAAAGGAAGGGCCATGTGAGTTTTTTTACCTTAAAGCATTGTGATAGCTTAACCCTTCCTATTGGAGGTTTCCTTCATAGCGTACCTAGAGCCACCCTCGATTTCCTAACAGACACAGATTGCATTTGTTCTAGCATAGAGACTTTCCTTGGGTAGGATCTGCTAAGATCCAGTATATGTGTATTTTCACAATTTTTATTATACTATATATTTAGGGTTGGATGAAACAAAAAGTACATCGCAGGGCCCAATAGTAAAGAGACCCACAGTGGAAGATTCATACCTTTATGCTGAGGTGCAGGTTGCAGGTAAAGGGATATCATGTAAAGCCAAGATGAATCATTTGCTACATTTCTTTTGGTGCCTATAATACACAATAAAAACAAAAGCATGCACTTCAACTCCCCACTCCCATCCACATGAGCTCATGTTTTTGAATGTCCTGACAGACAGAATATTCTTATCTCATAGCATTTTAAAGTTACTATTATTTGTTCAAAAAAAACTATGCTTGAACCTAGAAAATAAGATGACTTCAACCAATTAAGAAATAAATGCCCCTTTAGGCAGCAAATAAAGCCAGGACCTTAGTAAGCCATTCAGAGAAAATAATTCACCATTGTTATTGAAACCCAAATTTTGATTCTAAGGTGTTTCATTTGAAAAGAATCTGAACCTTCTTATTTGACCCTTAGGCATGAGAAAGGATGAAAAATACAAAAGAAATGTAAATGGGAAACAGCCACTTTTATCATTTTTAATCTCTTTAAAATAATGCATGAACAGTCTCCAAAGACCAAAGGCAAAAATGTTATTGTCTATATTTCATTTCTCTAATCCAAACCAGATATAACTAAAACAAAATAGGCCAAAATTGTGAACATAATATTTGCATCAAAATGCTAAAGTGTTAGAAATGAATGTGAGGAAAAAGTCTGTATTTAGTTTTTTTCAGAGCTTAGTATTTTAGACCTTACTTAAAAAGTGAATGTTTAATCCCTTCATAGTTTTTTAACATATCTTGATTTCCCTCTAACTCTCTCAGTAGTATTTACAGCATTAAAAACTGCACCCCTCAACTTATCTGCGTTCCTTCAGAATTCAGGGATGCCATACAACACCCATAGTTTGTCACTGTTCATTCTCTACACCTCTAAAATAGCTGCTGGTGACCTTCCAGCTATTATCCATATAAAATACAGCCCCTTATCCTGGTGTGATTTGTGTGACACCAGTGTTTGTTTACCTATCTTATCTGATCAACCACATAGATCACAGTAAACCCTATAACACACAATTTCAGTTTTGCCAGGAAGATGAAATGCTTCCTCCCAGAGCTGCCATATGACAAGGCAGCAATTGCATACCTTTCTTCTGATCATACATAGTAGGAATGAAGGAGTCAGAGAATTGTACCAGCTCTGCATGCAGCTCTGGGCACTATTGTTTAAACAAGTCACCTGGTTCCTCTGAGCCTCAGCTCTTTGGTTCTTAAATTTTCCACCCTGCTTACAGAAGTGGGGCAAAAAGATCCAGAGTCAAAATGGCCCAAAATGTCACTGCAGACAGTAAATACAAAAAAACTAATGAGCAAAAACTCACATCATACTATAACAAATCCGTATTTTATATCTAGTCTGAAAGGCTCATTAAATGATTATCAAAATGGTCTCATTTTGGTTTAGAGTTTGTTAAATCCTTAGCTGAAGTGCAAAATACCTCCAGTACATCCCAGATATGGCAGGAGATACCTCCAAACATCTGCTCCAAGCTAAATATTTCTATAAAGGTTGATCAAAGACCCCAGATTTCTGGACTTCAAATATTAACATTCTCTAATTGCCGTGGAAACCAGATGAGAGGATGAAGGCCCTGTGGGCATTGCAGCAGTGTGTTCCCATTCTGAAGATACCACATGGGAAGCAGAGCAGGGTGGTTTCCTTGAGTTTTACTCCTCCTTGGAACTTGTGATGAGCTGAAGCCCACAGCAGCGGTCACGGCACAACACTGGCTGCTTCTATGGATGAGCCTCTTTCTGCTTCAGGATCAGCCCTGTGCCTGGCCATCCCTCCCTCCTCTGCACTTTCAGTGGCATCTTCCCTCCCTGACCTGCTTCACCATGTTCTTCCTTTCAGAGATCAACAATAAGATGCTCTACTATGGGGAGGAGCAGGATCTGAACCCAGAGGAAGTCTCTGAGAAGCTGGTGCTGGCCCAGAAGATGCTTGAGGAGATTCGCCGCCGCCCATCGTTCCTCACCCATCGAGAGCTAGTGGATGAGGAGGCCGACGAGGCCCATGAACGTAGGTGTCTTTGTCTCCTGGCTGACCCAGCACATACCTGCTTTCGTCATGGGTCCAGGAGAGGACACACAGTAATTGATTGTGTTCAATAATTGATAGAGCAACCAGTTTTTGATATTCAGAGCTATGAAGGATTTATCTGTGGCTTCAGGGAATCATTCAAGGAGTTGGAGGTATCTCCTGCCATATGTGGGATGTACTGGTAATGATGTTATGATTTCATAACTTTTAACCTCCTTTAACTTTTAAGTAGAAGTTTAACACTTCCTTTAATGATGAATGTGGACACCAAACCACAGTAGTATTGTTGAACCTATGACTTGATCAATTACCAATTACTATCTACCAATCCACCTCAAACATATTCAATGGCACAAAAAGGGTTAAAAGTTAAGAACTAGTCATTTTCCTACAATTATTACTGCCATCTTCTGCTAGAAATTATTGTGGATACAATAGAAGAATAATATTATTGGCATAAAAGCTTATTATGGTAACAAGTATGTAAAGTCTTAGCAGAAATGAGAACCAGAGAAGAATCCCAGGCACCGTTCTGAGTTAGGATGAGACCCACAGTCAGGAAAGCTAGAGGTCTAAAGTCACGGCCATATGTTCCCAAGCTCTTTGCCTATTTGGGAATTGAACAAGACTGTCCTGAGGGAATGACGCCAGTCACCTCTCCCACTTTGACTCTTTTTACTTCATGAATTCATTTTCAACCACTTTCTTTACTCAGCCATGAACTTGCATTTTTCTCCTCACAGTAATGAAAGAAAATGTAAACCTCAGCAACACAGACCAATATTCCCTGAACAAAAAAAAAATAGAATTGAGGCACATAGTCAACACATGTGCCCTTGAGCCAAGAATAGAGGACACACACAAAGTTTAAGAATATCATATCATTGCCAATTAATCTTTATTCTATCCAAAATCATGGTTTGGGTTTGACTTAAGGAGCTAACTAAAAACAGTTTCCTGGAGAGAATACAGAAAATGAATAGTTATGAATATCATAACCTTTTACCTTAGCACTGCCAAGATAATGTTGGTTACTTTAAATAGTAAAAACTATAGTATATCCAAGTCCCCATTATAGGATAAAATTATTACTAATGTGAGTAACAGTATGTGGAGCATAATGACATGGTTTCCACATAAAACAACCTCTATGGTAAAAATAATCAAAGTCTTCTTTTACTAACTGTTGTCCAGGGACTCCCAAATCCAAAAGAAAAAAAAAAAAAGAAATAGAATTTGTACTACAAATGTAATATGTAAGGCTATTTTTGTGAACGTCCACTGCAATCTCAATCACTGAAGAAGCCACAGCCAGAAAATTTTGCAACTTTATTAAATTCTGGAAGAATGGGAGGAGACAGGAGAAGATCTGATTGAGTTTCTGTCTCCATTTCTTTCCAGTGCTGACCCAGGCTGAGAACTGGCAAAGACTGCATAATGACACTCGCTCTCTGTTTCCTGTCGTCCTGGAGCAGCTGGATGACTACAATGCTAAATTATCAGACCTCCAGGAATCACTTGACCAGGCCCTTGACAATGTCAGGGATGCTGAAGACATGAACAGGGCCATGGCAGCCAAGCAGCGAGACCACAAGGTACAGTGGACAGTAAATGTAAATGTGTGTCAGGCATAGGCAACACGAAGTGACACCAAGAAGGGACAGGTGATGTAAATTTATTAAAACTCGATATATCTAAATATTCATATTTTTAAAATGGGCACATTTTTGCTACTATAAATTACTAATATAAGTGTGTGTACCTAAAATCAATGAAGCTATGATTATTGCTTTGTTCTTGTTTTGCTAAGAATGTGGTTGTTCAGGTAGTTGTGTCCATGGTTGTGGATGTGTTGTTCTTGTGAGTGGTAAGCAGTGCACTATTCTGATGTATAACTTTTAATATTGAGAGCAGTACTATGTGTGATTTTTGGAAAGGCACATTACACATGCTACGTTATTTTTGGAAAGACATGACAAGCAAATCTCAGAGCCTGGCTGGTCAGCAGCTGCAGAGATCGGGACACTAATTCAAGCCAAGGCCATGCAAATACAGAGGTGAGAAAAGTTCCAGACACTGCCATAGGTTGCAGAGATGACCATCCCTTGGGATACCCACAATGAGAGGGCTGAGAACTGGTGGTCCCATGTCCACTCTAACACATACTCACAACCACCACCATAGAAAAAGGTCATCTTCTAATAGGAATGACACATGCAAATATGTTCACATTTGTGACTGTTAGCCTGAGAAATCAATGTGGACAAATAGAAAACAGCTATGAGCAAACTCATCAGTTCAGTAATATAATTTTACTGCTGATAAATCAGTTCTCTTCCCTGATATTCAGTCATCTCTGCCCCTTGGTAAGTTGCTACAAAATTTCCCTAATAAAAGTAAGTTATGGGCTGGGGATGTGGCTCAAGCAATAGTGCATTCGCCTGGCACGCTTGCGGCCCGGGTTCGATCCTCAGCACCACATACAAACAAAGATGTTGTGTCCGCCGATAACTAAAAAATAAATATTAAAAATTCTCTCTCTCTCTCTCTCTCTTAAAACAAAAAAGTAAGTTATACTCACCACCATTGTGTTCTAATAGGAGTGAACTATTATCCAATACTTTTTAGAATAATAATGGTCAGCATAGCACTCTTTGTTAAGTGAATACATGATTATTTTTGCATAATAAAAGTATATGTATAACACAAAATAAAATTGTTTTAAGGCAGTCATTCATCTTTTCCTCTAAGTTTCTCTCTTTCCCCTTCCACATCCATGCAAGAACAGAATCCTCCCAATTTTATTATCTGAAAAAGAAAACGGGGTTTTATTTTTTGTGTTTTTGTTTTTGTTTTTGGTACTGGGGATTAAACCCAGGGGCACTTTACCTGAGTCATACTCCCAGTCCTTTTTATTTATTTATTTTTAAATTTCAAGACAGAGTCTCACTAAATTGTTGAAGGCCTTGATAAGTTGCTGAGGCTCATCTCAAACTTGTGATTCTTCTGCCTTAGCCTCCCCAGTCACTAGGATTACAGGCATGTGCCACCACGACTGGTCTTATCTCTTCTCGGTTTTCCATCCCTCTACAGTTTCTCTGGCCTTCATCACTCCTCAACCAAAAGTTTCATCCTCCCCTTCATTCTTCCTCCTTCCAAGCAATCTCCCTAACCTGCCAGAGTGGCCTGTCTAAACCACAGGTCTGAGATCGACTCTCATTTTCTCCTTGCCACAGTTAACAGTGCTTTCAATAATAAAGCTTTTGAATCATTTGGTGGGTTATAAAATAAGTTGAATTATTGTAACTGTCATTTTTAAAAAGAACATAAAAAGAAAAGAAAGTGAAATAGGATAGAAAATATCAAAGTACAACATATATAGTATGGTTTCACCACATTTTTGCTTATGTGTTGGTTTGTAACACATTTTTTAGTCTGTGTCATGGCTAACAACATTTGAAAGACTCTTTTCTACAGGACAGTCTATGATCTTTCATGCAGCATGCAAGACTTTTTTCGATCTGCCCCTCCCAGACTCTTCAGTCTCTTGCTGCTCCTGCCTCACCCATACCCATTCAGGCAGAAGCAAACCACTCATAATCCCTCCTGCCTGGAATGGAAATCTTTGTTGTGGGTAGGTGGAATAGCAACTGAACCCAGGGCCTAGCAGAACAAGTGCTATTCCACTGATGTAGAACCCCAGGCATATTTATTTTCATTTTTTATGTTTGAGACAGGATCTCACTAACTTGCTCAAACTGGCCTTGAACTTGCTATTCTCTTGCCTCAGTTTCCCAAGTCACTCAGATTGCAGGTGTGCATGCACCACTACACCTAACTGGAGACCTCTTTTTCTTTTCTCTTCACCTGGGCAACCCACTCATTTTTTCATTATTCCCCCAGTATCACCTACTCCAGCAGGCCTATCCCATAATCCAATCTCATTATGCCTTGTGTGTAGTTCTGTTTCTGTATAGTGATTATCTGCAGATGGATCTCTGTCTTCCCCATTAAACTGGGGGAAGATACTAGGTAATATATGTTCTTCATCTTTGAGTCCTAAAGCATCTATCATAATGCCTAGGACAAAGAACAGTAAATCAACATTTGTTGCTTTAATGAAAACATATAAGGATTTTCCATTTGTAAAACACTGTCACCTTGACAAATTGTGCCCAAATTTATTAGAAATCTATTTTCAGCTCTAAGTAATAAGTGATTCTGGAGAGATTTAAACCCATCTCTCTAACCTTTAGGACACTACCATCCAATTCCAAAGAAAGGATTCAGAGCATTTACATAAAATAAGAAAAACACTATAAACTCATGCAACAATTCCAGGGGTTCACTGATGAAGACCCCAAACCATGTTCAATACTAAGAGCCCTAAAGGAAGAAGTAGCCCTGCCAACCCAGGCCAGTCCCTATTGAACAAGAATAAGCAATGGCCCATAGGAGACCTCAGACATGCTAGAACTGTCTCTTAGCCCCAGGAAGTATGGTTTTATTAGAAGAAAAATAAAGGATACCTATTATTACTAGTACTGATAAACTATATGTTGTTCACACTTCAGATTGCAAGTCATTAATCTCAGCAAAGTGCTTTGTCTTCTATATAGAACCATGCTAGAGAACACACGCAAGTATATTATGTGTTAATTGTTCAGTCTTCTATGTATTTATTTTTAGGCCTGGATTATGTTGTCAAAAGTCCCTTTTTAACACGGAATAGTAATGCACATGAACTGAGACGCAAAATACATACATAGCATAGAACAACTGATTTGCTAGAGGTTGGTAAATATCAGTGTGTGCATCTGGGCACGCTGGACTTTGTAATTGTAATAAGCAATGAGTGGATAGTGTTACCCATATGAAAAGGCTTCAGTTCTAAAAGTAAATAGATGCCAAAATAGCTTTTAATTAAACTTTTCTTATGCACAATTAAAGGAAAAAAACTACGCATGTGGATACCAGGAATTTGGCATTTTCGTGATTCAAACAGATGGTAGTCCTCATTTTAGCTTTGCTAAACAAATTCTTCCACTGGTACAAATGAACAGCCTGAGCAGGATTTCAGGAAGAGAACAGCAATGCAAGGAGGCATTTCTATGCCCCTCTCAGTCTTGGTCCTCCTTCTTTGCAGTTGGCATTAGACAATGCTCCATCCAATTTGCCCTCAACCCTTCTCCTCTTTTAACTTTACCCCAACCCACCACTTCAGTCTTTGAAAGCAATTTGTGGTCCATATCTGTACTCATAACTGAGCCCATAGCACAACTTACATATTGGTGTTTGAGGAATAGCCACCTACATGGCTATGCCCTGCTATTATCCACTAAAAACTCTATTGACAATTTTTTTTTTATTTATCAGGGATTAAACCCAGGGACACATAACCACTGAGTCACTTCACCAGCCCTTTTAATTTTTTTTTTTTTAATTTTGAACCAGGATCTTGCATCTTGCTAAGTTGCTCAGGGCCTCACTTAGTTGCTGAGGACAGCCTCAAACTTGTGATCCTCCTGCTTCAGCATCCCCAATCACTGGGATCCCATAAGTGCATCATGAGGCCTGGCTCTGTCAACACTTTCTCTTCCACTTCCTCATTTCTAATTTTTCCATTCCTATTGAGGCATCTGTTCTCCCATTCAAGTCCCCAGGCTGTAGGTCAGCTTCCCTCAATGATTCTATGAGCAGTGATCACTCCAGCCCACTACACCTCACTTGTGGACCTTTTGGGTTGCCTCCTGCCTGCTGTCATCTTCAGGTTACTGCTAGATCACATTTCAAGGCGTGTCTACAGTTGTATGGAAGCTATGTGATAAAACTCCATCAAAACCCTTCAATTGCTTCCTACCTAAGATGGTAAATCATCCAGCCAGCCAAGATCTGAGCCCACCTATGTTCCAGGGGTGTTTCTTGACTCCCCCACAATGCTGCTGGAGATTGTATGGGTTTTCTTCTTGTTTCTTTTGCTCATATTGTGTCCTTTGCTCACATCATTCCATTTGGAAATATTCCAATGTGAAAGTTGTGCTGTGGGCTCAGTTATGAGTACAGGTATGGACCACAGATTGCTTTCAAGGACTGAAGTGGTAGGTTGGAGTAAAGTCATAGAGTGGGGGGATGAAGGCAAAAAGGGTGGAACTTTGGCTAATGCCAACTGCAAAGGCTAGAAAGAGGAAGGAGGGCCAAGACTGAATGGAAATGATCTAAGCCTAGTCTTTAAAAGGCTCCCTCTGCAGAGTGTGTCACCTTCTTACTAGAGTCCAACAGTTCTCACATTATTGCAGTGAAACTCCTTTTGAGAAATCAGTGAAAACTAGGCAACATACACGCATACACACACACACACACACACACACACACACACACACCATCAAAAAGATGTTCACTTGTTTATCTGTGTCATATTGGTAGAAAAGTTCAGGTAGTCCTCCTCCTAGGTTAAGCACTTGACCACCAGTAGGAGTCCCTCCATCCTCTTCATTGATACAACCTTATGATGTACCTCTAGAATGATCACCAAGCTTCATTGCACTTGACATATAGCTTCTATGTTTGTGTCGTGTGTGTGTGTGTGTGTGTGTGTGTGTGTGTGTTTATGTTGTGCATCTAGTCTAACCTTACTAGATTGTAAGCATCCAAAGGGCATCCTCCTACTTTGCACAAATTACATCTTCCTGTCACCTAGCAGGATGTCTTGCATTTGTTACATCTGTTGATGAACAAATAAATGAAAAGGGCACGGAGCAATCAGATTACAGAAGTGATTTGTTTTAATTTCACATTGTACCATTAAACATGAGGCGTGAGTCAGAAAAGAATGACATCAAAATGTCAGACTTTATACAAAACCAAAAACACCCACATGGATTCAACATTGATGTGTGCAAATAGTAACCACACAACAAATAATTACATTATTTATTTTGTCATTCTACTCCTAACCCAAAAGAATGATAAAATTATTTATCAGATGAGTATAAGATGAGGATCAGATTTTGAAGTAGGTAAAATACTCTTTAAAAGGCACTGCTCAGGAATTCTCATAAACCAAAGCTCTACTTTACCAGGACTATTTCTAAATATTTAGATCAGGAATTTTTTTCTTTCCTTTTGCAAATATGAAATGAATACTGATGTATGCTGGATAGCATTAGTTGTGTTATTTTCATAATTATTAGTCTTCAAAACTTTCTTTTGTTCAGGTTGACCATCTTTCTATGGGAAGAAAATCTTTATTAAAATCTAATTTGATTTCTGTCTAATGCTACATACAGTAAGTAGGAAAAGTCTTTAGCTTAAAGCATATCATTTTCCAACTACTACATATAAGCTTACCATGCAGTGTTGGTAGCACACTGCTTTGAAGTTCAGCTTTGATTTCAGTATTAGGAGTGTTCTCTTACAGACACTCCTTACAGAAGGTGTCGCAGCTCAGAACCAATAAAAGGAAAATAGCCCTGTGAGAGCTAATTATTGTCATTTTTTTTCTCCTCCCTTCCTTTACACACACATACTTTACACTATTGATTTAATGAGGACCATATAATGACCTCTCCTTATAGAGGTAATAACTGGCCCCAGACAATCACACTGAATTAAGCGTGATGGATATTGAGGGGACATTGTTTTTAAAGTCCTTGCATTAAGAGGAAGTTCAAGTACGATTCTTTTCTGTTTCTGTACCTCCATTTACCCCTGCAGCAATGTATCTGGAGAAGTTGGACCCCATTCTTTCTTTTCATTAAATTGAGAAAGACTGTAGGGAGTAAGAAAGGACACTAAGACAAACTTAGAAAGTTTTAAAGTATTTCCTTCTATGTCTAGCTCTATAACTGCTTCTATGATAGCCTAGGGTATACCATCACATATATTTCAAATCTATTTAAATTACTATTTCTAAAGTAACTTCAACTCACATTTTCCTCAAATTGTAAAATGAATCTTTTACTTTTCCATCTTAAAGATTATTTTGTGTTGCTTTCAGACTCTGAATTCATTTAAAGCTCCATATTTCTTCAGAATCACAACCTGCCTGCCTCTAGAACCCAAACGTGAAGATAGAAATTAGACATTTATCAGAAAATGTATTAGCAATTTCCCTTCTCAAAAAATGTAAGCCTCAAACACAAAGAACTCAGAGAGGCATGAAGATCACAATTTTAAGCTTTGCTAATAGGGTTATTTTAATTTTTTTAAAGGATTTTAGGATCATATTATATATACTTTGTTTCTGTCCGAATGGCCTATTTCTACGATTTCTACCAGGCCCAAAGTTGGCACATTATATGTTTTTTAAATAAAATCATTTTCCAGTTATATAAGCAAATATAGAGCCTATGCTCCATCCTGTACCTATCATCCCACTTTATATAATGGAGAAAAGAGTCAAATGTCAACTCTTTGGAGATGATGATGTTATAAGTGATAATTATAACCAATCATAATTACAACTAATAACTTCAATCTCCCAAAGTGCATACTTTGTTATCCCCCTTATAAATGAGACAAATTAGTATCAGATAAGTAACATATTCCCCAAAGATGCACAGCAATTACGTTATGGGGTTAGTACATAAACCCAGTTAACATTAACTACTCTCCAGGATGCTTTCTCTAAAGACACATTCTCTACCTCTCTTCCTTCTTTTTCCTTACTCCAGAGACAATATGAGAGAGTGAGAGAACAGATGGAAGTGGTGAACACTTCTCTGGGCGCATCTGCAGATTCTCTGATGACACCTCGTCTGACTCTTGTGGAACTTGACGATATAATAAAGGTAAGAACATGAGCAACTTGTTCAGAGTTATTTTTTAATTAATTAATTTATTTATTTGTTCTAATTTGCTGTACATGACAGCAGAATGCATTTCAATTCATAGTACAAAAAAATGGGGCACAATTTTTCATGTCTCTGGTTATACACAAAATAGAGTCACACCATTCGTATCTTCATACATGTACTTAAGGTAATGATGCCCATCTCATTCCAAAGTCTTTCCTGCCCCCGTGCCTGCTCCTTTCCCTTTCCCTCCTCTTTGCCCTAACCAAAGTTCCTCCATTCCTCCCATGATCCCCTCCACCCCCGCCATTATGGATCAGCATTCACCTATCAGAGAAAACAATCGGCCTTTGGTTTTTTGGGATTGGCTTACTTCACTTAGCATGATATTCTACAACTCCATCCATTTAACTGCAAATGCCATGATTTTATTCTCTTTTAATGTTGATTAATATTCCATTGTGTATATATATATATATATATATATAAAACACAATTTCTTATTCATTCATCTATTGAAGGGCATCTAGGTTGATTCCACAGTTTAGCAATTGTGAATTGTGCTGCTATAAACATTGATGTAGCTGCATCACTGTAGTTTGTGCTGTTTTTAAGTCCTTTGGGTATAAACCGAGGAGTGGGATAGCTGAGTCAAATGGCAGTTCCATTCCAAGTTTTCCAAGGAATCTCCATACTGCTTTCCATATTGGTTGCACTGATTTGCAGTTCCACCGACAATGTATGAGAGTGCCTTTTCCCCACATTCTCACCAACACTTATTGTTGTTTGTATTCTTAATAGCTGCCATTCTAACTGGAATGAGATGAAATCTTAGAGTAGCTTTTTTTTGTAATACCTTTATTTTATTTATTTATTTTTATGTGGTGCTGAGGATTGAACCCAGCACCTTGCACATTCTAGGTGAGTGCTCTACTGATGAGCCACAACCCCAGCTCCTAGAGTAGTTTTCATTTGCATTCTCCAATTGCTAGAGATGTTGAACATTTTTACATATATTTATTGAGTAATTGTATGTCTTCTTCTGTGAAGTGTCTGTTCAGTTCCTTGGTCCATTAATTGATTATTTTGGTGTTAAGTTTTTTGAGTTCTTTATATATCCTGGAGATTAGTGCTCTATCTGATGTGTATGTGGTAAAAATTTGCTTCCATTCTGTAGGCTCTCTATTCACCTAACTGATTGTTTCTTTTGCTGAGAAGAAGCTTTTCTGTTTGAATCCGTGTCACTATTGATTCTTGATTTTATTTTTTATGCTTTAAGAGTCTTATTAAGGAAGTAGGGGCCTAATCTGACATGATGAAGATTTGGGCCTACTTTTCTTCTATTAGGCGCAGGAGTTCCACTGGGTTGTTTTTGTAGCAGGTTGCAACAGGGACTCAGAATCACAAAAGAATAACAAAATTATATTCAAATCTATCAAGTTGGCAGGCATTATAAAAATAAGATCAGGTGATAATGTTTTCAAGTTTCTTATGCTATACTGTTACTACTGGCTAGAGATGACTACTTTAAATTTAAATTACTTAAGATTAAGTAAAATTAGAAATTTGATTCTTCAGTTGATTTAGCCACATTTCAAGTCCTAAGTAGTGGCTAGTATATTTGATAGCACAGATATCATTGCAGAGAGGCTATTAAAGTGCTGATCTAGATTCATTCTATTCACTCTTTACTCAAAAAGTTGTACATTGATAAAGCTAGCAATAAAAGCCACACTCTCTAAAAGTAGAAATTTTCCAATAAAATGCTGCAAAACAAACTATCATGAAATTACTCTAATTCATTATTATTGTCATTGAAAGGATACCAGATTAAAATCATCTGATCTAGTCTCATTCTTTTGACTATTTAAGCACCAAGTTCCCTCTCTTCTACTCTGTCCCAACTCCCCTCACTATCCTTGGTGACATCAAAATCCCTATGTATGAGCCCACCAATTCTGACCTCCAGTTCCTTGAGCTTCTTTCCAATGAGCTTTTCCTCCAGTCTACATCTGCTATTCCTCCTGTGATCACACCTAGATCTTGTTATCAATTCCTCCTCCCAAATCTCAGGTTCAAGCCCCTATCTCCCTAAATACCATCTCTTATCTCACTTACCCTGGAATACTCAAGCCAATAATTCTTTGGCAATAAAACCACCTCACCTCATATACCTTACCCCTTTCATCTCCTTGAGCAGCTAAAATTACAATATAGTAATTCTTTAAAAATACCTTTAACTTACATATCCACCTGCCCCCATGGTGCTGAATTCACCTGAGAATGCTAACCCTATATCTCCAATAATACCAAGTATCCCCAGCCTCATGGCTGCACCAGATGAATGTGGCTAGTAGAAGACCCCCTCCCCTTCTATCAGTTCTGGATGGTTACTTTGCTTCATGCTTCACTGCAAAAATTAGAAACAAACAGAAGAGAACTACCCTCATCTCTCCTCCCTAACTTTGCCAGTCCCTCTGTCTGTATCCACACTTCTACCTCCCACTTCCAAATGAGTATCCCTTTTTCCCATGTAATCCCTCTACCTGTGCTGGGAATCCCATTCCTCCTTATGTTGAAGACAGGATTGAAGAGCTTCACTCTTGAAATCATGCCTTCTGTATCATCCAAATCTTACTCTACTGAATCATTACTCACACAACCTTGTTCTAGAATCTCCTGTCCTTTAAAAAACAATGAGCAGCTTTTGAAAAAACATATTTTTTAAAACATTTACATCCCCTCTAACCTCTGCCTCATTATTCTACTCAGCTTCATAGCTCAATCTCTCAAGAGTCATTCAATTTGCTGTTTCCACCTCTCAGATCCCCACTCTCCACTCAACCCACTCCAGATAGTACCCCAATCCCTGAGAACATTCTGTACACCCTTTGCATGGCAAATATTTTAGGCTGTGCTGGTCAAATACAGCTGGTGACCCTTATCCTTTTGGATTTTTGTGTTTGTTTGTTTTATTTTGCTTTGTTTTTTTTAAACCCTTCAAAAATGTAAAATATATTCTTAGCTTGAGACTGTAAAAACAGACTGTGAGCTGTCCTTTGTACTAGGCCATGTTGATCCCTGGTCTGGACAATGAATGGCTCAGTAATCAGTCTTGAGCCCCCTTTTCTACCTATATTCTCTCCCTGTTTGACTTCATTGAATCCCATGACTTTAAAGTATAATTGTACACTATAACGATTCCACAGTTTACACCTGTATGACTAACACCTTCACTGAACTCCAAACTCCTGTGTCTAAATGCTTATTTGACATTTCCAAGTCAAAATTCAATGTGGCGTATCACGAACCACAATTCCATCTATTGCATAGTAAGCATATCTAATTTAACATATTCTGAATAAAAATTGCTCCTCCCCCAGTAAAAGACACAACCCAATTGCTCAAATCCAAACTCCTTGACTTCTCATTTCTCCTTACTCCTACTGCAGCAAGACCTGTTGTTTCTCTCTCCAAAATGAACCCTGCTCTCTGGCCACTTCTTCATCTTTACTGCTACTCCTTCATCCACGTCTCCTCATCTCCAATGTGAACTGCCACGAAAGTCTCCTCACTGATCCGTTTGCCTGAACTCTTATCCATCAATACTCATTCTCGATGGGGTAGCAGAAAATCTTTTAAAAACAATAAGATTACATTATTTCTCCTATTAAAGCCTCTGTTGGTACTTAAAGTAAGAAACATACTCATTTTACTATGGCTTATGAGGCCATAAGTAAGCTGCCTGGCTCTCACCAACCTCTCTGATATCAAGTCTTCCTTTCTTTGCTCAGTACACTCCAGCCCACCAGACTCCTCTCATTTTTCAAGAACACCATGCTTGTTCCTGCCTCAGAACTTTTGTACCTGCTGTCCCCAAATCTTCACATGACTAGTATCCTTGTTACCATTTAAGTCAAATAATCCCTTTACCCTCATTCACTTTTACTTTCTGAAATTAGTTCGTCCATTTATTTGATCACTTGTTTATTATTTACATCTTCCACAGGTTCCTTAAAGGCAGACTATGTTCATATGTTCTCCTAAAAGAGTACCTGGAACACAGTGGATACTCATTAAATGAATAAATGAGTAAAAGTGAAATGACCAGGGTATTTTTTCTGTTTATACAATTTTGAACTATTTTTTCAAAGTATTGTTCTCCAAATGATCAACCAAATGGCTAGAAGCTTAATGTAGTCTCTAAAATATAAATCCTATATGTTAGTAATTGTGCTACATTCTAGAAATACAATAATATGTTGAAATTGGTTCCTGTCTCTTAGGATTGTGTAATCTGGTGAAATAACCATGTAAAGTGGTTACAGTACTGGGACACATGAGTAACAGAAATATGTGGTAACATTAACTCATCCTGGAGAAGTTAGGGATGGCTACATGTAGGAAGTAAAATTTGAACTAAATTTAGGATAAGTAGAGCAGAAAAGAAGGAAAAGGTATTACAAGACAGGGAAATACATGCAAAGACACAGCAACTAGAAAAAAATAATGCATCATTAAAACAACGATCAGACAAGGCTGGACTGTGGGAAATAGTAGGGTGGGAATAGTGGAAAATAATAACATGAGTGAGGGAGAAGGGGTCACTTGATGAAGCCATGCTCAGGAATTAGACTTATACCTGCAAAATGATTGGCTGATTCTAAGGAGGATAGCATCATCAGATTTACATAGTAGAAAGATCACCTTTCGGGCTGGGGTTGTGGCTCAGTGGTAGAGCATTTCCTACTATGTGTGAGGCACTGGGTTTGATCCTCAGCACCACATAAAAATAAATAAATAAAATAAAGGTATTGTGTCCATCTACAACTAAAAATTTTTTTAAAAAAAATAAGAAAAAGAAAGAAAGAAAGATTACCTTTCCTGCAAGATGGCAGAGAAGATTAAAAGACTGGGCTTAGAGGGAAAAGTCAGATTACCCAGAGGAGAGGAAAGAACTGAGAGACAAACCCTGAGGAACACCAACTTTAAAGGTCTCTTTCCTGGTCAAGAAAGAAGAGTTAGGGGATAGCAGAGTGACAGAAGCTACAAAGAGAATTTTAAGGCAAAGACAGTGACCAACAGTGTCACAAATCAGAAAAATCCAATAAAGATGGGAAAGTATCAGAATGGATCTGGCCTTGGGCTCAGTCACTGGGGACCTTAGCAATGATTATTTTTGTGGTGTGTACTTCATCAAAGCAAGAGAAGAAGCCAGAAGAGAATCTAGAGTCAAGGAATAGATTTTTGTTTGTTTGTAGTTCAATGAGAGAAACTTCAGCATGTTTATACCTGAGAAAAGCCAGCAGCTAGGGATCAAGAAGAACAGAAAACAGTCACTGGGAAAATGAAGGAACATACCTTATTCAGAAAAGGAATATTTTTTCCTATAAAATAAGAGAAGAGTTTTGGTGTAGGTATGTGTGGGTATAGCTATGAATCTATGTATAGATTTGGGAGAGAAGGGCTAAAGGATGGTGGCAGAAAATTGAAGAAATTTCTGTTTTTTGGTGTCAGAGTCTCTGAGGAGGATACCAGTAGAAAATGCCCCTTTCTAGCAAGTTCTAAATAAATCAAAAATTAAAGTATAAAATACAGATATTAAGAATGTCACCTTAATGGCTTTAGGTCTCAGCCAAGTGGGGCCACTGATACTCAGTGCCAGAAGCAGGCAGCTCTACTCACTCTGACAGGCCACAGCTGAGCTCAGGTTGGGTTTCTGCCCAAAGAACATTCAGATGGTAGAACACTCAGATTTTTTGCAGGCAATTTGCTCCCATAAAGAGGATGGAGTTGAGCCCAGTCTGTACAGTTATTCTTCTCAAATTTACCAATCAAGAAAATCACTCCCACTCTCAGGTGCAAAGTGAGGAAAAGGAGAGAGGTCTGGAGTTTCACTAATTGAGCTCCCCTTCATAAGGAGGAAACATCACAAGTGTGGAAGAAGAATTCCCCACTAACATTTTCTGTCTTCTAAATAAAAACAGTAAAGAGAGCTACCTGTTTAGAATCAGATAGGGGTAAGGGAAGAAAGTATTATTGATTTACAATACTGATAATGTTTGGAATTGCTATGTGGGTAAACAGGTGGGGGGAAATCTCTTTTTATCATTAAGAGACCAGACATGGCTGGAAGTCATAGATTTTTCAGGAACATTCATTCACACAACTGTGTGATCCTTAGCTGAGATTATACATCTAGAGTTATACAGAAAATCAAGGAAACTGTCTCACAACGTGAGTTTCAAGAAAGGAGTAGTCAGCTATAGGAAATGAAGCTGAGAAGTCAAGTGAGAGGAGACTAAATGTTGTCCATTGGATTTAGTAACTTGGCTGTCATAAAGTGAACTTCTGTTTTGATGGGGTAATGTGGTAGAAACCAGACTGAAATAGGTCAAAGACTGAATAGAAAGTAGGAAAAAAGAGACACAAAATGCATAAACAACTTTTTCTTTGGAGAGAAAGATTTGACTATAGAGGGAAAAGAAATGTGGAATAGTAATGAAGAGATATGCAGATAACAGAAGGTTTTGTTTAGTTTTATTTTATTTTTAGATAGTAAATTTCAGGCAATATCTGAATGATAAGAAAGCAATCAGGAGAGGAGAGGGAGTGGAAAATAAATAGATAAATCCCAACTTCTAATATTTTAGACTTGAAATTTACTGAACTTCGTAATAAGGAAGAATAGAGATTATTTTTTGGTGTTCCTTGAGGAGAAAATGTTTAAGTTCTTCTAAATTCAATTCACTTAATTTTTCATTTTTTTCTTTAGAATGCATCAGGAATTTATGCAGAAATAGATGGAGCCAGAAACGAACTACAAGGAAAGCTATCTAACCTAAGTAACCTCAGTCATGATTTAGTCCAAGAAGCTATTGATCATGCACAGAACCTTCAACAGGAAGCTGATGAGTTGAGCAGGTAATATCTACTTTTAGAAACACACTTATCTACATGGGTTGAAGAAAATTTTTATTCAATTCCACATGCTAGAGTTACTAGGATACAATGTTAGCTAATTGGTTAGGTCTGGCTTTGCTTATTTGTTGATGTATTTGTTAATTGTTCCCTCTGAGAGCCGGTTATCATTTGTCAAAACTGTTTTAGGGAGACAGTTTTTTGAATTTTAGAAAATCTGTCAGATCACAGAACTATGTTCTTGGATGAGGTGCACTTGGACCTGTCCCACAATTATTAACAGAGCAACCTAAGGCATTTTGGTCAGGGACAATAAAACAGATCCCTTTACGATGTCTAATTCTACTGTCATCACCTACTTCATAGATAGCATTTGCTTTCTACACCCAAGTATCTCAAGTAAAGCTCATTGAAAGCTGGAAATACAACTGACTTCTTGTAAATACTCTAGTCTTTCTGCAGTACCCAGCAGGAACTATTTGATTTCAACACCTATTAAGAGAAAATCAATTGACAATTTTCCTCTCAGCATCTAGAAAAGAGTCACACACCCCTTGGGCACTCAATTAATGTTAATTGAAATGTGCTGAAAGATTGGAATTGAATTCATGACCCTGAAATAATAGGTAAATAATGAGATCATTATAGAGAACAACTATAGATCAGGTGGTTAGAAACAAGGACCAGTAAAGGTCCTGAGTGAAATAAGAGCCAATATTAACTACTGTTCAAAACATACATCACCTTTTTATTCCTATTTACCAAAATTTTCAAACACCCTTCCAAATCTCCTGGGAAGGGGGCAATGGATAAAAGAGAAAGAGAATGTAAACTCTTGGTGTGGGGGATGGTATTATATTCAGGAAATGTGCTTTGGAAGAAGGCAAAAAAAAAAAAAAAGAACTTAAGGTAAAATGCTGGTTTTGACAGTATACTGTATTGGTAGGATATTGTTTTTGAAATCCATCCTATGGCTTTCTTCATCATTCACCACCCCTACTTGTGATCCCAAAACATACCTAATCCAAATGCCACTCTGCAGATTGTTCATGAGCAACGCTGGGGAAGTTTTACTGCTTGCTTCACATGAAATGTGATCGAAAGTATCAATCACCCTGAAGTCCCTTTTGTGTTTCAAATATCTCTGACTGAACATATTCATGGAAATATTCAAATTTATAGCCATCTCCCCTTCAAAATGTGAATATCCCTCAACATCTGGTATGCATGATTTGCATGTTGTGCTCGAACAAAGACAAATATTATTCATTGAGAAGCTTCCATTTCAAAAACACTTTTTTCTTAACATTGATAGAGTACCTGTTTTGTGCATGGTGATAAAAACAAAGTAATAAAAGCTTTGTTTCAAGCTCTTTGGTATTTCTACCACTCTAGCCAACAAAATCTTAAAATATTAATAGATATTTATAGCCTTTTGTTCCTTTTATTCCTTTTCTTTTAAATTTTTTTCTTGTCTACTTTCCTTGGGTTTTCCTCTCTGAGCCATTTCTGAAATCAAGTAGCATTGGTATTTGGACCATCTCTACTGAGCATGGCCTTGATAGGTTCCTCTCTCATAAAACAAAATAAATTAAAACTCCATGACTACATTAGTATCCAGACTAGCATAATTATCCTCACTCTTTCTTCTGATTTAAAAAAGTATTAAAGAGAAAACATTCTTTCGAGCTCCTACTGTGTCTAATGGGTAAGCCCAGACACAGGGAGATAGCTCCCCACTACAGGGAGATGGAAGGATGATGGAATTGAGCAAAAGGGAGAGAAGTAGCTGAGGAAATACAGAAGTCGCTCAGAGCCTAAGAGGGCATACAGGGACTATACTGGGATGGAGAAGGCAGAGCAGTAATTGACTGAGCTCAGTAGTTTGGGTGGTTTGAAGAGAGCACCCTGCATGGCATCTGCAATGTCATATACTGAATGGGTCACAGAGAACCTTCCAGAGGGTACTTATAAATAAAGTGATACTGTCATCAGTGTTTGGGACTGAGAAAAAATAAGGAATCGGAGGATATAAGTCTGAGTGAAATTAAGACAAGTGATTAGAATAAGCTGTGGAAGTCAGAGTAGAGTTTATATCATAGAGGAAGAAGTATTTTTCAAAAAAAAATCATGTGGATACACACAGTTTACAATTTCAATTTAGGAAATAGTTTAGGTTTTATAATAATAAAGCCTGAAGTTCACTGGATGCCAGGTGCAGGATGTCAATCATTTACACACTTCATCTCTATTATGCCTCACATTAATCCTTAACAAACATATGGTTATTAGCCCCTGTATGTGAGAGTACCTGGTGCGTGATGGGTACTCAGTGAATGTTCAATGAACCTTAAAACAGGCTGGAAAGGCAAAGGCAGAGAGCATGATGTGTGAGGACAGAGACAGAGGGTGCAGAGCTAGGGCCCCACACTTCAGGGATGCAACAGGGGCTCAGGAGTGAGACCATCTTAAACCATTGTATCCCCTGGCAAGCAAGGCCCCTCTCTGAGGGCCTCAGTTTCTCTTTAGAAGAGGGGGTAACAATGCTGACATGGGTAAGGAGAAGGCAGGGGCCCCATTTCCCAAGGAGATCAGAAAGAGAAATAATAATACATTTGTTTATTAACAGGAATTTACACAGTGCAGACATGAATGGGCTGGTGCAGAAGGCTTTGGATGCATCGAACGTCTACGAAAATATTGCCAATTACGTTAATGAAGCCAATGAAACAGCAGAAATCGCTTTGAATGTTACTGACCGAATTTACGATGTGTGTATTCCCTTATTTTAAGGTTCATTTATATGTTGTCTCCCCACACTTTGACTTTCTTGCCTTCTAATGAGGTCTCTTCAGCTTCCAATACAAAGTAAAAATGGCAGAAAGGGAAGGCAAGCTAAGAAAAGACCATTTTATGCCATGAAGTTTTCAGTTTGTAAGTTTTTCAAGATGTGCTGTGCTACAGTCAGCAAATGCTAATCCCTTTGACAGTTTTTTTTTTAGCCCAAGTCCCCAAAGAAAACATACTTAAGACTAGTTTCTGCTGATAGAGAACATGCTTTATGCTTGCATTCTGCTTTTTTCAACTTGAAATTATTTTTTGAGTGACTTCTATGTGACAAACTGTTTGTTAGAGCTTTGACCAAGACAATGTTCTAGGTTTGCTGCATTTCCCCCCCCAAAAAAAAATTATCTTGGAAAAGCTAAAGACATTGTTTTCTCATGTTCACATTTGACCTTTTCCTTGAGCTATGAAAATGAAGCTGTGTGACTTTTGCTTGGTGTTTAGCAGATAATTTGACATTTAAAATCCAAAAGCAATGAAAAACTGATTTCTTCTGCTGTCATTCTTATTCTCTCCACCCAATTCCTTTGCAGGCTGTGAGTGGAATTGATACTCAAATCATTTACCATAAAGATGAAAGTGACAACCTTCTCAATCATGCGAGACAACTGCAAGCAAGAGCAGATTCAAGTAAATATATTCATTTTTCCTATATTCCTTCTGCTTGATAGCTGCTTCCCTCCTTTCATACATATAGACAGATATTTATAAAATCTAGTCTTAAAGAGTTAATAAAATTATAGCTGATGCTAATAAAAAAAAGAAATAAGTAACAACTGAAAAATACATCAATAGTTCCTACCCAGAATCAAGTTACAAAAAAAAGCAAAGATTTGCTATTTTAAAACAAATTTTGATCAAAAAATAGCTTCCATGTTGTACAACTATATGGAGACATATAGTTATTTGATATATGGTGAGTATTATTGCTAATCATATAGGCCATTAATAGAAATATCATAAATACCAATTTTTAAGGAGATAATGCCATAAAATATACTTAATATTCAAACTCTGTTGCACACAATCTTTCTTAAACAATTCAGAAGGCCTTTTTAAATTTTTACCAGGAAAGGATGGATCGTCGCTATAAGCACTGATTAGGATGACAGGGAACCATGAAGCCATCTGGTTATTTGCACTCTCTTGTAGTTTGTGTTTTACAGTTGACTGTACTTAGGACAAGCCCAATGACCATATGGAAACAAGCATTTGCAAAGGCCAGTGTTTGCATCTGCTAACTACAGCAAACACAGTGAAGAGTAGGATAGGGAAAGAAAAGTAAAAGTGAAGTCATTTCCATCTACTTTAAATCCCAGGAGTTACTCTTAAAAACAACTGAATGAATGGCTAAGAATTTCACTAAACATTACTCATCTCTGGGTAGTGAATTCATTCCTAAGGATATTTGTTCATTGACTAATGAGGTTGGAAATTCATTATCTAGCTAACTTTTAACTACCACCTACAATCAAAGGCCAAGTTTCAAACTGAAAATGTCATGCAATTTTATCGAAGTAATTAATCTCAAATCTAACCATGCATTCCCCTTTTTTTTCCCTTTGCAAAGAGCTATTATATAAAGAAAATAAAAGGACTTTAATTTTCATATGTGGAATACTTAACTATTTAGTTACTACAAACATGGGTTATTGTTTTTTTACATTTTCTAGGTAAAAAAATGCAATAAAAATGCTATTAAATTTTTCTAACAAATCTTAACAAAAGTGTAATTAATTTATTATATTCTAATCCTGAACATCCTTTCTGGAAAATAATTAGCAGTAATGAGTTAGACTATTTGCAGCAAAATACTTTAAAATAACTGTTGTCACATCTACAAGTTATTTTTGTTTCTTGTGTTTTAAAGACCAGACTATGTGGGTCTTCATGACACAGTAATGTCAATGTTTTATTCTCCTTGGTGATTTGTAATGTATTTTCTCCATCCTATCACTATTGAATTATTGAAGCGCATAAAAACAACTTTTCTGCTCTGGGAATGGCATGTCTTCAAAGGTTCATATTTTATGTCCAGTAAATCTCTCTGCATCTGGATCTTTTAAATATTCTGCAGATATGGTCACTCAACTTGATCTTTTTTGGTTAAATCCCTTCAGTATCTTTGTAAAAGGGGTGGCAAACCAGAGTTAGGACTATGTGGCTCAGTGCTTTATACCACTGTCTCCTTTAATAATAGGAATGTTAGTAACATAAATTTAGTTTTTTTAATTAAATAATTATTATCTACTGAGGTACTCTATAATTTCAGATTACTATTCGTTTCCAAGTGATTTTCTATGATGAGTAATCAATCTTTAGTTCCCAGTTTTCCTATTTTTTTATTTACCTATATCAAATAGTTTATGTGTAATAAACTCCGAATGCTGCTATTTGAAACAATCATCAACAGTAACAGTAAGTTCCAAACAGGACACACTTTTTATGAAACATTTCTTTTTATAAACATCCAGCTCCAAATAGATTTTTTATCCTACTTTTATCAAAAGTTCCAAATATAGAGTTAAATATATTTTTTTCTCAATGTTCCAGGCAGTGTTTTATGTGGTCACAGGTCCAAAAGGAAGAGCAGAAAAATGTTTTATATCACAATATTTGAAAATTGAAATTTAAAAAAGGAAAGGAGGTGCATTGTCACTACAAAGTATGTTTAAGTCACTCATGGAATTCTGGTAAATCCTTCAAATCCCAGAGGAAATAAAAAGAAGTGCTTGTCCTTAGTACACTATACTTGGTAACAGTATAATTAAGCGCCACCGTATATGTATATGGTGATATATACATATGGTGATATATATATATATATATGTATATATATATATATATGTATACCACCATTATACACATATATGGAGGGAAAAAACAACAACAGAAACCAAAACACACCAAGATTGCAAAGTAGAAAAAGGGAAGTACGCCATGAGAGAGTGTGTATTTACAAGCCCATTGGAGAAAAAGACAGTTTATAATGAGAAGTAAGGCGAGAATTTTGTAATTTGTAAGAAGCATAAATTCTTGAGGTTTTGAAAGTAAATAAAGCACAAACATAAGCAAAGAATTACAGGGAAAACTGATCCTTCATTTCAAATAAAGAAATGCTACATCATGACCTGGTTGTATTTGCTCAAAGGTAACCCCAGCTTAGGGACTGTGCCAAGCACACTTTCAAGAATAACTCTGTAAGAAAGAGACTGTCAAAACTGATAGACTGAGGATAGAAGATCCAATAGAACTGTATGTACACAGAGATTTACAATGTGTTTGATTAGTAATTAAATTCTTCTTAAAAAGAAATCTCCAGACTCCTCAGTGGATTCTTTCAAACACTTAAAGGATTAACACCACTCTTACACAAACCCTTCCAGAAAATAGAGAAAAAGCAAATTCTTTCTAACTCATTCTATAAAATCAACAATATATAGATACCAAAACCTGACAAGGACATATAAAAAAGGAAAAATACAAGCCAAATTCTCTTACAGATATAAAAATTCTAATCAAGATATTTTCAAATCAAATCTAGTATATATAGAAATTGTTATATGACCAATTTGAACTTATTCCAGGATTTCAGATATTTTAACATTTAAACCATCAATTTTATTTCACCATATTTATAAAATATGGGGAAAAATTTATGTGATCATCTCACTGCATGCAAGAAAATCATGTAATAAAACACAATACTCATTCATGATCTTAAAAAACTCTGAGTAAACCAAGAACAGAAGTAAACTTCCATAATCTAATAAGGAATAACAAAATAATAAATAAATGTATTAATAATAAAATATTAAGGGCATTTCCATTAAGATTGAAAACAAAACAAGGATACACCCATTGCCAATTCAGAATGTAAAAAAGTCAGGATAATTTTATATAAATAAATGGAAATTGACTTTTTAATATAACACCATTTGCAGTAGCATCAAATACTTAAGGAAGAATCTCATAAAAGATGTTAGCTAAGATCTCTACACATAAAGCTATAATGCACTATGGAAAGAGACTAAAGAAGATCTAAATAAAAGAATATCTAAGTAAGTTTACATCTAAAGAAGAAAAAGTAAATACCATACTCACTGAAAAGAGGATCCAACTTTGTAAAATTGACAATTCTGCCAAATTTGTCGATAGATGCAATACAATACCAATTAAAATACTGTGTGTGGGGGGGGTGTAAACAGTATGATTTTGGAATTTCTATGGAAATAGGGAACAATTGTCAAGAATAGCCAAAATAATCTTGAAGAATGAAAACAAAGATAGAAAACTTAAACTATGAGATATCAAGACTTATTCTAACTCTACATAAATCAAAAATATAAAAGATTTGTCATGCCTTTGGAATAGAGTTAAAAGCCAGACAAGAGTAAATGGAGATAGAATTCAAAATAGTGGTCATCTTCCAGTCATCACAGGGTCACAGGGAGCTTCCTGGGTGCAGATAAATGCCCTTTTTTCAAGGCATGGGAGCTAACTGTATTTTGTGTTCACTTCCTGAAGACTCATCAGCCTGTGAATTTATAATGTGTGCCCTTTTATAGATGTATGCTATAAATCAATTAAAATTTTACTGAAAGTACTTTTAAAATGTTCTTATGTATAACCAAACCAGTCATTATCATATAGATAAATTGATTTCCTTTTTTTCAGCTCTTTATCAGAGTGCTGCTAGGTGTTATCAGGCATAGCACTGCTATACTTCCCAAAGATAATAGCCATGATGGCATCTTAGTCACTACCAACCAGGGTTACAAATTTCATATAATCCTATGCCTCTTATCCTAAATACCACTTTCCAAAAGTAATGATCTATGTCCAGCATATTCAGAATATTGCAGATGACTCCATGGTATAAATCAGGATTTTCCTTCTTGAAATAAAACCTTTTTCCAGTCATCTTGAACCCACTGGTTACTTTTTTCTGCTGCTTCTCCCCAGGCAATGAGGAGGCGGTAGTTGACACCAGCAGGCGTGTGGGCGGGGCCATGGCCAGGAAGAGTGCCCTTAAACACAGATTAAATGATGCTGTTAAGCGACTGCAAGCAGCAGAGAGAGGTAAGGATCACAGAATTTAAAAGTCTCTTCTGTTTGTTCACTGGTAAAAAGAGAAACCTTTGAGAAAGGATTAGGTGATTCCTTATTTGTCAATCTTTTAATTTTTTTCTTATGACAAAAGAAACAATGTTCATTACACCCCCTCCCCCAAAAAATTGACCTGGAAAATAAAAAGAATAAATAAATGCAAAAGCTGTAGTCACCACATCCAGAGATGAGCTTTAAATTTGAGAATATTTTCCTGGCATGCTTGTGTGCCTGTGTGCACATGTATTTTTAATGGTGTCTGCTATTTATACTGCTTGGTAACCTGCTTTCTTTCAAACATTCATCCTCATTAACAATATGCCCTAATTTGGTTGCTGGATTTCTCTGGCCCCATCTGTAAACAGCTTCCCTCTGTTATATGTCAAGTTATTCTTATCATATAAGCAGGAAGATCAACAAGTCAAATAGAGAAACAAGCACACTCATCTTGCCTAATCTGGAACTACAGTAGTGTTTTAGAAAGATGTGATTGGAAGCAGATGTGCCTTCCTCAGCATAGCAAAAGTTAAGACCTTACTGCTGGTTGTGGGTGGTTCACTAAAAGAAGCAGTATTGCAGTACTATAAGACAAAACTCTGGCCTGCCCGGAGAATGGTGGTCCATTAAGAAGCTTCATCTTCAACATCATCAGAGCTGCTGTTTATTGATACTTACCATAAGCAGGGTTCTGTGCTAAGAGTTTCACATTCCTTATTTCACTGGGGATAAGTATTATTACTGCCTTTAGATATTTAGAAACTCAGAGGCATGTCAGGGTTAGGGAACTTGCTCCAACAAGATCCGAGGTTCAAACCAACATTCATCAGAATCCAGAGTGTGGGAGGTTGAATTAAATGTTTCCTCACTTTAAATTTGAAGCTGCAACATCACCTAAGTGATTTTAATTATTTTTATTGTAGAAGTAATACATACAAGAAAATATTGATAAGAAGAATCACCTATAATCTCATCACCTAGGCAAAATTTATTATTGTAAACTTATTTTATTTTAAATATGTAATGATTTTTAAACAAAAGTGGTATGTTACTCTTGAAATTTGATTTTCTTATGCAAAAATACCTTTTCTTATTAATTTAGTTCTGTACTAAATGCATTGTTATCTCAATGACAGAAGTGTTCCACAAGAATACTTTTCCATAGAGATATTTATGATGACTTTCAGACACAAACATTCTATAATTTAAGATCTCATTTGCATTTTCTATGGCTTTCTCACCAGCTCTCTAATGTAAGGAAACACTGTCAGGTTTTGTTTTTTTAATTTACCTTTTAATTTGAAATTCTTTAAGTGAACTACGTTGTTTTAATGAGAAAGTAATCTTTTGAACTCATTAATACTGTTTAAAATATTCTTGTACACTTCATTTATACCATCATTAACATATATTTAAAAATCTTAGTTTTTGTTAACGTCTCAAATTTGAAGTCTGTTTCATCCCATGGATTGAATGGATGTTAATGTTCTCCAACAAATGTCCTGCTGCCTGCAAAATGCGTGTCCTTGTGCTTTGTGTGAAGGTGATGCTCAGCAGCGCCTGGATCAGTCCAAGCTGATTGTCGAAGAAGCTAACAAGACGACCATGGAGGTCCAACAGGCCACCACCCCGATGGCTAACAATCTCACCAGCTGGTCACAGAATCTTCAGAATTTTGACTCTTCTGCTTATAACACTGTGGTGGACTCTGCTAGAGATGCAGGTATATGTATCACTTAGATATTTTGAAAATCAGATTCAATTAAAATATTGCTCATTAAATTCTCGACACCTTTTGATGAGAAACACTATATTTCATTTGGGTTTTGCTTTGGAATATGGTAGAATTTAGTTTTAAAAAAGAGAAAATTTTTATCTATAATCTATGCGCCTGTGTGCATGTGTGTGTATGCATATATATATAAAGCAGTAGATAGATAGACTTATATTTTTTTCTATATGAAATAATGGCAGCAATTGTTTTCAATGTAAGACCAATCTTCAGTGAAAAAAGGTCAATCAAATGTTAAATAACCTTAACAAAATAGTATTTCTTTTTAAGGAAAAATTTCTAAGTGGCATTGCTTTTACTAAACAGAATTGCTTTTTTCCTTAACTGAGTAAAGCATGTTACTTCCAAAAAATACTGACTATAACCAAATATAATAACTTTCCATTAAGAACAAGGTATTGGCCAATTTGAATGTGCAATTTTATAGCATAAAATAAAATATTTTAATGTTTACCTCCAGTTTTAATGTTTACCTTCAGTTATACATGATTATTAAAATCATATAATATTTGGGGAATTTTTTTCCATTCTCACATTTTTATTCAGTATCTTCATAACCTCTTAAATATCAATGTCTATCAATATTATGATAAATTATTACTGAACTTTTAGTCATTCTCTAAGAGCCATTCTTCAAAACGGTATAACAGACTCTTTTTTCCTATGTTTGAATCTAAATTAGAAACAACCTTAGAAATTCATGTCAGATCTGTCCATCACTAGAAATGTTATCACAATTTACAAATACCCATTACTATAACAGAAAAATGGCTCTTTTAGATCATAGTTTCAGTATATATTCATGAGTTCTTCCATGTGACCACTCATTTACTTGCTTTTAAATTTTAATCTTTCATTACATTTTTTTTCAAAATATTGCTTCAGGAATATTTGTTCTGTGTTAATTTTTCTCCATTTTCATCAGTCCTATCATGTGATTCCAATAAGAATCCAGAAACAATTCTAATTGAAATTGGTTCATAATACTATGTTTTCCTCAAATAGCTATTTGTGGTTCAAAACAAAGTGAATGAAATGGCTTACAATAATATAAGAGACTTTTTAAAGACTCTACTATAAGTTAGCTCTCTTTTTCTGAGAGAATTGGGGGGTACCCTGTCTTATATAAAATTCTACAACCACAATTTAATATAACACTTTCATTTACTTTATTATTTTTAATTTTTAAAGATTTTTATGCTATAAAATGGCTATTATGGTCAGTGATCCAAACAACAAATATTTACCTCTATATTAATCAACACAATAAACTGAGAATTGCTATTATTTTCTTAATTTTATTCCTTATCCTGGAGAAACACCTTGTGTCCTAATTACAAAGAAGTGATGTTTCCTTGACCTGCATTGACATATCTCCTCAATCTGAATTTAGTTTGGCTCTAGTCAGAGGCTTGCTCTTGCCCTACCGCTAATGCTCAGTGACCATGGTCCTGCCCTTAGGCAGGAGAATACACAAGAAAATATTCATTCTCTGGTCCAGTGGTTCTCAAATATTAGTGTGCATCAGAATCCCCTGGAGGCTTGTTAAACCCAGGTTGCTGGACCCTACTCCCAGAATTCCTCATTCAGCAGGTTTGGGATGAGTCAAAAAATTGGCATTTCCAGTAAGTTCCTTGTGAAGCTGATGATACTGGCTGATGATACTTAACCATACTTTAAGAATCACTGTTCAGTGGCTGAAAATTTGAAAAAAGTGTGCCATCCTCTATAGTTTGGGTATCTCTCATCAAGCTGCATCCTTGTGACTTGTGCTCTTTTTTATGTGTGCATTATGCATTCCAAGGGAGGAAAAAACTGCATATGATCAGTCATAGGCCTCCAGGGAGGAAGCACAGCCACACTAGGCTAGATCTGGGGATTGTGTGCCCCATCCCAGTCAAGTCCTCTTTTGCTATCCCCCACACCAGATGTTATTTTGTTCTCCAGGAGCTCCAGGCCTAGAAAGAAAAAGAAAAAAGATCAGTAAGGTCTGCTTGCAGAATCTCCCTTGTCTGGGCCCAGAGACCATAGCTGCCCACACTCAACTTGGCACAGCTGCCATTTTCTGGATGCCACCTAGTTTCCTCTGTCCAGTTCTGCCTCTGCAGGACAGTAGCAGCACTATGATACATGCACAGACATCCTGGAAAACAGCCTTTTTACCTCCTTTTACCTCATGAAAATCCTTTTCTTCAGTCGTATCAAGTTATGTTAGAAATGCAAGCAGAACCTGTGCTATATCATTAAAGGAACTTCAGTATGGTTGTCATGGGTCCTCCTCTTTAGGAATTTACAGTATATATTAGCATGTTCCACATTCAACTTATAAATCACTATGTACTACAAATGTGACAAGATAGAAACAGATTATGCTTTGGGATTTACTATTAATTTGGTAGGATTAAAAATAATTTGTTATAGGGCTGGGATTATAGCTCAGTTGATATAGCGCTCACCTAGCATGCATGAGGCACTGGGTTCTATCCTGAGCACCACAGAAAAATAAAATAAAGGTATTATGCCCATCTATTATAAAAAATATTTTTAAAAAATAATTTGTTATAGATCTGCCAGAGGTAATCAGTGCTGTCTCTTCACTTGATTCCTGAAATATACCTAATATTGAGACATTCACTCAAGTGATTAACTTTTATTGTTGCAGTAAGAAATCTGACAGAGGTCGTCCCTCAGCTCCTGGATCAGCTTCGTACAGTTGAACAGAAGCGCCCTGTAAGCAATGTTTCTGCCAGCATCCAGAGGATCCGAGAGCTCATTGCTCAGACCAGGAGTGTCGCCAGCAAGGTAACTTAGGAAAGGAGTCATCAGTCACTTGGTGATAATGAGATCGTGATGCTGATCCAGGGTCTGGAATCTTCCTATTATATTATCCAGCTCAGTAGGTCTCAGTCCCATTTGTTCATTAGAATCCCATTGAAAAATAAGCCAATTCCTCATCTTAACCTCAGAACAATATATCAGGATCTCTAGATGAAGGGCTCAACACGTGTATTTTTTTAAAGCTCCTGGGGTTTTTCTAAATCTGTAGCTAGGATTAAGAACCACAGAGTTTGACAAACCTAATATAACAAATCAAGAAAGCCCCAATTAAAAAAACTACTCAATTTAATATCATTATCATTTGTTATTTTAACAGCCCTTTAGTGCAATTAGCATACGGGATAATCTTGCCCATCTGTCCTACCTCTTCAAGAAATTCTCTAGTACAACATAGATTATGTGAAGTATTTATTGCCCACTCTGCAGGCTTAACTGATGAATCACATACAATACCAGCTAAGAGAAAGAAACTCAACAGGGACCCTCTTCTGAGATACTTTCACAGAAGCAATCTAGCAAGCAGATAACTAAAGCCAGTGTTGGTAGGGACACATCTCCATGTGACAATTAATGTATTCAGTGTGGCAAAGTAGCATTCATTTTTGGACCCTTTTTTGTTTTTATTTTTTTTAATTGCTCTATAGACCAGCCTTATTCTTTACAACCAAATTATATGATTTTATTTCTCAATTAAGAATTGGCTTCAACAGACTATAGGCCCTAATTACTGACAGAAAGAAGAACAAGGAATCAAGTATTTTACAATGATAAAGATTATTCTTGGTAAATATATCCAAATTTTAAATGATAAGTGATAAATAGTCCTATACCATAAATTATCTTATTTGGATATCCCAGTGAACACTTCAAAGAAAGTTTATCTTAAATGGCTAGGTTTCTGAGAGTGATTTCTCATAACACTATATCCATGGAGTATAGTCTTGGGGTCTTAATTACCTAAAACCATTTTCTAAAGAGAATCTGGGCCTTACCCTTGGGAATCTACCCATTCTCCAAAGTGAGGGGCTTTTTCTGTAGACACACCTCCTGCTCAGACTCTCCATTTTTACAAAAAGACCTCAACTCCATGATAGTATATTAAGATGTATTCATCTTTACTCAACTGGCAACATAGAACAGCTGTATTCTAGAAACTTAGGAAGAGATTCTGACACTATCAACATCAGCCAAATCAATGTTAACTGAGGTAGACACATCTAATTATTCAGAAATATTTATACAAATGGCATGAGTATACACAGTCCATCGATTTCTGAATATTTCAAAAATCTCCCATGAATCAGATAAGTTTAGCATATCACATAGGGCCTCTTAGAAATGAGCTGAAACAGTGCTTTGTTGTTATGCCTTTCCAAGAATCAGTATAAGAAACATCTAAGGAACTTGTCATTACCAGTAGCATAATGATAGAACCAGGGACTGCAACATGTGTAATATCATTCTCACAGCAGATTTATTATCCTATTTTACAGATGAAAAAACTGAGAGTTAACTAAACTCATTAATGATTAGTAGTAAGTGGCACAACCAGGCTGCAAACTTGAGAAGCTGTGTCTAGACTCCTCCAGACTGTGCTGGTGCAGTCAAGGGTGTTGCCTCACAGCCTCACCCCATGCTCCTTTTATGAATAATTATTATAAATAATTATTATAAATAATTCTTGAATACATTTTAGGAGTCTTGTAAGGCCTCTATCCGAAATGAGGGAAGACCGCAGAAAAGCATTCTGCCCATTTCTGCAGAGTACTTTTAACAGAACAATTTTGTATCTCCAGATTCAAGTCTCCATGATGTTCGATGGCCAGTCAGCTGTAGAAGTGCACCCCAAAGCCAGTGTGGATGACTTAAAGGCCTTCACATCCCTAAGCCTGTACATGAAGCCTCCTGTTAAGCAGCCAGAACTGTCTGGAACCACAGATCAGTTTATTCTGTATCTTGGAAGCAAAAATGTAAGAGTATGAGGAGGGGATATGGAAAAAGAAAATTGCTTTTTCTCTGACTAAAACAAAGCTACCTAGGGGGTGGAAATTCACAGTCGGGAAACTCAAAAAGTAGAAATTATTTTAAGGCAGGATTGAAGTACTGATTTAAGAGAAAAGTGGTTCCTTCACTACAAGGGATATTTCTGGGATTGTTTTCCTTTTAGCATCACATTACTGACAAGTCTGAACCAAGCATTTCAAAGGCTTTTTGAATAACAGCAGACTATGCTTGCTGCCGACTCCTGTTTGTAGACATATAGCAATCGGCATTGTCAGGATGCATCATATCCCTGATTAGCCTGACAACATTAGTACACTCCTGGAAGCCATCAAATCTCCACAAGCATGCAGTTCCTTTCCTTCCTGTCCAGGATGCACTTAGAGCAAGCACAGGGACAGCAATATCTGACATAGCAATATCTGAAAGCTGGGTTGAGAAGAGCTGATGCCCAGTCTAGTAGAAGCTTTGGCTGATAATTCCAACCAGAAGTTGCTGTGTATGCCAAAGTATTAGGGTTGCTGATTGTGCTTTTAAAAAATGAAAATTGCTAATACTCATTTATATAAATTTTATTTAAGTGACTTCTTTACATTTCAGGCCAAAAAAGAGTATATGGGTCTTGCAATAAAAAATGATAACCTGGTATACGTTTACAACTTGGGAGCTAAGGATGTGGAGATTCCCCTTGACTCCAAGCCTGTCAGTTCCTGGCCTTCTTACTTCAGCATTGTCAAGATCGAAAGGTAAAATGAACCCATGACACACAGCTTATATAAACATTTCATAAGAAATCTGTTGAATATACTCAAACAGGCTTCCTGTGGATATTATAAATAGCATTTTATTCCTTTTGTTTTTTGCTCATTTTTCTTTCATTATTTCTATACTCTGTCCCAAACACCTTAGTGGACAATAAAAGATTAGAAAAAATGGTCACTGTTTCCAAATAGTAATCTGATTATTATTATTATTATTTTACCTGGCCATTCCATGAGATAATCCCAAGAATGGAATGTCTTTTTTCCCCTTCCCCTTAATAGTTAATAGTCTATAGGTGTTTCTTAATGTAACAAAATCAAATCACCAATTTTGTGATGAAGGAATATTAACATTTTTGACCTTAAGAACCTATTTCCTACAAATCATCAGGCTAAGAAAGAGTGAATATTCCTTCTCTCAACAGGGTAGGGAAACATGGCAAGGTATTTTTGACAGTCCCAAGTCTGAGTAGTACAGCAGAGGAAAAGTTTATTAAAAAGGGGGAGTTCACTGGAGAAGACTCCCTGCTGGATCTGGACCCTGAGGACACTGTCTTTTATGTTGGCGGGGTGCCTTCAAACTTCAAGGTAAGCTATACACCTAAGTTTGACTTATTAAAAATCTACAGTTTCTATCCATAAAACCTAAAATGATACAAGGAAGAAGCTTGATATCATTTTGAGAGTCCGGCTCAGTGGGTACTAGAATTACACATCAGGATCTACGAGTCTCTGCCACCTATATTTTTACTGTCAAATGCTTTCATGCTATTTCTGACACTTGAAGATCAATTAATTTCTTTCTGATATGTGTAAAGGTGACTAATATTACTCCCAGCTGCTAAAGGAGTGTCTGTGCCTTGTGATGTCACCATGATTTGGATCTAGTCTTCAGCTTTGCATGTGGCAATTTCAAAAACTCTGTTATCTAATACAAGCATGAGATAAAATGTATGGGATGAGAGAGAGTAGGACCTTGGGGAGAATTTGAGACCTGTTGAAGGGTGGATAAAGGAAAGGCCCAAAAAGAGTGGAAATCAATCTAGGATTTCCATTCCAGGACTATTTCTTACTACCGTGGGCACATTATTGAATCTAAAAATTACTTTCCCCCTCTTTATATGAGAACAGGAACACCTGACCTACAGAGCTGGTGTGAGGATAGATTTTTATCAGTAATTCATTGTCTAGCATATACTGCATTTTCATAGCCTACATTCAACAAATCCTACCTTCTCTGCTAAGATCTATATAAATGATATATCACTGCTTAGCTAAATGATTTCTCAGAGAGTAGACACAAACCTTGGCCTGGACAAGATATGTATATCAGTGGGCAGGTCTCTCTTGACGTGTGTTTAATTTCACTGCCTGTTCTGTGGAGTTGGGATGAAACTTGACCATGGGGTAATTGACTTTATCTGTCTTTTGCACAGCTCCCAGCCAGCTTAAATCTGCCTGGCTTCATTGGCTGCCTGGAGTTGGCCACTTTGAATAATGATGTGATCAGCTTGTACAACTTTAAGCACATCTATAATATGGATCCCTCCAAGTCAGTGCCCTGTGCCAGGTAAGAGACAGTTAAGGGTACCAAAGACTTTGATAGTCAGGCTAGCCCAGCAACAGGACAAGTATGAGTCAATATGCAGGTTTTCAAACTTTTCTTTGAGGAAAACAGTTATGAAACCACACAGTAGTCATGTTTGCAAAAACTGTTGAGTTTTCTCTGCCACAGAGGAGTGTATACAAGTATTTAAAGTGTTCACTAGTTTGAAACTATGATATGAGAAACTGGAATTTCCCTGGAGACCTCAGTTTTCTTAGGGCATAGCGTGGAGAAGAAATCCATTAAAAACAATTATTTTACTTGTTGTAGTCAGCTTTTACGCTGCTCCAACTAAAAGACCTGACCAGAACAACTGTAGAAGAGGAAAAGTTTATATAGGGGCTCACAGTTTCAGAAGTCTTGGTCCACTGACAGCCAGCTTCATTCCTTGGGGCTCAAGTTGAGGCAGGACATCATGGCAGAAGAGTATAGCAGAAGGAAGCAGCTCACATACTGATCAAGAAGCAGAGAGAGACACCACTCACCAGATACAAATATATGCCCCAAAGCCAAGCACCCAATGCCACACCTCCACCCGCCCCACCCCACCTGCCTTCAGTTATTACTCATTTAATCCCATTGGGTGATTAATTGACTGATTGGGTAAGGCTCTTGTAATCCAATCATTCCTTCCCTGAACCTTCTTGCATTGCCTCACATGGCTCACATGTGAACTTTTGGGAGACGCCTCATGTCCAAACCATAACATTATGAGTACTTTTCCATGTGGACAACAGAACTTCATTTAAAATGTTGTATCACAGAATACATATATTGTGTGACAGAAGATGCTCTGAGAATGGGTGGGTTAAAAGGGTCTCACCTGAAAAGCCCAACTAAACTATAATGTTCATCCGACCCTGAACTTCCATTTCAGAGATAAACTGGCCTTCACTCAGAGTCGGGCTGCCAGTTACTTCTTCGATGGCTCTAGTTACGCTGTGGTGAGGGACATCACAAGGAGAGGAAAATTTGGCCAGGTGACTCGCTTTGACATAGAAGTTCGAACACCAGCTGACAACGGCCTTGTGCTCCTGATGGTCAATGGAGTGAGTAAAATAACTTCTTTATTTCCTTTGCTCTCTGCAATTCATGTTTCCAGGACCTTTCCCAGGTTGAGTGTGCCATGCCACAAACCAAATTTCTAGTTAAAAAAAAGAAAATCTTATATTTTTTTCTTCAGGGAAGTATGTAAGCACCCCTGGAATGTATTTCCCTAGGCTACACTTTGGGGTGTATATTAGATATGCCCTTTCATAAATTAAAAATACAGAAAAATCAGCACCAAGATCTAGAACGTCACAGTATATGCAGAAATTTCACAGTGGCCTTCTGACATTTCCAAATCATATATTTCAGTTGGCTTTTTTAAAAAAGCTTGACTGCTTCATATACATATATATGTGTATGTGTACCCTTTATAAATGATATAGATTACAATATACAGATGTCATGAAACATTTCAAAGTAGTAATTAAAAACAAACTAACAAACTATACAAAGATAAAATATTAGATAAAAATTGGTAAAATATTTAAAATAACAACAAAATTAAATTAATATTTTTACTAACGATACCAAGACACTTTTGCTCTCACTAAAGATTATTTTAATAGCAACATTAGTGAAAATGATGTAATTAAGTATGCTAAATATTTTTTAAACTCTTGTTGAATTCTTTGTGATATAGTGATTCAAAAGTCAGTTTATTTCAATACTAAATTTTATTGGCTGTCATAGCTAGAAAATACCTCACAAAAATAAAAAATGTGAGACACGTATCACTAGCTGTGCCTACTAAATCATATGCAGTTTTTCAATCTCATTTACCAAATGACAAAAGTAGTCTTTGAAATTTGGCTGGAACATTTTCTTTTTCCTTATGTCAGTTCTTGCTAGTTAATTATATATTGTATCATTTTGCAAAGCTTAATGAAAGAATTCAAAGCCAGTGAAAATCTTTATCCCAAAAATTTTTAAACAGATTTGAAATTTCTCCACACCAATGTTTTAATAATACAGACATGAGAGTATTTCATAGAAAGAAATGTTTAAGTTATTTTTATCAACAAAACCATCAACAGAAAAATTATGGAATATCTTTTTTAAAAGCCATCTTTCCACATCATAACTTTCTTCATAATTAATACCCTTGCCTTGGTGTGACAAATCAAGTGTGTTTATTTTAAAAAAAAAATAATTAGGTGTTATACTACTAAGAGACATTTGTCATCACGAAGTTCAAATTTAGAATAATTCATTTTATAACAAAAAATGTGTAACCCTTTAAATGTAGCAGCATTTTTAGTAATTTGCAGGAAGTAATGAGCAAACATCTATGTGTCCCAAAATATTTTCTGTATCTAGATACAACATGATTTTAAATATTCTATCATTTAAGTCTTATCACCCACAAATCCATGTAACTAGGAACAGATAAACTGCAATAAATTATAATAGGCTAGAAGTGGGTGAGAGGCCACCTTGAACCCTTCAAGTGTGGAAGTTTCCCTGGGAAGCCTTACAGACCACATGAATCCTATGTAAGTCTGGTAAAATAATGAAATGAGGGTCTAGGACCAATAATTCATGCATTAAATATCAAGGATTTGTTTCTTTCTGAATGTTTTTTAAATGAGTATAAATAGAAGTTGAAATGTTTTCTTCCTAAACCCCAATGGATTGTTTTCCACACTATCAGGAATACTCAAACTCCACTCAGGAGATCACTTTCCATAGAATGGCAATTTACCACAATACTTTACTTTCAAATTCACTGAATTCTTTTATGTATAAACTATTCTCTGAAACAAACAAAGCTGACCACTAAATTACTTGAGTGTTACAGAATTACTTTGGTTCTTCAATATCATGTGGTCCAGATGTATAATAATTCCATATTTATTTACATAAATCCAGTGAGTCAAAATAATACAGAAATAGCCTTCTTTGCCTTTTATCATTATTAAATTGATATTTGGCAAGGAGGATTCTTTTCAACATATCTTGAAATTATTTTTCAGTATTACAAATTTTCATCTTAAAATGAATGCAGCTGCATCTTTTAACCTGTTACAGCTTTGAAAAGACAAGGCAGTTGAATAATCATAGTATATTCTACTATTTGGAAATTTTTAAAAGGTCAATGATATAGACTTAAAGCTTCATTCATTAATTTTTAAAGTAGAATAAAAATGAAAGAAGGGCTGGGGATGTGGCTCAAGCGGTATTGCGCTTGCCTGTCATGCATGTGGCCAGGGTTCGATCCTCAGCACCACATACAAAACAAAGATGTTGTGTCTGCCAAAAACTAAAAAATAAATATTAAAAAATTTTAAAAAAGAATAAAAATGAAAGAAGATTGTTATTTTAAATTGTGTGTAAATACTAATACTTTGTATATTAGCATGAGAAATAAATATCTAATAGGGAAGTATTATTTTTTTTCTTAAGAATTTCATGAGACCCTTCAAATTCAATAATGTCAATACTAAAAAATTTAATGTTACATCTCAAACTCAGCTAAATCTGACTGTACTTTGATGATAACAGATGATTCCATCTTACAACTTCTTTCTCTCTACAGAGCATGTTTTTCAGCTTGGAAATGCGCAATGGTTACCTACATGTGTTCTATGACTTTGGATTCAGCACCGGTCCTGTGCATCTTGAAGACACATTGAAGAAAGCCCAAATTAACGATGCAAAATACCATGAGGTACTGTAGTTGTAGTTTGGATGGCTTTAGTTTGGGTCTGGGTTTTTGTACCTAGAGCTATTGATCTAATCAAATGGTCAAATGAGACAGGTAAGACAGTAATTAAAGTGAAACTTCACATCTAAAGAGTGACTGAAGAGCCCTCATCTACTCAAACCTGGGGAAATATTTGCTTTTAAATGACTGGTTGTTCTTGTCATATCAATATTTCTAATAAAAGAGTCACCAAAATATTCCTTTTGATTATTTCACTGACCAAAAGACTCCTGGTTAATCTTAAATAACTTAATTACAATAGAGCACCTACAGAGTTCTATCCATTTGTTGAACATGCTAGAATATAGATACAAAGCCATTTTTTTACTTAAACTTTGAGCCCCACTAAATGTAAAAAGTAGTTAAATAAACATAGAATTTCATTTTTAGCCAATTATCTAGATTTTAGAAAATACTGGTTTTCCTTAAATGAGAACCTAAAAATAATGTTCTTGGGTCTTGAACCACAATTACAATTTACTAAAAATGTACTTCATCTATTTTTGTTAACAAGAACTTTAAATATAAAATTTAATGATGCAGATATAAACATAATATATCTTTTAATTTGAACCAAAATGGAGGGGAGGACAAGAAGTTATATTTCCTTTTTTAGTTCAAAGTCCATAGCCTTCATAAGGATGGATCCCAATAAAAGAAGATTTTAACTATTTCTCTGACTAGGATTTTTGCCTATTCATTAGAATAGCTCAATGTGTCCCAAAAAAATGACACCTGTTAAAGTGCAGTCTCAAATCTAGAACACACTCACTTGAGAATGCAAATAGTCACCAGAGACTGGACAGTAGGGAAAATGAGGAACTGTTCCATAGGTACAAAGTTTTAGTTGTGTTAGATGACTAAGTTCTAGAAATCTGCTAACATAGGACCTATAGTTAACAATAACTCAAAATTTGTTGTTGGGGGTATAACTCAATGGTAAAGCCCTTGCCTACCATGCATGAAACCCTGTACCAGTACCTCAAAAAAAATTAAGAAGGTAGACCTCATGTTAAGTATGCTTCATACACACACAGGAAAATAAAATTGGGGGGAGCACAACTTTGGGAAGTGTTGGCTATGCTTATGACCTTGCTTATGATAATGCTCTGATGGGTGTTCGCTTATGTGCAAAATTCACTGAATTAATTATGTGTGGTTCTTTGTTTATCAATTATACCTCAATAAAGCTGTTTTTGTTTTGTTTTGTTTTGTTTTTTAAGAAGAAGAAGGCACCTGCTATAGTCCTTTCCCAAATCCCTTCAGAAGGGACAGGAGAAAATAAGTCTCATGGCAAAATTTTGCTTAGGTCCAATCCCTCTTCACATAGGCATCCTTCCAAAGGAAATGTGAACTGCTGATTATAAAAGTGTTTTTGTATCTGTGAGTAAGAAAGGAAAACCTATTACCTATGGTGTAAACAAACAAGCACAAGGACAAGGAAGACCAGCTGTTACAGCCAGCATAATTATAATATACAGAAGTCTTCAAAATGCTGATAATTAAACAATTAATCGAGACTTCCTGTATTGTTTCTCCCAGATCTCAATCATTTACCACAATGACAAGAAAATGATTTTGGTAGTTGACAGACGACATGTCAAGAGCATGGACAATGAAAAGATGAAAATACCTTTTACAGATATATTCATTGGAGGGGCTCCCCCAGAAATATTACAATCCAGGTAATTTTTTTTTTAGTTAAATAGCTGTTTGTTTCTAATGATATACTGATGTGTATTCAATATCCAGAAGAGGTTCAGTAACAGGTGTAAGCATCCCTACCTGCTACCTTTACATGCATTACTAGGTGCAGGCACACATTCATATACCTACAGGTCCTCTGCAGCCCATTCTTATAACCTCCCTAAGTTAGCATCTCATAGATATAACTTACAGGTTATTTTAATTATTGCATTGCTCTTAGAATATAATATAATGCAATATTTCTTTTGACAAGAGCAAAACATGTATATTGTATAAAGATGAAAAAGCATTGTTTTCAATTATTTTTGGTTTAAACTTAATTGATTTTGAATGCTCTAATAGTATCTGAAATACTTATCTTCAGGTTATCCAAGGGGTTGTGAGTTATGTATACTGAAATATTATTCTAGTGTATTCAAAAATTCACCTTACTGTAGTCAATTAATGGAATCAGAGACTATAAAACTGAGAGGGCACTGTGTGTGTGTGTGTGTGTGTGTATTACATAATCTGTATGTGATAATGTAAATTAATGGATTTTGAAAATTATAAAGGTGTAAACAAGTTGTCTTGAGTCAAAATAAAACTCCTCAATAGGCAAAGATTAGACATTGCTGTGTTCTTGTCAAAGAAAGCTTGAGAACATGAATGATTATAAAGCCATTACAAATAACTATAAATAAACTCAAATTGCATAGCCTATGTGTGCAGGGTAATGTCACTATTATCACCATATCAGTGGAGATTCCTTTTCTTTTCCAGGACCCTAAGGGCACACCTTCCCTTAGATATCAATTTCAGGGGATGTATGAAGGGTTTCCAGTTCCAAAAGAAAGATTTCAATTTACTAGAGCAGACAGAAACCCTAGGAGTTGGTTATGGATGCCCAGAAGACTCTCTTGTAAGTACCATTCGGTCAAAAGCTTTGAAATAAATAGACACAGAATCTCAGAAGCTGGAAAAGCCCTTTTAGCTTTTCTGAGATCCTAGGTACATCTTGAGTTTCTTTCTGCCACCAGCAGAAAGAAGAACCATTAAGCTAGAAAGGCTGTGAAGCTCCTCTGTGACTTGTGCAGTTGCTTTAGGTTTTCGTGGGTGGGGCATCTGAAGCCCAGACAGGCTGCTTGAGCATCACTAATCACTCAGGGTGAAGGAAAGTGAAGAAATTTCTAACAGAAACCACATCCCTTAAAAGAATACAGAGGGAACGCTGGCATGCCTGAATGCCACCACAAACCATAAGTTAAACCCTGAACTACTATATAGAAACTAGTGAGTAAGGCCCTTTCTATATGAGAAATTGACATAATAAGCATTTACAATTATAAATTATTATATTCACTTTTGTTGGCACACAGATATCCCGTAGAGCATATTTCAATGGACAGAGTTTCATTGCTTCAGTTCAGAAAATATCTTTCTTTGATGGCTTTGAAGGAGGTTTTAATTTCCGAACATTACAACCAAATGGATTACTGTTCTATTATGCTTCGGGGGTAAGTATTTGTTGTTCCCTTAGGAAACTTCTTTGTGATAAGTGTTTTAACTATGAACGAATTTTTATTAAAAGTGAGTTTCTATTCAGATTTTGATTTACACAGACACATGCAGAACGTCACATTTCAGACACTGTAAAATATTATGTGTTTTGTACATCAGGAGTTCTTAACCTGAGATTCACAGACCCATTGCTTAGAAGAGAATTTAAGGAGTCTGTGAACATGGATATGGATGGTAAAAAATATATCTTTATTTTCTGTAGCTAAAATTTATCATTCTTCAAATATAAACATGGCAACAAGCCACAATAGTGTTAGCAGTACCTGTGACTTTGTCACTAAAAGAAATCACAAATAATTTTATTTCACATTACAATTGTGATAGATATTTGCAAATATAATTTTTGTTCATAGCTACTTCCAATTTTAGAAGTAATTAGGTCTTCTACTAGATCCTATTATTTAATGCCTTAATCAAGGAGTGTGTACATATATATGTTACCATAACAGATCTGTTGCTTTAAAATTTTGAATACTATTTAAATATAGTTGATTTCCTTTCTTCCTGAATAGTCTGTTTTTAAACATTATTTTATGAAGAACTCCATATGTATAACCAAATTCCCAAAAGCATTCATGGCTCAAAAAGGAAATGGTAAGAACCTCTCTATATTATGAAGAAACACATCTGTGATTTAATCTTAATAGAAAAGAACATATATACTTCCCTGTTCTTGAATTTTTCTTAATATGCTTGAGCTTAGCGTATAAAGATGTTATTTCAAGAATAAAACTAAAATATGTATAGGTTTGGTGACCCTAAGATCCAACTGATGTATCTCAGAGTGCTGTCACACTAGTATATATACTAATGCTCCCGATCAGAATTTTTGAAAGCAACTTTATATCCATCACATTCACATTCAATTTAATTTAAGTAGGTTGCATCTGTGAGAATTTTTCCAAAGTATTTTGTTGGACTTCTGTGCCCAAAGCTGCCTAAGATTACCCTGATTAGTTAAAAAGCAGGGGTTTTTAATTCACAAAAAGTAGTTTGTTTTGAATCGAGCTCAAGGAAATTGTGCACTGAGGGTTGACAGAAGTTGGTGCCCATATAAGGAAAGAGAATCAGGATTATTATCTGCCAATATTTTAAGACAAGCAATAAGCAAATTCAGAAAAAGAAGTAACTTCTGCTTTTTGAAATCTCTTCTGCCTCTATAAGTTAAAAAAAAAAAAGTGAAACATTTAAAAAGCCAAACTAGTAACTTAAATCTTACCTAGTCTTCTAGCTACATCCTCAAGGAGATTCAAATATTGCCTTTTTGAAAGGAATTAAATGAGACTGATGATAGAGTAGAAATGCCTGAGTTAGGAAGATGACTAGGACAACTCTCAGAATAACAAAATCACCAACATTTTCAGCTCAAAATGTAGAAGTATCTTTTTTCCATTGAGACATGTCTAATTTTGTAAGCAACACCAATACAAGCAAAAGTGGGGTTTTTGTTGTTATTCATTGAAATTGCTGGGCAAGAAATTGCCTATACACTGTGTATTCCTTTAAGCAGTACTCTTAAATAAATGTTTAAACTGTGCCCATTTTTTAGGTCCCTGCACTCCCTACTTAAAACCTGTGCTTGCATTTCAGTCAGATGTGTTTTCCATTTCGCTGGATAATGGTACTGTCACCATGAATGTCAAGGGCATCAAGGTTCAGTCGGCAAATAAGCAGTACAATGATGGGCTATCCCACTTCATCATAACCTCTGTCTCACCCGTAAGGTATAGCTCCTCACCTAATGTTCTTCCCACCATGTGTCTTTATTTGTAAGACATGATTCTGTCAAATGCCACTGTGAATAATAGATTATTCTATTGCTTTTCTACTGTTTAAAAAAATGTGAAAGGAACAGATTTGTGTTATTTTTCTTTTTTAAAAAAAATGCTATTACTTTTTAAGACATGCCAAATAAATCATCATCAAGTTACTTAAAGGATTTTTCCCAATAAAATGAACAGTTACAATCTTCTTGAGGGCAGTGCCTACTCACGCTATATACTGAATGGATTGTAATGTGTTGTTGCACATAGAAGGAATTCAGCAAATACTGGTCTTGTTTAATAAGGATGGTGGAATGTGATAGACATCATTATCCAAAGTACATTTATGAATTGGATGTCAACATACTTTATATACAGAGTTATGAAAAAATTGTGGTATATATGTGTAATAAGAATTGTAATGCATTCCACTGTCATTTTTTAAAATCAATTAAAAAAACAAGAGAAAAAAATAAATTTTAAACTGACCAATTAAGGATGCTACATTTGTGGCCACATTTTAAAAGTTCTGGCTTTGCATTAAATTGCATGATCCTGTATTTTCTTTTTCATAATAAGAAAATAGGAAATAAACCTCTGTTGTAGTTTGATGCTCATCTATGTCCACTTCTGGTTTTTGATGTCCACCCATCAAAGAAAATATTAGTAGTCATTTTCTAGACTCCATTTCCAATAAAGACAAAACCACCCAATGTACTTTACAATCAAAATGATCTCCCACAACTGTGATTAAGTGATCACCGTGAGGCGTGTGTTTTTTTTTTTTTTCCTCCACCCAAGAAATAATACAAATGATTAGTTGTTTGACCTTCTTGCTCTAGGAGTTTAAATTCCAATAGTTTTGGGGGCAGGGGTTGCATATAGAACTATTCAATTATTTTATCCTGGGCCTCATGAAGAACCTGGAAACTCTTTGTTTTTTCATTAATCAGATGTTACATTTCAGTTCCATAAGAAAACCTGCTTATTTAACTAGAGAGAAACTCAAGGTAAAATGGTAACTGCTCAGTATGTAAAAAAGCTTTTTATTTTGCAGATACGAACTCGTAGTAGATAAAAACAGAATTGTAAATAAGAATTCTTCCAATGGGAAAGCAGAACAAATTCAAGCAGGTGAAAAAAAGTTTTACTTCGGTGGCTCACCCATCAGTCCCCAGTATGCTAACTTCACTGGCTGTATAAGTAATGCCTACTTTACCAGGTATAATACTTTTATTACCTAGTTTTATTCAAGCCAAAGAGAGTGAGTTTCTTTTATGGTTAACAAGGAACTTAATAAAAATAGGAGCAGCTCAGAGGGCTTAGATACTATATCTTTTGCTATGATATAGGATTGGTTTATATGGCATGAACTATTTCATGGACTCCAAAAACAGCACACTCTGTGTAGCTTTCCAACAAACCAGCTCTAAAATAAAGCAAGCCTTGAGAAACTAAATATATACATATATATATATATATATATATATATATATATACATACATACATATATATATATATAACCAATAAATCTATACAGTTGATTTTAAAAGATCAAGATAGTAGTGAAAATATTTACATAATTAAAGTTGAGAAGTGTGAAATTGATCAGAGGCACTAGATGGCAGTAATTAAAAGCTTATATGTTTTTGAACAAATGACATACTTGGATTTGTGTGTAGGGTTTTTTCCCCCTATTATATTTGTATTACTGTGGCTAAGTAAACCTTCATTTCTGTACCTACAAGATGCAGATAGTAATAGTACTTATTTGGTAGACTTGTTCTACAGAATAAATGAAATAATACACATAAATCACCATGCACAGCACCTATTACACAACAGCCTATAAATATTAGATGTAATTATTTTGCACTTATTATTAATGGTGTACTATAGAGTAATATGCCAAAATCCTTGTTCAAAGTTTAAGTCTTGATTTTATGCATGACTTTTTAAAAAGCCATTAATCTTAACAAAGACAATAAAAGTTCCTCAAGTGCAAAAACAAGCAAGGGAGACTTTAGTGCAGACTAAGAAACACAGAAGTAGACCCAGTTGTCCAGAGTGTGATGAGGGAAACAACGTTCATTTGTCAGAAAGTGTGGTGCCAGGTACATGGTTCATAATTAATTGCTCAAATGATAATTTCAAGGATTCTTGTTAAGATAGTGACAGGTAAGGACCCATCCCACATGCAAAAAAAAAAAAAAAAAACTTTTTGAATTGTCAGAGTTCTTTGACTGTCATAGCTTTCATCATATAATTCTGAACAATGTTTTTAAAGTTATTTTTTCCTCCCTTACAAATACAGGTTGGATAGAGATGTGGAGGTTGAAGATTTCCAGCGGTATTCTGAAAAGGTCCACACTTCTCTTTATGAGTGTCCAATTGAGTCTTCACCATTGTTTCTACTTCACAAAAAAGGAAAAAATTCCTCAAAGCCTAAAACAAGCCAGAATAAGAAGGTAAAAGATACTGCTGTGCAGATTTTCCACCTGCCCTCATATTCCATGCATGCAACTCTAGACATGATTGCTTTATAGAATTTACTCTAATTTGCAACTATGTACATATGAAAGATAGAATTCTTGCAGTATCAGATATTCCAGTTTACTAGCTTTGTCGCCTCCATTCTTGTTCTCAAAGAAACATGTCCAATCACCTGTTTACTCTTACCTCCAACTACTTTTCAATGCAATGGTTAAAATTGTTCTGTTATTAATTTGCGTAAATCATATTTATTGTTTAGTACTACTATTCTCTAGTATCATTTGCTTTCATATAATTATCTCAAACTTTGTCACAATCATGGAAACTGTGATTTTTACCCTGTTTCCCCTCCTTCTTGACATTTACTTCAACCATTTATGTGCAAATGATCTATGACATCATCCAGACCTGTACCCTCATCAAAATCTTAAGTTTTAAAATTCTATTCTCTGATTACTATTCTTTCTCATTCGTTTAGCATGTGTGTTATTTACCTTCATTACAAATGAAATCCTAATCCCTTCTCATTCTTCAAGTAATGGTCTAATTTTAACATTGCACTCAGGTGTCAGGGCTCCCATGCTGGCCCAAGCCATTATCATCTCTCATCTGAATTACTGTCATAGTCTCGGAATAGATTTCCTCACTTCTGCATTGTTTCCTGAGGGTCTACTCTCAACATGACACCCAAACCCTTATAACTATAAACCATATCATGTCACTCCTCTGAATTCAGAGTAAAAGCCCAAGTCCCTGCAATTCATAAGAGGCCCAGTGTGATCCATACCCCTTTCCCTCTCTGAGTCCCTCTTCTCCCACTTGCCCACCTCATTCACTCTTCTGCCCACACCAGCCTTTTGACTATTACTAAAGTAGGCCACCTGCACTTCCACCTTAGGATCTTTATTCAAGGTTTCTTTCTACCTGGACCATTCTTCCTCCAACTTCTTGGATCACTTAACTCTTGACCACCTATTTGTTACCACAGCAGGCCTCCTGCCTCCTACCAGCACTACTGATATCCTTTGCCTTTTTCTATTTGTTCTTTTTTCCTTAGTGAAGAATATAGCTACCACACTTAATGTAGCTACGTGAAGCTTGCTAGATGTAGTTTTAATAGCTACTAAGAAAAACGTGTGGCCTCTGGTTTAATTTTTTTCAAGGATTAAAGGATTGGTATTATAATAATTTATTTTTGCAATCACTATCTAATATTCCATTTTATGCATTGTTATAATTCATTTAACCACTAATAGGCTTTCAGTTGTTTCCAGTTTCCTACTTTTATAGGTGAACATTCTTAGACATAAATCCTTGAGTATATTGCTGAATAAGTATTTAGGATAGATTCCAGGAGGTAGAATTACTAGATCTAGCAAATTACTTTCCAAAAAGCTAACACCGATTTATATTCCTCATGGATACTTGAGAATATCTGTCTTACCAACTATGTTCTAGACTTACATTTTTTCATAGTTTGTATGTTTCAAATTTAATTGGGGAAACAATTTCTCATTTAGTTTGTAATGTAATAATGAGTATTTTATGTAGTGCAATGGACCTCCTTAAGGAGTATCTAGCCAGCTAGTGTCTTCTCCAAGAACTGATTCTTACCCACAGGGTAAGTCCTATCACCTCCCTGGATTTAGATGATTGAACCAGTGGAGATCATGTGAACTAAGCTGGACTTGAGATTTTGTTCCTTGGAATCTTAGAACCTAGAGAGCCTAGCTTGAGCTGGTGATTGAATAGAAAGCCCTGAGAACTGTATGTTAATCATGCACAGATAAAGCAAGCTGCTTTCTAGAAAGAATGAGAAGTTGTCCTGCTGAGAAAGAATAATGAAAGCAGACACTCTCAGACACAAAGCTGATATAACAGAAACCTCCAAAAAAGGAATGCTCTGGTGCTTTTTAGCTTTCCAATTCCTGCTTCTGGCCCCTGGTGGGATCCTGCTATGTCTTATCTTGGTTTATGTAAGATAGCACCATATCCCTCTTTTTCTTCAATAGCTCAACTAGCTTAGCTAGTATCTCACACACAAACCTCTCCCCCACCAAAAAAAAAAAAAAAAATCTTGCTAAACTGAACTTGGTACAAGTAGGATTATATCTAACAGGCCCTTGGAGAAGAAAATTATTCTGGTTAAGTAAATGTCATTGGGATTTACTAATAACCCCCACACATATAACTTTTAAATGTAATCTTTGTATTTGAAGTAATCAGTTATAACTTGTCTTTGTCTTTTTGATCCGTATTAAGAGCATGGAGGCACAAAAGTAACAAGTATCTTGTTACCATATAGCAAGACACCAGAGTTTACTCATTTTTGCTACAGACAAAAAACAGATACTACTTGGTCTATGCATTTCCACACTGAGGCAGAGTAAGGAAAGCTAGTCAGTTAAGACACTGTGGTCCACAGAACCCCATGCTTTGCTGAGCCCTGGGATCTAATTCACTGTTGCACTCTCACCAAGGGTAAGTGAATGCACTAATTGAGAAAGCGTGAGATCTTCTCTACCAAGACAGAGAAAATAGAGAAGACTCAGAGTTGGGGGAAGTCCGCAATCCCTACCAAACCCATACTCTTACCCCTACCCTCCAGCCCCTGTGCAAAACATGTCAACGCTGGGCCCCTCAATGAAACAAAGGTGGACATATTTCCCATTAATATATTCTACTAGGATTGGAAAACAGCATAGGGTATGGAAAAAATTTCTCAAGATAAATAGAGGGGGGAAAAATCTCCCTGTAGGCCCACTCTAGCTCATTCTGCAATTTATGGCTTGAAACTATGGCTATTACATGTAGGTGAGGCCTGAACCAAAAGCTATTGATAACTGGGTATATTTCTTCCATCCAAGAGAGAAACCTTGCTTTTGTAGCAGCAAGTCAGTTTCTGGGTTCTGATGGCTATGTTCGGAAGGGAAGAGGGGAAAGTGGGAACCAAATGGGCTTTTCTTTAGGATGTGTGAATCTATGAGGCCTATCTCCCTTTCTCCAACCTAACCACCACTGCACGAGTCTTCACTGTCAGAATCCAACTGGAGGAACTATTGTTCCAGGGTAAAGTCACTGGTACAGCTATCTGCCCTTTAACTAACCTGCCACCATACCAAAATTTTGAGAATAATTCTGGGATTTGGCTGGAGCACTGCATTTTTTGGAGGTTTTAACTTTTTCTCATATGAGATTAGGCATTTCATTATCACTCTGTTCCAATCTGCATTATAGCTTCCAGAAATTTCACATTACTTTGTTCTGCTGGTGAAAACCCTCTGAGATTTCCAGAACAGCTGTGGATTTATTTTTATGTGAATAGTTCTTCAAACATTTCAGTGGGAATTAGGGATGGGGGGATGTGCATAAAATTGTCTTTTCTCATCTAACCCTGTCTCTCCTCCTGTTTCTTGCTGTGTTCTCCAGTCCTCCCCATGACAAACATTCCCTCTCCTATCAGGCCAGCCTTTGCAGCAAGCTATCTTACTGAGTGGGTCACATCTGGCCATTCCCTGCTTTTAAAACCTGTGTGCCTCCTTATCACCTAAAAAACAAAACTCAACTCCTAGCACCTAGTATCCTTTATATCTGGCACAAACTTGTTTTCCAATTGCTAATTATCTATCTTTCTCCAAATTGATTTTCAGTTCTTTAAAAAACACGGATTATTTCTCACTTTTCTGTTTCCCACTGCGTACCACCCATGGAAGACATGCCAAAACAATGGTTCTTTCGCCTCACTTTAACCACTGATAATAGATGGTTGCTTGAATAAATGAATAAATTATTAAATGATTGAGTTTATTTACATTTACTTTTATTTTGCTTCAGAAATTAAGACTAATCATTAAATATTGGCCTATAGTTTTAAAACTTTAAATTTTAACCTCTGAAGTACAATTTGAAAAGCACAATATAATGTTTAGGTTGTGCTGTATTTATTCTGTCACAGATTTTGCCACATATCCTATCACCAAAACGCTATTATTAGGTATTTTAAAGATGTTGCTAAGTATCTTAACTTTTTACATAGCATGTATAAATAATAATGATGTGTGTTAAGGTGATACTGTTGCCTACATGAGGGTTTTAGTTGATTTTCTCAACGTTATTTTATTGCCACTTTTCCATTTTCACTATTACTTGGGATGTGCACTTAATTTAAATTATAGTTATCTCTATAGCTTCAATTTATCTCTGCTTTACTGTCACAAACTCATGTGGGTTCGTTAACATGGTATGTTTTTGTTGTTACTGCTGCAGCTACTGCCATCATTTACGTATGGTGTAGGGGGAGAGAAGAGAGGTGCCTCCTATTTCATGAATGAAAAATGCATAAAAAATGCCAACTTTATTATTTGATTATTGATATTAATGGTGAGGACATCACAAATTAATTTTTGCTGCTAGTGTATCACTTTTATACCTTAATTTGGTTTATTTTCTACTTTTATAGGGAGAGAAAAGTAAGGATGCACCTTCATGGGATCCTGCTGGCCTGAAGTTCATAGAGCAGAATGTTCCCAGAGACTCTCTTTGTCACCTTTCCAATCGCCCTAAAGCAATAGAGCATGCCTATCAATATGGAGGGACAGCCAACAGCCGCCAAGAGTTTGAACATTTAAAAGGAGATTTTGGTGAAAAGTAAAGTAACACTCTATGCTTCCAGAAACTTAATCTCACGCTCCATCTTTGTTAGCCACATATCAACTTTTTTCCTATGATCTTTCCTTTCTGAGCCACTTTAATCTGATTATCATCAACAGGTGTTCTAAATAGTATAATTCATGCTTTCCAAGAAATTATGTTCTCTGTGACTATTTTCCCCAAATGAAAGATACATAAACAGCATTCTCCCAGGAGTTTGCAATGTTTGATCAAAAAGAAATGACAATCAAGGACAGGAAAAGGGGGCAAGTTCAGATGACTCATCATTTAACCTTGGTATCATCCTCACTACCCCCACACAAATTGCCTTCAGATTGTAAATGGGAATGCACCTGAATTTCTAGGTTAATTGGGAAAGACACTGAAAATACAAATACATGTATATGTCCATGGCCCACTAGCTGTCTCAAACCCATCATTTCTTCACGGCGTTCCAAAAGCCTCCAACTATTTACTATTATTGAAAACCAATTTTTATAGCTTTAGTACACAAATATTCTTATGTCATCTACTTCTATCAGTTATACCAGGGAATGCATCTAATAATAAAACTCTAAATCCTTCTAATTTGCTACTTACCTAATAGAAAGAATCAGTATTTTGTATTCTTCAGGAAGAATTTAGAGTTAATGAAACTAGAAGTTATAAATAAAGTTATAAAGTTTATTTTATTTGTAAAAGAACAACTGATAAATATATCTTATACAAACTTGGAACTAAACTTCTAGAAAATTTTCTTTATATACACATTTCTACACAATGGGTTGGCTGCTTTTAAGCATGATATACACTGATTCATTTTTACTTGGAAAATTTTCAATATGTAATTTGGATAGTACACAAATAATATTATTTCTATAAAAATTTCTACATGCATATTGATAATCACTAGTATTTTTCCACACAGATAACCTTCTTTAACATAGAATTTTTACTTAAGTTGTAACCATATTGTCAGAGCAAGATACAATAAGACAACATTTCCATAAATGTGGAATGTATCACTACTATATAATGAAGTAGAGAAGAATTTACATTTTTGAACTAACCACAGTTACCCCATATTCATTAGTAAAACTAATAGCAGTAATGCTGCTTGGGCTACATAGAATGGCTGCTTATTTATTCTTCCTTATGGTATATTACTTGTAGAAGTGAAAGATTATGCACAGTCTCATTTTACAAATGGTAAGCTTTTTCTTTTCATTTACCAGATCTCAGTTTTCCATAAGTCTGAAAACTCGTTCTTCCCATGGTATGATTTTCTATGTTTCCGATCAAGAAGAGAATGACTTCATGACTCTATTCTTGGCCCATGGTCGCTTGGTTTTCATGTTTAATGTTGGCCACAAGAAACTGAAGATTAGAAGCCAGGAGAAATACAATGATGGATTATGGCATGATGTAAGTTGAAGGCAGAGAATAGCATTAATAGCAAATATACACCACTGTCTGAAAGATTGACTCTGATACTCCACCATTGGTCTCTAGAAATAACCTTTTAAAATTGTGCTGCTTTACACTCAGAGTTCAATTTCAAAAATGTATTAATTCCTTATAAAATTCTTAAATGTACTTTTTAAATACAGGCAAAGGATGAGTATAATTATTTTAACCAAAGACTCAGTAGCCAATATAAATGGAAGCTTGGTTTCTAATAATTTTTTACTTGAGTTTTTCCCACTGCCTAGAGGTTTCTAATTTCAATAATTATTATCGAATGTCTTTTATAGGCTAAGCTGTGGAAGATACTAAGTGAGTAAATCTATAAGTCAAACCACAGAGCGGGAACAAGATGCATTACATTTAGTTACAATAACTTTTAGAGAAGGAGCTGGTTAACTGGAAAGAGCCTCACATAGATCTCTGCTAAATATAATCTATTTTCAGAAATTAAGCCTGTAGCTTTAAATCATTCATTCTGTCTAGGGCTCAGAAAATATACAGATCACTTCCTCTAACATATGAAGTGCTGAAGCCAAGGTGAGCCAGAAAAATACACCCATGTATATATAAAGCAAGGACTGGAGACAATCCACAATAAAGACATATGATGTAAAACAAAACAGAATAAAATAAAGGATGAAGTTTCTGACATTCCAAAAACTAGATAGCCAGAAGTCTACTAAACAGAGGAAAAGATAAAACTCCTGACCTTCAGAGAAATGACCACCTTTTTATGAACTTTCTGCAGATTTCCCATGGTGTTTCAACTTCAGAGTTGGGAGCAGCTATAGAACAGCCTTTTCCTCCATCTTGGGATTTACCTAAGAAATGCTATTTTCTTTCTCTCTATCCAGGTGATATTTATTCGGGAAAAGAGCAGTGGTCGACTAATCATTGATGGTCTCCGAGTCCTAGAAGAAAGTCTTCCTCCTTCTGGAGCTGCCTGGAAAATCAAAGGTCCCATTTATTTGGGAGGAGTGGCTCCTGGAAGGGCTGTAAAGAACGTCCAGGTAAGCCATATGGAGCTAAGCCAAGCCATTGACCTTTAGGACTGGAAGGTCACTTCATCCAGGCCCCCATTTCACACACAAGGAAACTAGCATAGTTTTTTCCTAAAATTGTAGTTTTGCTGAAGTTGGAACTTCAAAGTGAGTATTGTCCCACAGGCAGTCTGTCCGCCTCAGGACAATACAAAGTTGGGAGTGACCTCTTGATTTTAAAATAGAGGTGGGATGAAAAGTTCCAGAGGTACAAATTATCATGAAAATCACAACTTATGGGGAATCTTATTTGTTTAGCAAGTACCTATATTTTTAATATAAAGATATACCAAAACCAGAAAGCAAGTCATTCCATTATTGTAATATTCCATTATATTATTTTAAAAATGTTTCAGGACATTATGTAAACTATAATTTTATTATAGTTTATGTAAACTATAATTTTATTATAGTTTATGTAAACTATAATTTTATTTCTTAACACACATTCACATATGGAATTTGTAAATGTGTGAGGAATATGGGTACTCAGAAAAGAAGTGAGAAAATAAGCATTATTTTTATAGTTTAAAAATCAAAAATATTGCATCTCTAAAAAGTTGCTTAGCAATAAAAGGACTACATTGAAGAACTAAATTTTAGTTAACATAAATTTGTAAAATGTAAAATTTTTCATAATTCCTATAAACTGATGTTATCAAATACAAAATTCCAGTCTCGAAAAACTAGTTAAAAAGCAACTCTCCAGAAAATTATTAATTGTTCAGATAGTTAAAATAATTAAGGAATTACTTGGTTTCTCTTAAGACTCAAACTCTCATTTTGCTTCCTCATGGGGCCTCTGTGAGTGTTGAGAAAACGGATTTTAAGAAATGTCTTCTTCTTTCAGATTAACTCGGTCTACAGTTTCAGTGGCTGTCTTAGCAATCTCCAGCTCAATGGGGCCTCCATCACCTCTGCTTCTCAGACATTTAGTGTGACCCCTTGTTTTGAAGGTCCAATGGAAACAGGAACTTATTTTTCAACAGAAGGAGGATATGTTGTTCTAGGTAACACGAATGCTGTGAATTGAATGTGGTTTACCTTCACCTAAACTCATGTTAATGCTTGATCTCCAATGGAACAGTGTTGAGAGATGTTGGGACATTTAAGAGATGGTTAGGTTGTTAAGAAAGATTAATGCTTTTCAGCCAGGCACAGTGGTGCACACCTGTAATCCCAACAGCTCAGGAGGCTGAGGCAGGAGAATGGCAAGTTCAAAGCCAGCTTCAGCAATGTTGAGGTGCTAAGCCACTCAGTGAAACCCTGTCTTTAAATAAAATACAAAATAGGGCTGAGGATATGGCTCAGTAGCCAAGTACCCTTGAGTTTAATCCCCGGTACACACCCGCCACCAAAAAAAAAAAAAAAATGATTAATGCTTTTCTCATGGGGTGAGTTCTCACCCTTCAGGGACTGAATTGGTTATGGTCAGTGGTTTGTTATACAGTCTAGCACCTCCCCTCCCTCACTCTCACCCTCTTGTACGCATATCCCTTCTACACAGGCATGCTTGCCCTTGCCTTTCCATTTCTACTATGTTCTGGAACCTTCCAGCCCCCAGAACTCTGAGTCAAATAAATCCCTTTTCTTTATAAATCATTCCATCTTAGGTATTCTGTTATAGCAACAGAAAATGGACTTGAAAACATGAATCATGGAATGCTTTTTCCTGGGGGTGGCTAAGAGGGAACATCAGGCTCAGAGTAAAAACTTAATGTGCCAAACTTGGGGCTGGAGATTAGACTAGACTCATTAATAGAGCACTTGCCTAGCACCACAAGACACAAGGTTCAATCCCTAGCACTGGCAAAAAAATTAAAAACTAAAATAAGGCGAAACTCCTCCAAAAAAATAACCTCTTTTTCCAAGAACCACCATGTTCCCTTCCACTACGCTAAATCAAATATGCAATTCCTACTTGTTGCTCTACCTTCCCCAGGTTCTTCACACCTGCAATCTTCTCAAAGCTGGCCATCTTGACATCTTTAGAATTTCCTGTGCTGTTCCATGATCTGATCTGTATTGGCTCTTGGTTACCTTGCTCCTGAAAGTCTTCCCCTACTCCCTCTTAACATGAACCATTGTTCCCACTAAATAAAATTTCACTTTCTCCCTCTGCCCTGCAACACTAGTAGATGACACTATCCTTCAGATATCTTATTTCTGGATTTTTATTCTCCTAAGTCATTACTCTCTTGCTTATTCATTCAACGGTTTTTATTGTGTGCCCCCTCTATGGTAGTTGCCTTGCCAGAGGATGGAATATAATTGTTTTCACAATAAATAAAATCACAAACATTCCATAGAACAACCCCTGGGTGTGAGGAAGATACCAGAGTAGGTGCTGGGAATGAGGATAGAAGAAGATATAAAAGCACATGTCTCCTATTTCAAGGCACTCAGGTACTCTGTACATCCCCTGCAGCAAGTATGCTTTCTTAGACTACCACAATGTTCAAGAGAATAACCAGCATTTATCTTTCCTCTCCTTGTCTGGCTCCTAAGTTTTCTTTCCTTCCCTGTCCCACCTGCTTTACTCCTACTAAGATACACATTTCTTAGCCCTTCCCTGAATTTCAGTGAGAAATCTAAAGGTGTAGACAGCTTGAAATTCATAGCCAAACGCACAATTTATGTTCTTTCCATGAACATTAATAGCAGGAACATTATTAAAGTGATTTATAAAGAGACACATCAAGCAGACACTATTAAGATGCCCATGCGTTCAATGAGCATTTTGGAGTGAACAGTTATTCTTAATAAAAATTTTTTGTTCATCATAATAACAGCTCCTAAATACTTTTGCTGCTCTCATTCTCTCCTCTGAAAAGCTTTGCAGCACTGGCATAAGTTAGTTCTTTGTTTAAGAATTCTTTTAAAACACAGATCTGGTCAAAGTCATCTCCCTTGATAAGTGACCACAAAATAAAAACAAACTTCCATCTTTGAGCATTGGAGCTCTTCCAGGTGTGGATCCCCACTCACCATGCCTGCTTCTGCCCTTACAGGGACTATCCAGCCACCCTGGGCTTCACTATGCTGTCCACATGTTCCATCCTCTGTAGCTGGGTCCAAGCTCCTTCCTCTGCCCAGATTGTCCTGTCCTCCTTCTCACTCCTGAAATAGTAAATGGTGCTGCTAGTTGGAATTCATTTCTCTTCCCCTGAACTTCCATAGCACATAGAGTATTTTTAGTGTGCTGGCCCCACCTCCATGCCCCACAACAAGAGTGATATGTTATTTATATTAGTCCCCTGAGTTTTATGTGGTATTGGAAAATAGCCTTTTCTACTTACCTGTTGAGAAATGCAATGAATTTTTGAAACTAGATGCAAAAATATATAATTATAAAATCATGCCATAGTTACAAATTTTATTTTGCTGTTCTTGAGGCTTATAGTATTTCTCTCCACAGATGAGTCTTTCAACATTGGATTGAAGTTTGAAATTGCATTTGAAGTTCGTCCCAGAAGCAACTCTGGAACGCTTGTCCATGGCCACAGTGTCAATGGGGAGTACCTAAATGTCCACATGAAAAATGGGCAGGTAACATCTTTTTGAAAAATTTAACAGTCTGTCTCATTTAACCTTGCATTCTGATCTAAAGCAGATTTATTTCACATAATTATTTTATCTTATCAATCAATAAAAACCAGAAAGCTGTAACATAAAATTTAAATGTAGGAAACATTAGAATTCACATTGATATGTTGGGATTCATCTGATTAGAACAAAGTCAGGAAATTACGGCAAAGGTTTCAGGAAAAAAAGATCACCAATCACAGCACAGAGTTTTAACCAATGAATTGTCTTTTTTTTTTTTTTTCAGCAAATTAAAGCAAAAAAAAAAAAACCCAATTATCAAAATCAACAACACAAAAACATCTATCTTCCTGAATATCTATAAATGTTTATCAGATAATATACATCAAAGATACATGTATATATATCTAGACATATGTATTATTCTGTTACTATAAATTTTTAATTGTTACAATTAAACACTACTAAAATACTACTTATGAAGGTATTCAAATAAATATTAAGGAAAAGATATATTTATATTATGCCTCTCAAACTTAATGTAACTGATTTTTATTTGGATTCTAGTATATTTTATTAAACAGTATAAAAATAGAATTTCTCCAGACATGGTATTTACTACATGTCAGGGATTATTCAAGATGCTTTACATGGATTTACCTATTTAATCCTCCCAATATCTCTAGGCTGTAGGTAATATTATCACTCTTATTTTACAAAGAGAAAACCAATGCAGATAGTAAGTTAGATGGAAGTCAGGCAGTCTGGCTTCAAGGCCCATGATCTTCAACAATATTTTGAACTTCTTTGTATAACACATTCTATCTTGAGAAATTAAAGGAATTTATTCAATTGCATTTCCCATCATTCCTATCTCCCCATCTTTTCTCCCTTGTGATTATTTTGCTATCTCTCCATGGAGCACTCCCAGTTTAAACTATTTCTATTGCCTACCAAAGAGTGACCCCTTGTGTTCAAATTGCAAAGTTACTCATGTGTGGATATTTGTTAAGAGTATTGTTTCCTTGGGTAGATTTTTGTTAAAGTATTGCTTCAAGAAATTCAGTTTTACAATGACAAGGAGAAATTAAACTAAATTATATAAGTCACCTCTCTTTTGTAGGTCATAGTGAAAGTCAACAATGGCATCAGAGACTTTTCTACCTCAGTGACACCCAAGCAGAGTCTCTGTGATGGCAGATGGCACAGAATAACAGGTGAGAAAACATAGGTGTCCTGGGTTTCCTTTACAAAGATGAGCCTGCACACCCACCTGAGAAATGATGGCCTGGCAGAATTTATGTGATATGCATGACGATGACGGATGATAATCTAAATGTGACCAAGAGAAGTGTTATTATATTAAAATGTGTATATTGAATACACATGTGATTTGAAATAATGCTGCCAAAATAGTGGAGTTGTTTACATTATGAGTAACTTATGAAGCAAAAAAGTAACACAAAAGTATCCTAAATATTTTCCCTTTTGAAGGAAAATGTTAGTGATTGCTCAGTTAGACATTGTTAGACTTAATATATTGACATCTTACTGATATAGGAGAAAGTGTAGGGTTTTATTCTGGAATAAATAAAAGTCATTGTTGTGATAAATTATTCTCTTCATGTGAAAATTAATCACTCTAGTTCCATTTATGACCAGTCTTTGCCCAATATTTCACTGTATTTCAGTTATTAGAGATTCAAATGTGGTTCAGCTGGATGTTGACTCTGAAGTGAACCATGTGGTTGGACCCCTGAATCCAAAACCAGTTGATCACAGGGAGCCTGTGTTTGTTGGAGGTGTTCCAGGTAAGCATTGTTTAAAACAAATAAGTTTCCAAATAAAAAAAATAGTAAGTTCTTATGATTTTCATTATGATATTAAGAAGTAAGCCATGTGTTTTCATAATTCACCTAATAACTCAAAGGATTTTATGTCCTCTAATTGGAAAAGCAAACAGAAAATTGTGATTTCTTATCCAAGAAGCACATAAGAATTGGTGTTATAGCCAATAGATATTACTCACATCCTGATGTATTTGCTTATTTTTTGTCTCCTTTTACATATCCTACATATACACAAACACACATTGAACCATTCTATTTTATCCCTAACACCAAAAAAAACCCTCATTTTCTAATACTGCTCCAAGATCTGAAAACCTTGAGGATTAAAATTTTGCTATTAATTGTTCCTCTTCTATAAAAGGAAAAAATGTGGAGTACCCCACCCCACCCCATCCAGGATTAGTCTAAATTGTGAAAACAGCTGCAGACCATAAGTTATGTTGTTCTTGTTCCCTAGGAGAGGTTCCCAGCTGCAATTCTATAAACATAATCATTAGCATCACCTTGTCTTCTGCCAAGAATGGTATATAATCCAGGACAGTGATAAAAGGATACTTATACCACCCCCCACACACACAATCATTTTAAACCTCTAGAGCAGGGACCATATCCTTATGTTGAATGTGATTGTTGTTTTTACACATTTCACTACCTTGAAAAGACTGAAAGCTGTGAGGAATAATATATATATATATATATATAATTTCTGCATCTGGAATTTGGTGGAGATTTTAATAGTCTCCTAACTAGATTATTTTAGATTTACCCACATCAAGACAGCCAAGAGAATGAAAAAGCATAGATCAAATAAAGCATCTCAACTTGGGTCCCCCAAAATAGTAGTAATTAAGTACTCCTCTCCTTTGTAATGCAAAAATTTCAAAGGTCAGTTTTAACAATTATAGTAAATCAGGGATCAAAAGAAATACTTAAGACCCTCACAAAGCAACCTTTCCTTTCTTTCACTTCCCTACCCACCTCCCATTGCCATTCCCTAGTTCTGTTGTCCTGTTCCTGGCTTTGGTTCTGAAAGGAATTCAGCAAAGGTCTCTACTTCACTTCATGCAGATGGAGTGTGAAAAAATGTCTCACATCCTTCCTTATATTTCTGAGTATTGCTTCCTTCCTAAAAATTACAATGTAGTTTAAAATACTTCACAGGTTCCTAAGGGTCCACAGGATCAAATTCAGCATAACAAGCAAGGTCCCTGATCATCTGTCCCCACCTTCCACCTACCTCTGGGATCTCCCCATACCTTCTGGGACTTGAAGTTTCCTCAATTTTCAATGGTGCTCTCTTAGCTCCAGGCTTTTGCACAAGTACACAGGGCTACAGTTTCTGAAAAATATTGTTCTTTCTTTCTTCCTCTAGTACCTTTATAGAGAACAGCTTCTCCCACTCCCCCCCCCCTCAACCTAATTCCTTACTGACCTTTAGGATTCAGCTTGGGCTTTTATTTACACTTGCCCATCTCCTGAGGATGTGTATGCATACCAGTGTTGTAGCATTATCACAAAATGCTGTCAAAGCTAAGCAGTACACCCCTTGCTGCCAAGGACCATGACTTCACTCAACACAGAGCCTTATGGAGGGTCTAATAAGCACTGTGCTAGGCCCCCAGGATGTGGATAAAACAAGCATAGGCTTTCATCCTGGAAGTTACAGTATTTGTTCTTTCCTCTGTACCCCAAGTGCTTACCCATCATTCAAACAAATATTTCTCTTTGATTTTTTGTTGGTTTGTTTTTACAATCTGATCCTAGCATCCATCACACACTGCTTCCATTAAGCTCTACAGACTGGGTGGTCAAGATGTACCTAACATCAAATTCAGCCTGTCCAAAACATAATAGCAAATTTTAGCTAATGAGCCAACACACAAGAACTAGCAGGGTAGGGTGTTCTAACCACCAGCCCACTGCCACAATGCAGCTTTTAATTCTATCTAGGAAACATGCCAGCAAGCATAGAACAAAAGCAACTATAATTTAAGCTGAATGTAATTAATTATATCATTTTGAGCTATTCCATATTAATTCTATCGAAATCACATCAGAAACCAGGGCATTAATAAAACCCCTATGTGCCCTGAATTCTCTTGGAATCCCAGTCAGTCATACCACTCAGAACTCTGCTGACTCATTATTTCTACCACCAAAAAAATAATGAATAAAATTCATAATACTACTATACAAAAAGTCAACTTCATTGTATGATAACTTAAAGTTGAAAATTAGAAAAAACTTTTAAGTTAATGGAGCCCACACATGGATCTAACCATTCACTTTTCTTTTATGAATTCTTCTTTATATAGTCATGGGAAATTGAAAATGTTCCCTCTTAAAAACATGCATTGACTTTATCAATCAATTACTTAGGGTCCTGAGGAACCTTTATGTCACTACTTAGAATTAATTGTGTGGCATGTTATGCAAACCATAATTGCTTTATCAATTATTTTCTCCACATGATTTCTTCCATGAACCAAAGGGTGGAAAATGTGGGCAGAATCAAAACCCATGTTCTAAATATAGTCTACAATGTGGGCCAAAGCATTAGATGTTTCTACTCCTTATAATCTTTCCTATTCACTCATTTTTATTCTGATGAAATATAATAAGCAGACTTGAAGAAAATTTTTTTATACTAATCTTGAGGCAAATAAAGGGAACTGATCTCTCAGGCCCCTTCCAAATCTAAAACTCAATGATTATCATTCTAAATATGAAATGCTATTTCTGTGATTTATTTTCAGTACACAACTTCTGCACATTATAATTCTTCTTTGCTTAGAAAATTTATTACAGCTGCTTGATGTTTAATTTGCTGTCCTATTTTATGTTCTTTTCCAAGTTACTGATTTCTAAGTGTTTTCCATCTTTTATCTGTTACTGCTCACATAGTTGTTTGTACCTAAGAAGCTTTGACTAAATAGATTTTAATTTTGTGATACTTCTAAGCTCTCTAAATTGCTTTATATGTATTGCTATCATCCCAACACATTTAACCATGTCTGTACAATTAATAAACATAGGCTTCTTCTATGTCTAATTAAGATAAGGAGAGAGAGTCCGCCTGGTATACCACAGGGCACCTGTGCTCACAAAAAGACTAGGCTAGTTATCACTACCCTATTTATAGTTCTTAAGCCCTAAACTCAGGAAAATTAAATTTTAGTTTATTTGAATTCATTATTTTCTCATTATATTTCATGAGCTTGGCAAAAAATAGCTCGAAGATGAAGAGTAATGAGATGAACTAACATTATGTCCCAAAGTAGTGTGGAATCTAAAATTTCTTTCCCCCTTCTCAACAAAGCAGAGAAAATAATTGAAGCCCAGGTGAAATTAACTCTAAAAAGCATAGGTAGATTATAAAAATTCACAGCTGAAGCTTTGTGTAAATGGTAAATTTTCACCTTGGAAGATAGCTACAATATACACAGAAATTTGATTATGGAAAGCCAGGCAAAACAATAAAATTACCATATGTTCATATTACTTCAGAAGCAGATGATGTTCCTGAGAATCAATCCTAACTATATTCCATTTTCAACATACAAATCATTTTGATGATGATGATCAATTATTATTTTTACCCTCTACCAGGAAGTTATAATTGGGCTTGGAATACCTCCATTGCAAATTTTGCTTTCTTTCTCTTTTCAGAGTCACTACTGACACCACGCTTGGCCCCCGGAAAACCCTTCACAGGCTGCATCCGCCACTTTGTGATTGATGGGCGCCCAGTGAGCTTCAGTAAAGCAGCCTTGGTCAGCGGTGCTGTGAGCATCAACTCTTGTCCAGCAGCCTGACACAACCAAGCACAGTTGCCCAGCATACAGAGTTCTTTAGAGCACTGAAATAAACATAGGGCCAGCCAGGAGGACTAGCAACTTCTCCTCCCGTGGAAGCTCTCATGGTTGAATGGGACTTAAATGAATTATCAGGGTATGGAGGCTTCTTCTCATTTGGATTCCTTCTTTGGACCCAAAATGTCTACAATGGACGATAATTGTATGGGTAGTAAACTTGTATTGAGAGCACACATAATTCCTGCTGGTGAAATGACTGTTCCTGTCTCTAATAAAACAGAAGGGATTCTAAATAAACACTGGCACACATTTTTAAAGTGAAGCTATATTCTCGGATTCATCATTCTTCTTTCAGGAAAGATAGCTTTCAATCTATACCAAAATATCTTTGTCCCATGCTATCATTTTATCTTAAAAAGATTTAATAATTTGTGTATAATCTAAAATTAGATGATAGATTTGCTTTTCTCCCTTTTACTTGATCTATAAACTTAAGACTATTTTAGTTTTATAGCTGCAAAATGGCAGTATAATTATTTCTAAATAAGAAAAAAAAATTAAACTGATAATTCCTTACAAGAAAAATAAAATTACATGAAGGAAGACTCATATATTATATTATTATTAGTATTATTTTGTGTTGGTATTACCAAGGACATTCATTACAACAGAGATAACAAAAATTGTAAAATTCAACTCAAAAACATAAAAGTCCTTTTATTAAAAGTTTTTCTTCCACATGCCTGCAACACAACCAATCTTATTTCTAAAATTTTAGAATCTTTTTTCCTAAGCATCTTTGTTAATAAAGCCTAGAAAAAGAAAAACAAATTGAATAGCTGCTAGAATATTAAAAATACAGAAATTGGGATTAAAAAAAATTACATGTGAAAGGATAAACAACTCTAAAGTCCGAATGAGAGAAGACAAGGCCCCACAATCAGTAAGACAGAGTATACATAAAAGGAATAATTATTGAGGGAAATGGGTATAAATATTTTGAGGAATTACCAAAGGGAGTAAAAAAAATCTCTTAGCTTGAAAGGAACACACACACACACACACCTATTTATATTCCCCCACTAATTTTTAATCTCAGCTATATAAAGATAACTGACAATATTGGTGAAAATAACTACATCTGTTCATAGAGGACTTACTGTCAGCTACCATGATAAGCTAAACTAAACTTGTTTCCGATGTTCATCATGTTAATCCTATATGAGACAACATTTGCAGCTCAGGTCACCAGTCCACTGACATTCAGCTAGATCTAAGGATCCAGGGTTCAAAACAAGGCTGCATGCCTCCAGCAGCTGGATGACTGCCCCCTTACTTCCCTGCAAGAGGAAGGAAGAATGCTTCCCTTCTAAGGTAAAAGCAGCTTTTTTTCCCTTTTAGTTAAGCTAACATATCAGTACTTCACACAGTAAAAATATAGGTTAAGTGCTCATAGTCATTCTGACCAATTATTTGTAGCTCCTGTCAGTGTCCCTTCAAAATGAAGAGGCCCTTGGATACCCTTGTCTTGAAGAATATTTGGGCCTGTGTTCCCCCACTCCTCCTTTCATGGCCAAAACTCCCTGGACAAGAAGAGAATCATCCTGTGGCTTCCCAGTTAAGCCCATTTCATACACTAAGATATTTCTAAATGTAAACTTTCAGTTTTTCTTCCCATCTTGTTGCTATTATCATCATACATTATTTTTATGTTATCCTTCCTACTAATTTCCTTTAATCACCTATGTTTTAAAATGAGGAAATGGTTTATAAGTTTATATATTTTCCATTTCTTGTGCTATATCTATAGATCTAAATTTCTATCACCATTTTCTGTCTGAAAAACTTTTTTGAATCTTTTAGTACAGATCTACTAGGGATGAATTCTCTCAGCATTCATTTAGCTAAGTCTTGTCTATTTTCATTGTTGAAAGATACTGCAAACATATTGTCATCTTGAATATATGTTTTCTGATGAAAAGTGTGCTCTCATTATTTTTGTTCCTCTGGTCATTTACTAATCAATTATAAGATTCTCTTTTTAATTATGGTACATCACTGTTTTATTTTTTCCATGTTTCTTCTCCTAGAAAGGGGTTGGTTACGCTGCTTGGATCTCTTAGTTTATTCTTTTTATCATATTTGGAAAACTTGCGCATTATTTTTTCAAATATTTGTCTATCTTCCTCCTACCTCCTCCAGGGAAACTTTCTTATATACATGTTAAGAGTGCTTGATGATAAAACACAAGAATTCATGTGAAACAAAAATTTATGCTTTTTATTCATTCCTTTTTCTTCATATTCCATTTTGGATAACTTGAACAGCTATGTCTTTAAGTTCATTAGTATTTTATTTCCCATTATTCTAGTGTTTTAATTCTATTCAGTGTGTATTTTTTATTTCAGATATTTTCATTTTCTAGTTCTACTTAGGTCTTTTAAAAACCTTCCTTTTCTCTCTTCATCATTGCAATTATTTCACATCTACTCAAATATATATGAGTATATTTATGGTATTTTGTATATTAAAGCTATCATTTATCATTCTATTTTTCTACTGAATGAAGCTTCTCATGACTATGGATTATATTTTCCTTCCATTTTTGCTTGCCCACTAATTTTTTATTATATGCTGATCATTGTGGATTTTACATTTTTGGTGCTAGATTTTCATTGTAGTTCTTTAAATTTTGAGTTTTCCCACACTTGAATACAGTTAAGGTATTTGGAATCAGTGTTGTCTCTTCAAGTCCTGATCTTAGCATTGTTAGGGCAGGTTCAGAGCAGCTTTCCCAATCCCCCAAGTCCACTCCCAACCCCACTCTGATAATACTTGCTAAAGACTCAAAATCCATATAATAAAAGAACTTTTCATCATGTTAGTTGAAACATAAATTATTTCCAGCCTTGTATGAATTATATCACTACTCCTTTCCTGTTATTCTTTTCCCAGCCTTGGGCAATTTCCTGTCTGGGTTTTCTTTTCTTCCTTTCAGGAGTGTTACACTTTTTATCTGGCATACAATTATGTTACTTAGGCATCATCTTGATTGTCTGAAGTCTTATTTTTAAGCTTTGTTAAAGTTGGTACACTAGCCTTTAGGCTAGAGCTAATTTAGTCTTCCTATAGAGACATGACTTTTTTGAATCTCTACTCAATATCCCACATGTTCAACAAGGTCTTTTCTCTTTTGTTGATTGGAACTTGAATATTTCCCAGCTGTCAGTGTAAGTTATGAGAGTTTATCATTTTATAACTTCATGGCAGTTTTTTTATTTTTAACTAATATAGTACATATGCATCTATGTACATATAATTATAAGCTAATAGATTTTTCATTTTAAAAAAAAAGACCTATGTATCTCTTCAGGGACAGTAAGAAACTGAGAGAATTTTAACTGATCCTAAATCAGTTCTTTGGAGAAGACAATTTCATTGGATGGATGGTGACAGCCATGAAGAGGAAAGGAAAAAAGCAGGCTGAGTCCTGGGTACTACTGCAAGAAGAAAAATAAAACATATAGAGCTGGCCTAGACTTCAAAGGTTATCCTTATCCTTTTACTAATCAAGTAAAAAGATCCATCTGAACTTTTTCAATACTGATAGACAATTTCAAGATGACTGGTTGGGAGTTGGGGAATAATGTGATAATGGGACATTTTTCCTGGAAAAGATAAGGGTTAAAACCATAGCCTTGACCTCATTAATAAATTTAACCAATAATCTGAGCTCCCATATGAAAGTAGTTAAAATACTTTGCAGATTAACCATGGACTAGGAACTTTTTTGATCTTGGGTATTCTTCCAAAAAGCACAACCCCAGGGCTCCATTGCTTACCCAATATAATTTTTGGCAGAGCATTATCAAAAGATTATCAAGCCATAAATGAGCTAGGGTATTCAGATGAAAGGACTTAGCTAAGTATCAACCTAAATATAAACAAAGGAAGTTAACTTAAAACACATTAAGTATTTAAAATAGGCCCCACCTGAGAAGAAGCAAGATAGATTAGGATCATCCCTCACAAAAAAATCAATTTGAACAACTATGTACATTAAAAAAAAAAAAACTTCATTAAGACCTAAGGAAACCAGGTGAGAGACCCTGATTTCACAAATAGTAAGAAAATTATGCATTGAAGAGAATAGAAAAGACAATTTTCACGTTACCCTCCCAACTGCTGGCAGAACAGCATGGAGAAAATCCCCATCTACTTGGAGGAAGGAGAGGGAAGTAAGCTTAGGAATTTGCCTTGTAATCCAGCACTAGGCCACCACAGTAAAACCTAGCACACCAAGCAGAACCTCTTGACTCAACACCAATACTCAGAGACAGAGCCCCTAGACCTACTTCAACTCAAGATAGGAAACCACAACTCCAGGAGGATGAGCTCAAGTTCTGGCCTATGTCACCACCAGCAAACTATAGTAGCCTTGGGCCCTGAATAAACCTCAGCAGTGAGCTGGCCATCTGCCTGACATTGTGCTGGCCTAGCAGCCATAGGCTTTGAGTTTGACCAAGTACTACACTGGCCATGGCAGCCAAAGGATCCTGTGGGCAGTGGTCCTCAGTTTAGGGTGCTCCCTAAGACTGCAATGACTGAAGTTGTCATAGGCTTAGTAACCTGTTTAGGTTGACTGATTAGTCAACTTGCCTGAATCTCTGGACAAACTTATTCCTATGGAAACTTACAAACACACCCAAACAGTGAACACTGTATTAGGTACCTATGTCAGTATGCAGATGTCAACTCATGGCCAAAAGAGTCAGGATCAACCAAGAAAACATGATGGCGTCAAATGGACAAAATAAGGTACCACTGACTGGTCTTGAAGATATGGAAATGGAATTACTGCCTGACAGAGAATTCAAAATAGATGCCTTACAGAAGTTCAGGGACTTCAAGTAATTGAAAAACAGTTAAGAAATTCATCAGAGAAATTTAACAGATTGAAATAATTAAAAAAAAACAAATAAAATAGGCTCCATCTGACTGATAGCCATGGTAGATTAAGTTTCATCTTGAATTATTAATATTAATGATCCAAGATGATCTCTAAGGCACTTCTAACTGTTAAATATTATTCTGCCTTGTCTGTTAGACATAACTGATAACTTATCACTATATGTTTTTTACTGGTTACATTTCTCCTTTTTACTAAAATAAAATAGTTCAACTATTGTTATCATCCAACGGTGCCACCACTTTTATTTGTTTACCAGATCATAAGATGATCTTGGCCCATTACCCTTGACCTAGTCAACCCTCAACAACAGACTTAATGATGCTATTTAGGATGCATTTCCTTGCTGCTTTGTGCAGGTGGCTTTCGCACTGTTGCATAGACAGTGATGGGAACATCAGTTATTGTCAGGCAATGACTTCCAGGGCATCTTCGGAGTTGCCTGAATAAAAGAGCAAATAACATGTAATAATTAGACACTAAACAGGAAAATTTTTAGAGCACCAAAGTTTGAGTATATATTCAACTGTTTTAAAACACTTTGAAATCTTTGAATGGTACAGAATAAGTATAACACAGAGGCATTAATGAGCCAAACATTCTAGGCTTATGTAGCAAAGAAATTGTGGCTGTTGCCAAATATTTAATTACTGAAAGTTCACAAAAATCAAAATAACCCTCCAAATGTTTATTTTGAAAGGAATTGCTAAATGGCAAATTAAAGTACACTGTTATAAACCTAAGTGATAATACCATGGCAATTCATTCATAAACGTACCTTAAGAATCAGATCATTCATACACTAGCCTTTGTGTGGGCATATGTTTTCGTTTATTTAGGTGTAGAATGGCTGAGTCATATGGTAGGTCTATGTTTAGCTTTTAAGGAAGCTGCCAAACTGTTTTTCCAAACTTTTGTATCATTTGATATTTTCTCCAGAAGTGTACAAGATTACCAGTTACTCTGCATCCTTGTCAACACTTGGTATGGTCAGTCTTTTTAATTTGAGCCTTTCTAGTGAATATGGAGTGAGATCTCATCATAGTTTCCATTTATAATTCTCTGATGAGTGATGATGTAGAACATTTTTATGTGTGTTTTGGCCCCTTATAGATCTTCTTTTTTGAAATGTCTGTTCAATTTTTCCCATTAAATAAAATATAGTTTGTCTACATTAAGATGTAAGAGTTCTCTATACATTTAGAGTACAAGTCCTTTGTCTGAATATTTTTTCCCAGTCAGTGACTTGCCTGTATGTTTTTTTTTAATTTGTTCTAAATGTCTATCAACAAGTAAATAGATAACAAATTGTGCTACATCTATGCAATGGAATCTTACTCAGCAATTAACAGAGCAAACTATTGATTGAATGGATGAATTTCAAAATCTTTTGTGCTCCTCAAAAAAAAAAAAAAAGAATGCATAGTGTATATTCCATTCCTATAAATTCTAGAAAATGCAAAAGAATATGTAGTGGCAAAGGTAGACCAATGGACATGAGGGTGCAGGGAAGATGGATTATTAAGGGTATGAGGGAACTTTTGGAAGTGATGGAAATTGTTGTCTTGACGGAAATGGTTTCATGAGTATAGACATTAGTTGAAGCCCATCAAATTGTAGTTTTATATGTGTAAAAAAGAATCATTTTAGTTGGATGATTTCAAATCTAGAATATTTATGAAAAAAAATTGAACAAAATATTCCACATATAATCAAATGTTGATGGAATCTCAGGTTTGAAATAGGTCTTAAATGTCACTTAAAAAAATACATGTAGTGTCTGAATTTCCTTTCCTACATTCCCACCAAATACTCAGCCTTGAACACTTCTAAAGAAAAGCTCAAAACTTTCAAAGTAGCCAATTACATCCTTGAAAAACTACCTTATTAATATTAAATTTGTGATCCCCAAATCTCTAAACCATGAGAAACCTAACAATATATTATTTACTGTTTTGCTACAGAAAACAGCAAAAGAGTGAAACAAATCCTATTTATTTGTAGGGGTTTTTTTGCAATTTTGCAAAAATGATTTTTTTCATAGTCTTTTTTTCTGAAGATGATCTTTTTTAATTAGTTGCTCAAAACGTTACAATGATCTTGACATGTCATATATCATACATTTGATTCAAATGGGGTATGAATTCTTATTTTCCCACATGTACAGATTGCAGGATCACATTGGTTATACAGCAACGTTTATACGTACTGCCATACTAGTGTCTGTTGTATTATGCTGCCCTTCCTATCCCCTTCCTATCTCCCCCTCCCCTCCTCTCCCCTCCCATCACCTCTCTCTACCCATCTACTGTAACACATTTCTCTCTCTTTTTTTCCTTCCCCCTCACACCATCTTATATGTAATTTTGTATAACAATGAGGGTCTCCTTTCATCTTCCATGCAATTCCCCTTCTCTCTCCCATTCCCTCCCATCTCTTGTCCCTGTTTAATGGTAATCTTCTTCTCGTGATCTTCCTCCCTGCTCTGTTTTGAGTCGCCCCCCTTATATCAAAGAAGACATTCAGCATTTGTTTTTTAGGGATTGGCTAACTTCACTTAGCATAATCTGCTCTAATGCCATCCATTTCCCTGCAAATGCCATGATTTTGTTATTTTTTAGTGCTGAGTAATATTCCATTGTGTATAAATGCCACATTTTTTTTTATCCATTCATCTATTGAAGGGCATCTAGGTTGGTTCCACAGTCTAGCTATTGTGAATTGTGCTGCTATGAACATTGATGTAGCTGTATCCCTGCAGTATGCTCTTTTTAGGTCTTTTGGGAATAGTCCGAGAAGGGGAATAGCTGGGTTGAATGGTGGTTCCATTCCCAGCTTTCCAAGGAATCTCCATACTGCTTTCCAAATTGGCCGCACCAATTTGCAGTCCCACCAGCAATGTACAAGTGTACCCTTTTCCCCACATCCTCGCCAGCACTTGTTATTGTTTGACTTCATAATGGTTGCCATTCTTACTGGAGTGAGATGGTATCTTAGAGTGGTATTAATTTGAATTTCTCTGATTGCTAGAGATGGTGAGCATTTTTCGTGTATTTGTTGATTGATTGTATATCCTCCTCTGAGAAGTGTCTGTTCAGATCCTTGGCCTATTTGTTGATTGGGTTATTTGTTTTCTTGTTGTTTAATTTTTTGAGTTCTCTGTATACTCTGGAGATTAGGGCTCTATCTGAAGTGTGAGGGGTAAAAATTTGTTACCAGGATGTAGGCTCCCTATTTACCTCTCTTATTGTTTCTCTTGCTGAGAAAAAACTTTTTAGTTTGAATACGTCCCATTTGTTGATTCTTGATTTTAACTCTTGTGCTATAGGTGTCCTATTAAGGAATTTGGAGCCCGACCCCACAAGATGGAGATTAGAGCCAACTTTTTCTTCTATTAGACGCATAGTTTCTGGTTTGATTCCTAGCTCCTTGATCCATTTTGAGTTAACTTTTGTGCATGGTGAGAGAAAGGGTTTAAATTTCATTTTGTTGCATATGGATTTCCATTTCTCCCAGCACCATTTGTTAAAGATGCTATCCTTTCTCCATTACATGCTTTTAGCACCTTTGTCTAATATAAGATAGTTGTAATTTTGTGGATTGGTCTCTGTGTCCTCTATTCTGTTATAACACTCTTGCTGCCAAAGATAGTGTCTAATTAAAGTGACACTAAATCTGAGATCTGTCTTTTTTCTATTTGTAGCCTTATGCCTACCACGGTGCCCAACATATAATAACACTAAAGGTTTATTTAATTGAGCATTCTATAATCTTGAAAACTATCAATAAAACAAGCAGCTGAAAATTTACCAAAAAGAGAAATAATTACAGAGATACGAAATACAAACTCTATGTTTTTTAAAAAAACTGGGCTCTCTTAACACTAATTTAATAACAGCAGTGTTTGAATTCCTGGGGTTTTTTCTTGCTAACATTGAATATGTATTGATGATAGACAATACATATTTCTTCAGTTGTCAGGATGAGAAGACTTTACCTATTTGGTGACATCTCTTTCCCATTACAGGCAGCACTTGAGCTCAGCCCTGATTCTAGCCCAATTGAAGAATCTCCTCCTTCCACTGGAAACCTCCTTGGTTGGGTCCCAAACCGAAAAGGCATAATTCACTGAAAACCTAGACAAGAAAGTTAAAATAATAAGGGAGGGAGTTATCTCCAATGAGTTATTTGAAATTATTAACATTATTGTTTAACATTATTCTATATATATGTTTATATACATAGAAACATTCTGAAAGTAACATTTTAAAATATCTATAAAAAGGTAAAATACTAAATTATACAATTATCCATTACATAAAATTTTAATTCTTGTAACAATTACAAGACAGCCACACTAAGTGATAAAAATAACCTATTCCCTTTGGTTAACATAATTGGACTATGGTTAATATTAATAGACTTCAAGTCTACTACTGCTGTGTGGGAAAAAAGTCAGTTTGACTTCCAGTGGTTGTAATCAACAAACTTACTCCATCTCTAACACCTCTCCACCTATCTACACTTGCTCTTCTCTTCCTCTGAGTTTCACACTCACCAAGATACCTTCAGCTACTCTTTCTCTTCCTATGATTATTTATTCCCCCCACCCTTGCTTCTCTACATTTACAATTCAGCAGAGTTAAGACAGTGGCCTTGAGAGGTTGGACTAATATGAGTTCAAATCTTAGTCTGGCCTTCTCCAACTATGTGATCTTAGTCAAGATACTTAATTTATGTTTCTCAAAAGTTGTGAATAACATTATCAACTTCCAGGGTAATAGTAAAAATTAAATAATATGTGTAAAGTACAATGCCTAACACTTAAGTGCTCAATAAATGTTGACTTATTACTCAGCAGATGCCACTGAGCATTAGTAAATATATATTAATTTATATTAGTAAATATTTATTAATGTGTACCATGAATACCACATGATATATATGATGAATACACACACACGCGCGCGCGCATAAACTGTCTACTATTGCCTTTACTTGGAACTCTTTCCCCATCCATTGTTACCACCCTTCACTTGCTAGGGCCAACTTACTAAGCATGAATTTACATTTCAGTTTCTTAGAGAAACCTGTCAAAACCCTCATCATTCAAGTTTTCATAACACCTTTATTTCCGTTTTGTAACAGTGACCATCATTCTAATTCAGGGTTTCTCAAAAACATGATACCATTGTCATTTAGGACCAGATGATTCTGAGTTGGGGAAGGCAGACTTTCCTGTACATTGTATAATATTCTGTAGCATTTACCCACGAGATACCAGCAGCATCTTTCTCCCAACTGAGACAGTCTCCAGATATTGCTGAGTGTCCCCTGGTAAGGGAGAGAGGCAAAAATTTCTCCCTGTTCAGAAACACTACACTAGTAGTTTATAAATGTTTTGTTTAGTATCCCCCATTCTATGTCTATCTTTGTCACCACTCTAATACCCATAACAGTTCTTGAATAAATTTACATGTCTTTAACTATTAGCCCACAGAGGACAGAAAAAATAAAAAAATGTCTTAAAACTGTTTCAATGCCTAGCATTCTATGCCTAATAAGTAAATGTTTATTGGTGATACAATAAAACTAAATTATTAAGGTTTAAGAATTTGAATATTATACAATGATTTTTATAGATTGTGTCAATATCATGAAAAAAAAGTGTTTTGCTCAATAATTATTTAGTAAAACCATAGTTAACTCTATGGTTTAGTCTCTCTATGTAAGTATTAAGTTTTAGCTAACTTGATCAAGGAAATATATACTTACCAAAATAGGCCGAGTCTGATTCCGGTAGAGGTAAATAAATCAATTGCTTCTACTGACCTTCCATAGAAAGCTAGAATTGCCGAAGGAATGATGATCAAATGTTCCAGCAACACCCAGAAATTATGACATCAGAAGATTCTTTCACATAGTTTCCCACCTGCTGAAGATCAAATGTCTTAATAACTCTAGCAACAAGATGAAACTTGAATAAAATTTAAGCATTTCGGTGGGGGAGGGTGTAGCTTTATTCTTCTTGTCAGGGCCTTATTTTCCAACAATATTAAACATTCTGATCTACAAATGAAGAGCTACAATCTAATTGACCTGCACAAAATCACGTGTGATTCTTCTCACTAATCCCATTTTCCTCATTCTCTTTATCTCCCAGGCTTAACTAATAACACAAATAATTCAATCTATCTATATCCTCATCCTACTCTAACACTCTCAAACCCAAACCAAATTTCTCTATGGCTCTCTTAAATGGGAATATTCGTTATATTCTGGACTATCTCTCTAATCTCTGGACTACCTCTTCTTGTTTTTTCAAGAGATCCTAATTCCAAAATGGAAGAAATAATAACAACCCCAAAAGGAAGAACACATCTTATTCTGTCCTTGTTATTCTGTTTCCTTGTTACTGAGTTTCTACTTTGCTGATCACATCTTTGCATTTCTCTGAACTGCTCTCCCTCTCCCAACTAGTTCTTGGCTTCTGTATCAACAGCTTAATAGCTTACTTCACTGAGAGTCTGCCCTACTCAGTAATGCTTAAGTTTAACACTTAAGGCAGAAAATTACTCTTCAGTTAATAATTTTTCAATTGTCATTGGTAATCATTAAACTACTAAATGCTAGTGAAATTTGATGAAAATCTTATTATTACCTACATAGTAAACCAAGTTCCCACTGCTATGAATTCATTATGTTATAAAAACTAGTATTTTATATAATAATTAAGTTTATGTTAGATAAAATCTTACCTCTACCTTCTTTTTTCTTACTAGGGTGTTATCTGTGAATGAGTTGATCACAATTTTAGTTTGGAGAAATCTAGTTTAACCCACTGTGTCACAGTCAGACAAACTGAAATAATTGCTGGCCATTGTTAGCTAATGCATCATTAGAACTTAAACATTTGTTCTTTAGGATGGCAAATTTTTTCAACAGTTTACATGATGGAGAGAAGGTAGCAGTGGAAAATGATAGATTTTGACATCAGAATTAGGTATGAATTTTAACACCATGTTAGCTCTGTAATTCTGAGCAAATCACCAAAAGTTTATATGGAAATGGTATTATAAATAGAAAGTAAAATAATCTCCTTTGCACATATTTAATCCCTCTAATTTACCATTATCTTAACTAAATTAAACTACTTTTAATTAAATGAGCTAGTTGATCATTTGGTATAAATTATGCCACATTTCATGCATGGATACAGTGAAACCAAACCAAATAGTAGTCCTAATGATCAAACTTTACAGTACTTGAGTAACATCAAGACAAAATGAATTAGACTCTATAGAAGATCCTTACGGCTCAACACAGTGGTGAATGCCTGTAATCACAGTGGCTCAGCCAGCTGGGGTAGGAGGATTTCGAGTCTCAAAGCCAGAAACTGAACAAGACCCTAAGCAACTTAGTGAGACCTTGTCTCTAAATTAAAATATATATATATTTAAAAGGGGTGAGGGGGGATGGGTTAAGTACTCCTGGGTTCAATCCCTGATACAAAAAAAAAGGATTTTTACAAAGCAATGAGTAAATAAATGAAGTATAAATGAGAGATACAAAAAGATTATGAAATCTCTTAAATACTCTCTCTTAACTATCATAAGCCCAAAAATTCTTTTGATTATTGGGATATTAATTAATGAGATGTCGAAAAGGAATAATGTTTGAACTTTCATATCCTAAGAAAATAGAACTATGATTACACTTCATTCAGCAAATATTTTCTAAAAATCCACCATGAGCTCTGCATGAGTTAAACATTCAGGATAAAAGACTGACTGAGCAAAAACAAACACGTATTCTGCTCTAGTGAAGTTACATATTAGGGTAGGATATTTCTAGACTAGAATATCAAATCTAAATCTAAAGGATGAGTAGGCATTAACAAGGAGGAAAAGGGTAGGAGTCAAAGACACTGAGACAGGGAGGGGGAAAACAGAGGAAACTGTGTGCAAGGGTCACATGCTAATAAGACAATAAAAGATTTGAAAGGTGGCAAAAGCACAGCATAGAAAACAAAAAAGAGATATGGTCCAAGAGATAAGTACAGCCCAAACCACGCAGGAGCATAAACTCAAGTTAAAGATTTTAGATCAAAGGAGACTGCTGAAGGATTTTAATTTCTCGGTACACACGTGGAGGTTGTATTTGTTTTTATTAATTTTGTTTTCTAATATATCTGATTTTCTACTCTACTCTTTACTATTTCCTTTCTTCTATTTACTTTGGGATAAATTTTTCTTTTTCTAGTTTCTGAAGGTGTAAGCTTAGTCATTGATTTGGGACTTTTTTCTTTTCTAATATAATCATTTAATTTCATAACTTTCCATTAAAGCACTACTTTACCTACATTCTACAAATTTTGAAATTTTCTATTTTAATTGTTAAATTTTTCCTTTTGAAAAAATACATACTACAAATAACTTTAAATGCTTTCATCTTGACTTCTGAGTTATTTACAATTGTGTTGTTTAGTTTTCAAACAGTTGCGAATATTCTACTTTTCTGTTACTTATTCCAGTTTAGTCACAAAACAAACATTCTTTACTTGATTTGAATCTTTTAAAACTGATTGAGAATTGTTTTCATGGCCAGATATGCACAATCTTTGTAAGTGTTCCATTTATACTAGAAAAGGATGTGTCTTTTGCTGTTAGGTGAAGTGTTCTATGCAGGTAATTGGTTGACAAAGTTGTTCAATTCTTCTATATTCTTATCTTCTTTATAATTGTTCTCTGATTGTTGAAATAGGGGCATTGAAATCTCCAACTATAATGGTGAATTCATATTTTTCCTTTCAATTCTGCCAGATTTTGTTTCATATATTTCAAAGTGTTGTTGTTATATGTATAAAAACATAGTATTGCTATGTTCTTTTGGCAAAATTAAACCTTTATCATTATAAAATATCTTTGTTAATCCCTGATAATATTCTTTTGCTCTGAATTTACTTTGTATGAAATTCAAATAGCTTCTTTCTATTGGTGAATGTTAGCATGATATGTCTTTTCCTATTTTATTTTTAACCTGTTTTATTTTCATATTCTAAGTGGGGTTTCTTGTAAATAGTATATAGTTGAGTCTTGCTTATTTTATCCACTCCAGTGATAAACAAAGGTGTTTGGATTATTTACATTAAATTCAAACTTTTTTACTACATTCAAACATGCCATATTGCTATTTGCCTTTTACCAGTTCTCTGCTGCTCCCCCTTTATTAAAATTTTGTATTTTGGATGAACTTAGTATACTTTATGAATTGATTTTTTTCTGTCATTTGTTTATTTTTATACATCCTTGTATTTTGGTTTTGGTTTCTTCAGAGTTTATAGTATCATATCTTTTAACTTCTGACCTTCTGTCTTGAAATAAAATTATAACATTTCATGTATACTAAAAGAACTTGATTATAGGATATTCTATTTCCCCTCTTTTGCTATGTATTTTATTGTCATTTATTTTACTATTATGATTACCATAATATTTTAGTTTTTATTTAATTATATTTTAAGGAGATTTTTTAAAAGAAGAAAAGGCTTTTTACATTTACATATGTATTTATATTTTCAATGTTCTTTGTACCTTTTGTGTACATCCACATTTTCACCTGACATCATTTCTCTTTTGCCTGAAGATTTTCATTAAACAGTGCTGATCTTCTGGTGATAATTCATGGAGCTTTTTTATTTATTTCATTTTCATTCTTGAACAATATTTTCTCTGGGTATAGAAATTTTTTTCTAGTGCTGGGGATTGACTCCACAGCATTGTGCATGGTAAGCAAGCAACTCTACCTCTGAGCTGTATCCCCAGCCTAAATTGAAAATTTTAAGTATTTTCCACATTTTGTTCCACTGTTTTCTGGCTTGCATTGTTTTTTACAAGAAATCTGCTGTCAGTTTTTCCCCCTCTATGAATGTGCCTTTTCTCTCTGACTTCTATGTTCATTCTTCATTCACCAATATTAAGCAATTGGATTATAATGTGCTAGGTGTAGTTTTCTTCTTGTTTCTTTTCTTCTTATATTTGTGGGTCCATAATTTTTATCACATTTGGAAATTTCACAGCCATGATTTTTCAAATACTCTTTGTTCCCTCCTCTAGACCTCAAATGCATGTATCTTAAGCTGTTTGAAGTTATACCACAGCTCATTGACCCTTCTTTTTTAGGAAAAAAAAACCTCTTCGTTATCCATTTTATTTTTGGAGAGTTTCCATTGCTTTGTTTTCAAATTCATTACTTCTTTCCTTTGCAATGTCTAATCTGCGTTTTTTCACCTAAATATTGTACTTTTCATCCAGTTTGGATTTTGTTTGTTTGGTTGGTTTTCTTTTGGGGTTTTTTTGTCTCTTCCTAATGTTCTCATGCTTACTCTGCTTTCTTGAACATATGCTGTATATTTATAACTGTTGCTTTAATGTCCTTGTTTACTAATTCTTTCATTTGTGCACTTCCTGGTGTGTTTTTAACTGATTTTTTTTTTCTCATCATGGGACTTGTCTTTGCATACACAGAAATGTTTATTTGAATGCCAGACATTGTGAATTCACGTTACTGAATAATTTTATTTTTAGTCCTCTAAGTACTTTTGAATTTTGGTCTGGGACACAGTTATTTAGAAACAGCTGGGCCTTTGGAAGCTTGGTTTTATGCTTGCTAAGGCTAGATTAAAACAGCCTTTCATCTAGAACTAGTTTGTCTCTACTATCTTTCTGAGAACTCAACTAAATGTTTCATGGATTATAAGAGCTCTTCACTTAAGATATCTGGAATGTGAATTATTAGAATCAGCTCTATGTGGCCCCTATGAATTGTTTTGTATGCTTATTTCCAGGGGCTTTACCCTCTGTCTTATGTAGCTTTTACGTATGCATGCACTAATCAGTATTCATGAGCATCCCCTCAAAGATCTCCAGAACTTTCTTTTTTTATACTCTATCTCCTCTCTGGCATTCTGCTTTGCAAATTTCAATTGTCTTAGTCCCCTAGAATTCTCAATTTTGTCTCAATTCAAGGTACCATCAGGCTGTATTCTCTATTCATCAAGAAAGAAGTCACTATGTGTATCCCAGTCTCCAGGAGTGGGAATTACACAAGAACAGGAGAAGGAGATCATTGGGTGTCATCTTAGAAATTGCCTACCACAGATGTTGCAGGTCTGAGTATGTTTATACAGTACTAACAAACGTTCATCAAATATTTCTGAATTTATGAATTTCAGGAATTGCAATTCCTTGTACCTTATGATTATTTGGAGTCCACATAACTAGTTTTGGCCAATAAATTATTAGTGATTATTAGCTGCCAGTGCAAAACTTTCTTGATCTGTCTTTGTCTCTGCCATAGAAACCAGAAATTCTTCTCATATCACATACAAAAATCAGCTGAAAGTAAATTAAATATTTAAAAATAAGATATGAAATTATAAGACCACTAGAATAAAACTTGGGAAAGCTCCACAACACTGGTCTGAGCAATGATTTCTTGGATGGGACTCCAAATACCTAATCAACAAAAGCAAAAATAGATAAGTGAGACTTCATCAAATCAAAAGCCCCTGCAAAACCAAGGAAATACTTAAAAGAGTAAACAGACATCCCACAGATGGGTAGAAAATATTTGCAAGCCATACATCTGATAAGAGACCAATATCTAAAATATATTAAATAACTTAATAAAAAGTAAACACATAGTGTAATTTGAAAGTGGGAAAGTTATTGAAAAGACATTTCTCAAAAGAAGGTATAAAAACAGCGAACAGATATATGAAAAGATGGCCAACACCACTAACCATCAGAGATATGTAAATTAAAACCACAATGAGATGTATCACCTCACACTCTTTAGAAGGACTATTACCAAAAAGCCCAAAGATACCAAGTGCTGGCAAAGGATATAGAGAAAAGGGAATCCTTGTACAGTGTTGGTGGGAGTATAAATTAATATAGCCATTATGATAAATAATATGGAAGTTCCTCAAAAAACTAACAATAAAACTACTATATGATCCAGAAGTCCCCCTTCTGGGTATTCAGTAGTCTCCCCTTCATTTGTGAATTTACTTTTCACAGTTTGTTATCTGCAGTTAAATACAATCCAAAAATATTACATGGAAAATTCCAGAAAGAGACAATTCATTAAGTTTTAAATTGCACTTTCTGAGTTGCATGATGAAATGTTATACTGTCCTGATCCATCCTGCCCATGATTTACCAGTTTGTCCAATATATCCTCCACAATGTATATGGTAACCACCTATTGGTCACTTAGTAGCTGTCAGTTATAAGATCCAACTATTGTGGTATCACAGTGCTTCTGTTCAAGTATTTTATTTATTAATCATTTTATTTATTAATGGCCCTAAAGCACATGATATATGATAGGGCACTTTTATTACAGCATTGTGTTATAAAAGTTCTACCTTATTACACTACTAATAATTGTTGACTTATTATTTGCTTACCTTACAGAAATTATCATAAGTATGCATGTATAGAAAATATAGCATATTCAGAGTTTATTACTAGATAGTAATAAACTATCAGGCATCCACAGATAAGGGAGGAACTACTGAATATCCAAAGGAATTTAAATCAGTTTGTTGAAACAATATCTGCACTTTTGTGTTCTTTGAAGCATTATTTGCAACAGCTAATATATGGAAGCTACTTCACACTTTTAAAAATTATTCATTAGTCCTTTAATGTGATGCAGCTCAGGAGGCTGAAGCAGGAGGATCACAAGTTCAAAGCCAGCTGCAGCAACTTAGTGAGGCCATAAGCAACTTAACAAGACCCTGTTTCAAACCAAAAAACAAAAAGGACTAGGGATGTTGCTCAGTGGTTAGTGCCCCTGGGCTCAATCTTCAGTACCAAAAGTATATATTTATATTTATATATAAATATATATTATGATATTTTTATATTCATATATCATATATATGTGTATATGTGTGTGTGTGTGTGTGTGTGTATATATATATATATATATATATATATAGAGAGAGAGAGAGAGAGAGAGAGAGAGAGAGAGAAGCTACTTCACACTTTTTAACTGTTCATTAGTCCTAAAGGTATGTGTTTCGGTCTTCAACTTTCTCAGTTCTTTAACTCCATTTTATTTCATTTTTCATTAAATATATATTTACTATCTACTGTATACTAGGCAAGGTTCTGAGAACTATTGGTATAGTAGTAAACAAAGAAGGCAAGGCTCAGTCAGCTCTCAGAGAGCTTATTTCTCAGTATATTATTTTAGCATCTTGTCTTCAAGTTCCTATTTTATTATATTCATATTCTTTTGATTAAGTTCTTCTATAGCACAGAGTATATATGATAAATTTTCTTTTATCCCCTTAGGTTAGCTTTTGTTCCAGACCATGTATTTCATCCATATTTTGTATGCTATCCTATTTCCTTTTATAGTAACAGTGTGCATGACTCTCAATGATTTTTTTGTCTTGTTCATATTTAGCATGTGAAATGTCCAATCTGTTTTCTCTCTGTGTTAGTCAATTATCTCTCCAAGCCTACTGCACTAAAAAATCTCAGTGGCTTCAGGCAAAAAAAAAAAAAAACACTTTTTTTACTTAAAGGACAATGTATGGCCTGCTGTTCAGCTTTTCTTACCTTGACCAATATGGATTTGCCTATATTGAGGTATGGAAGGTTCTACCTTGCTTGACTCTTAAGCAGAATCATCTGATTCCCTCCAGATTAAAGTTATCAATGAGATTTGTTAGTACTTTCTTAATTTAACTTCTTTCCCATGTGCATTTTCTGGAGAATAATGACTCCGGGAGTTGTAACAGGGGTACCACTAGGCAAAAGCCAGAATACCAGATGAACTGGCACCATAACTCATCAATAGAAACCGATTCACATCACTACCTACAAAATTTGTTCATGTTTTCCAAATTTAGAAAGCCCCAAACTTTGGGACTTCAACATTAAGAACTGAAGTGACACACTGCATCTCCACCTTGACTCCAAGCTTACCAGTAAGAATTTAAAATCTAGTAATTACAAAAATTTCTTGATTAAAGGTGCTGATTATTACAAGATATTTAAATATTAAGGTGAAAAACACAAATGAAAATATGGGAAAGCCTCAGCCACATAACCAACCCATTTCCACAAAAAATTTATCAGCTATCAGAAAAATATATAAATATTATTAGTCTTGATGGAGGAATAAGGTGTTATAAATAATTAAATAGTATGGCTCATATTACCACACATTAATGTCATATAATTTTTTATTAAATGAAGAAGGTTTCTGTAGTTTCTCAGGATTTCTGTGTAAAATGTTAATTTCATTTGAAGTGCTTGAGTTATTTATTGAAATTTGATCTAATTTGATAAAAATTTGTGGCATTTTTTAATATTTGACAATTTTAAAGAGTTGACCTTTCACTAATGCATGATTTTTCATTTTTCCTCCTCTATCCCATCTAAACATTGTACATACATCAAATGCTTTAATCCCATCTCTTCCATCAGACTTCTATTTACCTGGCTGCACCCTTGCCCAACGAATGCACTATTGTTAGCGCCGCCAATATTATTTCGAGTATTTCCTGCCCGTGTCTTCAATTGACTGTAAGCTTGTTGGCGCTAGATCTGTCTTAACTCCTTTTGAGTCCTCCAGGGGGCCTAGAAATTAATGTTAAGAGTATACAGCGCTCGACAAATACTGGTTGGGTCTCTGAACTTAGCTTTGTCCTTTGTGTCTAAGTGTACTTAATTTCGGTTGAGCCCTGGCACTGGGTATCCGCCCGGGATTTCTTTGTCCTCCTCGACAGTGCTCGTTTTCTATTAGAACAAAGGGTTTGTCGGATCGCCACGCTGAAGGGAGCGTCCCGTGGAATCTGAGTAAACGGAATTTGACCCACTGCCCAAATATTGAGACTGTGGACTAAGACTAAGCCTCTGATAGCCCACGCACAGTTTAACGACACATATTTAAAATACCACTCCAAATCCTGGTTATCCGTCAGTTACCCCGGCCTCCGGAGCTGCCGACGCTCAAAGATGTTGACAAGGCAGCGAGGATCTGCGGTCTGGTCGCTATGGTAACGGTGAGATGCAAGTGCGCTTGCGCGACCTTCTGACCGACCGCCCTCCGATTTCCCAAACCTAAAGAAATGTTTAACTACGGTAGCGACTTGCGACGGCAACGACTTGCGGCAGCAGCGTGACTTACGGCTGCCCCCTAGTGAGGAGCAGTTGCGGACCAATGAGAATGCGGGATTGGGTTCGAAGGTGTCCTGGGCGGCAGTTGCGGACCAATGAGAATGCGGGATTGGGTTCGAAGGTGTCCTGGGCGGGCTACCTTCCAAAATGACCCAGTCGGTGGTCGTACAGGGTGAGCTGCACCGGGGCATGGGGACTCGGTCGCCGCAGAGCTTAGCAGTCGTTTCCTTACCTAACGTTCATTCTTTTTGTTCCTCTCCTTGGTCGCAGTCGGCCAGTGCGGAAACCAGATCGGTTGTTGCTTCTGGGACCTGGCCCTGAGGGAGCACGCGGCGGTCAACCAGGTACTGGTACCCGCCGAGTCCTCCTTGCCTGTCACAAAGAGCAAAACAAAACCAGAAAATGCTTTATTTGAGCACTTATCTGGATATATGAGATCTTGTCAGTGAAGAACGTGACTTTTTTTTTAACGTATGTTGCTATTAGACACACACCAGTCTAAATAAACACTGGCCAGAAACCTTAGTCATAAAAGTTTTCCTGATTCTCAGGGTCTCCAATTTTTTAGTGTTCTTGTAAAGAGCAGTAAGTATGTGAAAGTACTTTATAATATAGGTTACACATGTGATTATTAACTAGTTCACTTGTCAAATGATCACCAAGAATCCAGAGAAAACTCTTTGATTTTTGGAGAAAACTCTCAAATTCTATGGAGAAGTCTTTCATCACCGCCTGCTGAACTCAACCTATAGATCTCTTTGCATTTACTCTGTACTACAAGTCAGAGAATCAATCTAAACGTTTTTATGATGCTTGCATTTTATTATGACCATTTACTAGCCATTGCATCATTTAATAACAAGAATTATTAAAATTGAAAGGACTTTATTTGGACAAGAGGCAAGACTTAAATTTTATAATTTGTTTTCTTTTTAGAAAGGAATTTATGATGAGGCAATAAGCAGCTTCTTTAGAAATGTGGATACCAGGTAAGATGGTATTAAAGTCTTAGCATGATGAATCTTTCTTTTCATGTCAGCAGATTAGGAGAGAATTCTTTAAAGGACAGTAAAAACAGTTGCTAGCTATAAATTTTTCTGGCTTTTTTGTTTGCTTTTCTCATTGAAAACATTCTCATTTTATCATTAATACTCTTCTGTATTCTGCAGAACAGGACAACAAATTTCCTTTTCAGGCTTTATTGAGGAGCAGAAAGAACCTTCAGTGTGTTTCTTTTAGCTTAACCTTGAAATAAATTTTCACTAAAGCTGAAATTTTCCCCAAGAGTATCTTGTTAATGTATCTAACAATGGCAAACTTTTGAAAGTATTCTTTACATTTCCTTGATATGATTTGTGATCAGGAATACTTGCTCTAAGTATAGAATGTGCTAAAAGGAGAAAAGATGTGTAAACTGCTTATAATCAACATTACTTTTGTTTCTTTAATGAAGGATATATGTATCATAAATCTTTTATATGAAAGAGGAATTTGATGTTCAGGATATGTCCATAAGCTTTTAATGTTTAATCATTAAGTTTATATATTTTCAAAGTACTTCCCAAAACTAACTGTGGTGGACTTGCATTGGAAATTATTCTCAATATCAGTCTTTAATTCAATAAAAACTCTAGTTCTAGTCTGAATTAATTGGCTCAGTGTTTGAACCATTATTTTCTAGTAAAGGCTAATTACTCTTCACTTTGTTAGTGAATTCTAGGGCCTAGTGCTCAGGCATGCAAACTCAGAAACCTTGTTATTTGCACCTTGAGAATGGATCCATTGCTCTCCAGTATAATCAGATTAACCCAAACTAAAAAAAAGAAGAAAGACAGAAAGTGAAAAGTCACTGTAGTAATGGACAAGGAAAAACTATAACTCAGAGAAATTATATTCACATTTTTTCATCACAGGCAAATTCTCTTTTGTAGGAAATCTACCAGATAATCAGAAGGCTTTTTAGTGACCATGGAATTAAATTAAAGGAAGTTAGGAGTGTTATCTTTTTTTTTTTAATATTTATTTTTTATTTATTTGTTTAAGGTGAACACAATATCTTTATTTTATTTTTATGTGGTGCTGAGGATCAATGACTGTTATCATTTGTCTTTAGTATATGGAAATAGCTATTATAAAGACCAGTTCCATCTTATTTGTGGCCCAGAACATCCTTTCCCCTAAATACTATTAGGAAGCTCAAATCTGCCTTTGTAATATTTCTTTCAAATGCTTCCCTAGCTAACTAAGTTCCTACTCTCACCCCTTTCTTTCTTGATAGACAATAGTTTCATTACATTACATAGTTGAGACTCAGCGGAGCTTTTCTTGCTTAATACTTTATGTAATGGAACTCATATATTCTGTGTGTTGTATACTTTAACCTGAAAACACTCTTATTTTCCCAAAATCAAGTTTGGGGGAGAAGAAGGGGGCTGGGGTGGACCACCTTGTTCTTTCTATATACTTTCAACACATGAAGCTTCTGTTCTACAAATGGATACCAAAAAAATCTTTTTCAAAAATGAGGCCACATCTTAATGTACATTTCTTTATCAAATTATACATTTTTAATAGCATGATAGAAACTTATAGCAGGAGCTGGCAAACATTGTCCATAAGTACCAGATAGTAAATATTTAATTTATAAATCATAATGTGCGTGTCATAGCTACTCCAGAGTCTTTATAGCATGAATGCAGTCATTAATAGTACACAAATAAATGGGTATGGCTGTGTTTGAATAAAACTTTTAGAATAGGCAGCTAGTTAGATTTGTCCTGAGGATGGCAGTTTACCAATTCCAGGCCTGTAGTATCTGCATTTAACTCTGCTTCCCTTCATATAATCTGCTTTTTGTGTACTGTCTTTATTGACCTATACAAATGTTTGGTTATCGATTTCAGTACTTCAGTAACATTTTCAATATAAAATTCTAGGAACAGCCTTAGTTTCTCAAAGGTATTTAACTGGTATATCAGTTAATGGGTGTTTGACTGCAACAGGAAACCTCATTAATGGTAGCTTAATCAATATGGGTATTCATTTATCTCACAAAGAAATCTGGAAATAGGATTTTCAAAGGCTGGTGAAATGCCTCGAAGGCTTGGATACCATATGTTTCCCTGTCCTTGGTATATTAGCTTTTTTTCCACCTGTTTATTACTTCATGACTAAAAAATGCATTCTCTTCCCCAGGAATCACATCTACAGTCATGTTTGAGGCAGGAAAAAGGAAGAAAGTTGGAACCAGCTCCATTGGGTTCTTTTTATCAGAAAAACTTCCCAAAATACCTATCCTTTTATCTCTTTGGTTGAAACTATATTACATGGCCTGTCCTAACTATAAAGAAAGCTAAGGAAATAGTTTCTCACTTTTTCAGCCTAATAAGAGATAGGCCTGGCCTGTAACTAGCCTTTTTGTATATATGGAAGTTCACATTATTAGCCATGGAAGATCTTATGACCTTTTTTATTTTTTATTTTTTTCTTTCAGAGTGGTTGGTGGTGGTGGCAGCATTTCCAAGGGGAAAATACGTTCTTTGAAAGCACGAGTAAGATATATATATGCTTGACATTCCATGTGTTTTTCAAAACAACTATTGTTTCTCTAACTTGACCATAAAATTTTAGTTTGACTTCTTGAAATTTAAAAAAAAATTTTACTAAGCTATGTTAATATTAATAAAACTAAGCAGACATTTGTGTCCACCTGAAACAATAAGGGGCAATTTTCATACTTAAACACTAGATATAGCAATTTGTTTCATTGTTTCAGGGGAGATACATATCTAGATAAATGATAACAAAAGAAGCCTTTTTAACTCTTAAGAACATGTAAAGAAATCAATACAAGTTAACTTTTCATTTAAAGATAATGGAAAATTAATTTTCATCAGGATTATTACCAATTCAAAACATGGATCCATCCACAATAAAGTGAATAAATTCATAAGCATATAATTTCTCCTGCATAAAAATGTTTTGAGTCAAAAACCATATGTACAGTTTTAATCTCATTCCAGTATTTCTGTGATTGTTTCTGTACAAACTGTTTTCTGATTGTTGATTAGTAATCAACAATCTTGATTATAACCAGAAAGAATGGTAGTTTAAATGCTATGGAAGAATTTGAGGTGCTAAGGGTTCAGACCCGGTATAATGACAGAAAGACTGGAGAGCTGTAGTGCTATGGCATCTGGAAACCATCTCTTGTTCCTTTGATCTCTGATGTCCTTGAAAGCAAAACTTAAGGTAGAGATAATATGCTTGTAGACTGTTAGAATAATTGGCTTAAACTTGATGTACTTAATGGTGTAGAGAGAGCCAGCATCACAATCTAAACCTTAATAGAGACTTTGACATTTCCCGGATTACTCCCAATTTGACCTCTTTCCAACCACTATCAGTGAGCAAGGTGGGAGGTGGAAGAAGCACTATTAGGAAAGAATGTAATCAGCATGCTGAAACTTGTAACTTTCCCAGAGGGTACTCTACCATTTTCTGCTTAGGAAGTTCTGGTATTATGTGGCTATGACCACTGAGGAGTTCAGACTTTGCAAGATAACTTGGTACTTGGGTGCCTCCATAGTGTCCAGTTAATAGGCAAATACTCATAATTTTGTAAATCTTATTATTACAATTAGGAAAAGGCTGTAAGCCTATTACCATGTGGCTCTGAAAGGAAATATAAACATTCCAAGTCCTAGAACAGTTGTGACTCCAGACTTTGGATGCCTAATTGAGGAACCCAGAATACTCTCAGGATTTAATTAATTTCCAGAGGAAAAACAAATCAAGGACTTGATATGACTAAGGAAAGATTGAAAGAGATATATAAGGATTTTAATGCTAAGTGACTAGAGCAATGATTCTACTAAGAGGGGCCTAAATGTCAGTTTGTATTCTGCTTATTGCTTCCCTTGCCAGATAGTGAGGTAATCAAGAGTGAGATTCATGTACCTTTAATAATTTTCCACAAATCATCCCAATAAATCTGTTTTGGAACAAAACCAATATAAGCTGATTTGTTCCCTTTATAATCTGATACAATATATAATACTACAATTTGCCCATGTAGTAAAATCCTTCTTGTGGTTGATTAGGTGTTAAAGCAAGCAGGTAAGATAAGAGTTGCATGTTGTCAGAAACACCCAAAAAAAATCCCTAAAATTGCCAGTACATAACCCAATGTAGTCTTAGGCATGTAAAGTATATATATAATGATTGCTGTATATAAGAGGGGTACATTTATAACACGTGGTTTTATAGTCTGTGTAATATTCTCTATAATTTACTTGTACATACAATAGTAAGTAGCATAGTTAATTACATAAATTAACAGTTTGGGGGGGGGTGCTTTGTTTGTTTTGTTTTTTAATACTGGAAATTGAATCCAAGGGTGCTTTGCCACTGAGCTTTTTTTGTTTTGGTTTTTGTTTTTTATTTGGGTTTGGTTTTAGTGATTTTTTTTTTTCTCTTGGTTTATTTTGTTTTGGTTTTGGTGCTAGGGATTGAAGCCAGGATCTTGTATGTGCTAAGCATACACTGTACCACTGAGCTACACCCCCAGCTCTCATCGTAAAGTATATGGAAAGTAAAGTACAAGGAAATGGGAAGAGGGGACACATAATCCTACTGCCAAGCTATTCCTGCTTACATTTTGCCATATTTCCTTTCAGTTTTTTTGTTCTATTTTTTCTTTCTATGCTTAAATTTATGTTTAATATTTTTCTTCTTAGTATTGTAAAATTTTGTGATAATGAATCAGATTGTGCTGTATAAGGGGTAAAAATGGGAGTTCATAACCCACTTGAATCAAATGTATGAAATATGATATGTCAAGAGCTATGTAATGTTTTGAACAACTAATAATAAAAAAAAATGAATCAGATTGTGAATTACTTGGAGAAAGGGACCCTCTTGTCATGTTTGATATCTGTCTAGTGCCTTGACTTTTGCACATAATAGTGACTTTGCTCATTTGGATTGAATGGTTGGGCCATGATGCATAAAGAACACCATGACTGCATCCTGTGTTTGTTTAGAACGTTTTCTCGTTAAGATTACCCTCTATACTTCTAAGACCTGGTTAGATATTCAGTTGCAACGATTATTGGGTTCCTTTTTCCCCCAGTTGGCATATTAGAGTAGGACAAAAGTTCTATCTTTAGAGGAGGGTAAGATTACTTTTTAATTCTTAACAGATTCTATATAAAGAAAGATTTTGATTAAACTTAAACTATAGAAGGAATAATGCAATTTATAGCTAATAAATTCATTGACAGAGAAAGTAACTCTAAAGGAAATGCCTATTTTATTTCTCTTTTTTAGGCTGTCTTGATTGACATGGAAGAAGGGGTAGTGAATGAAATTCTTCAGGGACCATTGAGAGATGTATTTGATAGCAAGCAGCTCATCACTGATATTTCTGGCTCAGGAAATAACTGGTGAGAATATGCTTTATATAAACATTGAATGTTATCTGAAAAAATTAAGCATTCTTTATTTGGTTGGGTCCCACTGATATGAAAGCAAGATATACTATTTTACAGACAGAGCTAGCTAGGCCTTTCAGCCCTGTCTTCTTTTTTGTAATAAATGATGGTGTTTCACAATGCTTCAAAGCCACATGTATTTACTTTTACACCTAGTTTCTTTTACCTTTTTTTTTTTTTTTTTTTAAGAAAAAAAATGAATCGGGAAAAACTGATTTTCTAAATTCTTCTTTGTAAATTAAGTCTCCCAGTAACCCCCTAAACCCCACCCAGCTTATACCCAGGGGCACTTTGCCTCTTTAATTTTTAAAATTTTTTTTAACTTGTGTGTATGTGTGGTAATGGGGATTGAACCCAGGGGCACTTTACCACTAAGCCATATCCCCAGCTTTATTTTGAAGCAGAGTCTCAGTAAATTGCTGAGATTGGCCTCAACCTTGCCATCCTCCTGCCTTAGCCTCCTAAGTAGCTGAGATTACAGGTGTATGCCACCATGCCCTGCACAGATTTATTCTTATGTAACACTAAGTAGTAACAGAAGTTTAAAGTACTTTTATAAGCTGTTTTCTTACTTTCATTATTTGAAAGTTCTCCATTTGGTCAGAGTTAATAGAATTGATACAAAGATACAAGTCAGACCTGTCTCCTAGCATACAGGTGTGACTTACCTTAAATGGAAACAAAAAATGGGGTATTAAAATCTTATTTTGTTATTATATCTCAAGAGAAAAGTTGAGAAGATGAAATTAGAAAACCATAATTTAGGATCCTTTGCTAATGAGTTATCTTATTAGGATATTTGAGGATTATACATAAGTAATATATATAAAATTTTCTATCTAGTATCTTCAACATAATGCAGTATGACTTACTGAAGCAAGAATAGATTTTTACTTAGTATAATTAAAATGTTTTTAAGTTTTTTCATTATCTTTTTATTTAGAACAGAAATAATAAAATCAGAAAGTAATAAATGCAAGAATTTTATTTTTCCTAAATCTGTACTCTTATTTTCAGGGCTGTGGGGCACAAAGTTTTTGGCAGTGTTTACCAAGAACAGATTTTAGAAAAACTCAGAAAGTCGGCAGAGCACTGTGATTGTTTGCAGTGTTTCTTTATAATACACTCCATGGGAGGAGGTAAAGTTATTCACTCATTTGACTATAACAATGTTAAAATCCAATTGGGAATTCAATTTGCAAACATAAGTCTTGCTTTCAGACCTATGCTTGATAAAGATATCACTATTTAGAGTATGTGTGTGTGTTTGAATGTTTGTACATTACAGCTTACCTTAAAATTCTGTAAAATTGGGTTACTAGTACGAGTTTTGTTTTTAAGTCCTTTTTAAGAGACAACAGAGCTAAATTGGAAAATTTTTTTCTTTTATCTTTAGCTTCTTTCATAAAATTTTCAGCCACATTTCAGTATATAAGCATTTTGGGGGAATACTTGTTTTTTCTCAGAGTTTGCTTGTTCAGTCTTATATTCTAACCAGGACTAAGCATTTCTGCACATTATATTTACTTACCAGAGAATATCAATATACTTTTTTGTGGTCCTAGAGATTGAACCTAGGGGCACTTAACCACTGAGTCACATCCTCAGCCCTTTTTTTTTTTTTTTTTTTCCTGAGACAAGATCTCACTAATTTTCTGAGGCTGGCCTCAAACTTAATGATCCTTCTACCTCAGCCTTCCACACTGGAGTATAAGCATGTGCCACTATACCCAGCATCAATATACTTTCTTTAACCACCTCCACAATTTTCTCATCTCCAATAAGAAAATAAAAGTAAATTCTTTCCGTTAATTTCTTTAAATCGTCTATTACATGGTAATTAATGCACTTAAACTAGAAAATATGATCTACATAGCTTTCTTTGCCCAGGGACACCTGTAACTTAGAACTGAAGTATTTTGTTTCCTTGCTTCATAAATTAGAAACAGAATATAATTTGCTAATTTTAAAATAGGATTAACAGATTTTTAAAATTCCATACTTTTTCTCTCCAAGCTGAAATTGATTTTATATTCAGTACGTTATATATGATTGACATGTCTTTATTCACTGTCATGGCATTTTAAAATTGTATTTACTGTGTAACCATGTCTTTAGAAGACCATCATAATCAAGACACTTTTATCTTTGAATTAGTATAATACATTTGTGCCACTATAGCTATAGGCAATATTCCCAGAAAGGAAGATGGGACTGATGTGAACTTTTTCATTTTGGTTGATATCACTAATATACTTTCCTACAATATTGTATCTATTTATATTAGCCACAATATATAAGTTTCCACTTCCCTACACTGCTATTAAAGACTACCTAAAAAAATATTTTTCATATAGTAATTCTAGCATCATAGCCTTTTCATATTTATCTGCGTAAGTTAGGTCAATGACATGATACTTTTTTAACCAGAATAAAAAGAAATACATTTAATATCCTAACACAACACTCCCTACACACACACACACCCATGCACACACACACGGACTGAAACAAAAGATTCAGAAAACCATATTTACTTGTAATATGTGATGCATTGATAAAAAATAGTTTATGACTCACTAATAGTTCACATTCTACCGTTTAAAAAACTCCAATTAGAAGATCCTAACTTTCTCTTAAAGTTCTTAAAAATTTCTGAGTTTACCTGTGTGCAGTGACACACACCTGTAATCCTAGCAACTCAGGAGACTGAAACAAGAGGATCTGAAGTTCAAGGCTAGTCTGGGCAACTTAGTGACACCCTATCTCAAAAAGGGCTGGAATTTAACTCAGTGGCAGAGCACCTCTAGGTTCAATCTCCAGTACCACAAAAGAAAAAAAAAATCTGAATTTATATAAATGAAATTTATGCATCAGAAAAGAGTCTTACTGAATTGCTTAGCACCTCACTTTTTCCTGAGGCTGGCTTTGAACTCGTGATCTTCCTGTCTCGGCCTCCTGAGTAGCTGGGATTACAGGCCTGTGCCACTGCGCCCAGCTTGACTCATTTTTTTAAGTTACTTAATGGCATGACAGTTTTCTTCATTATTAAGATTGTATGTATACTATACCAATGCTGTCAAGATAGGGTTTTTTCCCCTTCTAAATTGCTTGATATTAAGCGTACTTTGAATACTGTCTTAGTTGAATTTTTCACTGTTCAGTTCTCTTGACATCTAATGGTTTAGATATATGAAAAAGTGAAATATAGAAAGCTATCCCAAAGTCATAGTCACAGTCAGAGATGGAATTCAGGACTTTGAGTCTAACTACCCATGTGCCCTTTATCTGAAATTGGATTAGCTAATACATACTCACACAGAAATAAGTTGAAAATTATTTCTACAAATAAAACAAAAATTCCAAGTTCCTCACAATTATATTCTGAATCATTCATTGCTATTTTCATTTTGAAATTTTAATCCTCAGGAACAGGATCTGGACTTGGTACATTTCTTTTAAAGGTGCTTGAAGATGAATTCCCAGAAGTATACAGATTTGTGACTTCAGTTTATCCTTCTGGTGAGGATGATGTCATAACTTCACCTTATAATAGCATCTTGGCAATGAAGGAACTTAATGAGCATGCAGACTGTGTGTTGCCCATTGATAATCAAGTAAGAAATGACATTGGAACTTATGAACAAAGCTTATGTACACTTACACCTGCTCGTGCATTTACATGAACCGTGCTCTTCAGTATTAAGCATTCTAAGAGAAAAAAAGAGTTTAAATTGTTTTTCTTTCTCTTCTTTCCTAGTAGCTCATCTGTGTCCACTCTTCTTAATAGTCTCTCAAATTTTTCTCTCAAAAGTCTTTATTTGACATCATTAGCAAAATTGACCTCATGGTGAATTCTGGAAAGTTGGGTAAAACTGTGAAGCCCAAGAGTCTGATTACTTCAAGTGCTGGGACTTTTAAAAAGCAGCACAAGAGGCCCTTTGATGCAATGAACAACATTGTGGCAAATTTGATGCTTAACCTAACAAGGTAACCCTGTCTAAAAACATGACTATGCTTTTGATGATGTTTTAGATTTTTGTAGATTTAGATTTTATTATAAGTTGTGGGAACTTTTTTATTATATTCTTTCATCTTATATTTTTATCTCTTGGAATGATATCTCAGATTTTAATTCCTATGACTGTGAAGCAGCTTTCTACAAGTACATTTTATGAAATATTAGTGGGTATTTGATAATAATGATTTTATGGTAGATGCACTGGAGAAGTATTTGTTCAAACAAAATTAAGATTTTTTTTGCTATAGAACATTTTAATCTCTTACACCACCTACTAATATATAGCTCCTTGTTAGCTGATCCAAAAGATTTCCATAACTTTGATCTCAAAAGATTTCTTCAACATTATTGTATTGCAAATTGTAGACTGAATCAAGCATATTAAAAAAAAATTATTAAAATTTCTATAATAATTATTGACCTAAAGTCTGTTTTAAATAAAATACTTTGTATAATGAGCAGGTTTAATAGTATGTAGTTACACTTTAGGTAATCTAGAAATAAGAATTGCTATAGATGCTATATTTTGTATTTTAATTAATCCTTACACATAATTATTTGTGATACTAACTTTCAGTAATACCAGAAAAAGAGCTATATCTAAACAGAACAGTGTACAAAATATTTGAGAAAATGCCTGCCAAATAAGTCAAATTACATTAAAAGTGTATGTTTTTAAATTTAAGATGTTTTCTCATTGTTTTAATGTCAAACTTTTAGCTCTTCAAGGTTTGAAGGATCCCTTAACATGGACATTAATGAAATCAGCATGAATTTAGTTCCTTTTCCACAACTTCATTATCTTGTGTCAAGCCTAACACCTCTATATACACTGGCAGACATTAATGTTCCTCCTCGGAGGTAAGATGTAACTTAATTTCAGTTTCTTCAGAACTTGACATACTTTTAAAGAAAATTTAAGAGAAAAGTTTATAGTAATTGTAGTTATGTCATTTTATTTGTGAGAAGTGTATAAAATACAGTCGATAACAGCCATTTTTTCATTGGATGAATGCTTGTTTAGAAGTAATCATTTAAAAATATCAAACTATTTGCAATTAAATCCAATGGTGTAATTTTTAGGCTTTTGGGAGTTTTAAAATTAAAGTTTACATCCGTTTATTTACAGACATTGTGGTTTTAAGGTAATCTTATCATGTACAGTGATGATGAGCCTGAAAAGTTCACTGTGGCATTTACAGTTGAAAGGAAAAAGGTCCTGCCAAACTCTGTAGATAGTATGTATAGATTCCAGAGCCTGGAATATATAATAAAACTAAAGATTCCTTTTTATAGTTAAGATTCTGGCAAGAAAATGATTCTATGGTGCAGAAATATTATAATGACATTGATAAACTTTCATTTGAGCCAGTAGCAACCGACCAGTTGTGCCAACTAACAAGCAGAATTTCTTTTCTGCATGGGATCATAATGGCCTTGTCATGTATGTACCATATACAGTGTATGAAACATGTTGATCATTGAATGTTTACTACTATCAGCCCAGCATATTAAATTAGTATATTTAATAAGTAGAATTTACACTTTTAATGTGGACACACATCCCACTAATAGTTCCTCACTAGTTTTTAAATCTTACAAGAAAATAACCTATGTGTCGGCCTGCTTGTTGTGTGGGGGCTCTTAACTTCTTCTGAGTATCAATCTCTAAAGTAATGTCTATAAGTCAACTTCATAAAAAATGCTCAAACCACATGCATTCCAAAATTTTGAACATAATCACAAAGGATTGATGAAATTCCCAAAACTCACCAGCCCTTTTAAGGAGTCTGCCCTCTCTCCTTCTGTGGAGTAATCAGCATAGAACATAATCTTCATTAGGGCAAGAAGTTTGTTTTGTTTTGGGTGGTGTGTTTTGGTTTTGATGCTGGGGATGTATGGAACTCAGGGCCCTGTGTCTACTAGGCAAAAATTCTATCACTAAGCTGCATCCTCAGCCCAGGAAATTTTTATACTGTATTCACTGCTAGCCCTCTTGTGCTTAGAATAGAGCCTGGAATACATAATAAATACTAGATAAATAAATAGCACAGATTTTTGCAACTCTTCCCACTTATTCTATAGGTTCAGCACATAAAGGTCTGGCTAGAGTTAATCTCAGTAATCTCATCATATTTGTATTGAGTTACATGGTAATTAAGAACTAAAGTGGGGTCATATTCAGGACCTAGAATCTGTACATTGTTAGATACAAACTATCAGTTACTTTTTTCTTCCTCTTTTTAACTGAAGACATTCCTATATTTTTTTTATCCTTCAAACACAAGACTTCAGTTTAAAGTCTTCCTCTTTAGCAACATTACTGCAGAGTTTAATCTTGCATAGGAGAACATCACATTGTCCTTTGATAGTTTCTTCCTAATAATTAATTTATTTATGATGTATTTTACAAAATAATGGTCTTAATATAGCTTCCATTAGTTTTAATAGTTGTGATACTATTGAATTAGATAAGCATATTCAACTGAGCAAAAATGATACAAGTTTCAGAAATCACTACCACATTGAGCTAATGCTACTCAACATTTTGTAATTACCTAAAATCACCAATATACTGAAAAAGATTTAAAAAACAAATGAAAAAGATGTTACATAATTATTCCTAATATTTACCATCAAGATTACTTTGAGAGAATGATAGATATTTTATATATTTAGAATACATGGTATATATTCTAATTTTAGTATAGTATTATTATTTTTTTTACCTATGGATGACTATCTTCTCATTTTATAATAACATATTGAAAAACTTTTTTTTTAATAAACAATGACTCTTTATTGTTCTAGGTTGGATCAGATGTTTTCAGATGCCTTTAGTAAAGATTACCAACTAATTCAAGCAGATCCCAAACATAGCCTATATCTCGCCTGTGCCCTCATGGTTAGAGGAAATGTACAGATTTCAGATCTTCGCAGAAATATTGAAAGGTTTGGTTTCCATTTTTCAAAATAATTTATGTGTACTGCTTGGAACAGTGTAACATAGTAGTTAAAACAACCTCTCCTCAAATTATAGCAATGTCACTTCCTCAAGTATGACCTTGAACAAGTTACTTAGCCTTCCTGTACCTTATTTTCTTTAAGTGTAATGTAAGAGTAGTAATAGTACAAAGTTGTTATTTATGAATATTATGTGATACATGTTCTGAAAGTGTTCAAAAATTGTACCTAATATTGTTCTTATTACCAACACTATTACTACACAGCTTCTGTGTTTATACTCTATTTGACAGTTTATTATTAGAAAAACTACTCCATTGAATTACAAAATTATAATACCCTCATTTCTTTTTATATTCAGATTTCTAATCTTTTTTAAAATAATTTTTAGTTGTATATGGACAGAATATCTTTATTTATGTATTTGTATGTGATGCTGAGGATCGAACCCAGTGCCTCACACGTGCTAGGCAAGCACTCTACCACTGAGCCACATTCCCAGCCCAGATTTCTAATCTTAAAGGATATATTTCTAGCTTTTTCAATCACCATCAAAGCTGAATTAATGTCTTCCTATTAATGTCTCTTAGCTCCCTATCATATTGTCCCATGATACTGTTAATAGTTTTTTTTAAAAGGATAACTTAGATTATAAACTAAGCAATTAGAATCGTACCATCAGTAATGACTCTATTTAATGTGCACTACCATCACGTGGTATTTTTGTATCTCAGTTCTTACCTTTTTTTTTTTGTATTTCAGATTAAAACCTTTTTTTAAATTTCAGATTAAAACCTTCTCTACATTTTGTCTCCTGGAATCAAGAAGGCTGGAAGACCAGCCTGTGTTCTGTACCGCCTGTGGGCCATTCTCATTCATTATTAGCTTTAGCAAATAACACATGCGTGAAGCCTACCTTTGTGGAACTGAGAGAGAGATTCATGAGGCTCTACAAGAAAAAGGTAATCATTCACCTTCCTTTGTTGTGGCTCTTTTAGGTGTATCACGTTACAAATAAGGACCAACCTCATCTACCATTTTGTTGTACTGACTATAACTGAAGTGGAGAAGCTTACTCTAAATGAGATGTATTTCCTGAGTGTATAGGATTTAGGCAAAATATTTGACTGAAGTTCTCATTTCTGTTGTGAAGCTGAACATACTATAATTTTAACAGTATTTACCTTATAGGACAGTTATATGTATTAAAGTCCCTGGAATGGTAATTGTTACCCACTTTTGTATTTATAGGCTCACCTCCATCACTATCTACAGGTTGAAGGGATGGAGGAGAGCTGTTTCACAGAAGCTGTGTCATCTTTGTCAGCTCTTATCCAGGAGTATAACCAACTAGACGCCACAAAGAGCATGCCTGTGGAGGACTTCCCTAGGCTAAGAGTAGCTGTGTGAAAAAGAAACCAAGAAATATGATTGTCACTTTTTCCTAATTTCACATTTTTTTTTTTTTAGCATTTTTGTGATTTAGAAAATTCACTGTTTTTCATATCAGAGTATTGTCTAAAAAAGAGTGGTTTCTGTTTAATCACAATTCATTGATACCAGTGTGTGAAATTAGTAAATCCTATTACCTTCACTATAAGCAGTTTATAAAATTGAGAGAACAGAGTTCTTTAACAGTTTGCCTTTGCTTTATTTATTGCCTAATACTTATACACCAATAATCATGTCTTTGGTAAAAAAAAAAAAAAAACTTGTACAGATATACTTTTTATACTTATTTATAATTTATATTTTGATATTGTTTAAATTGATTCTTTAAAAGTATATACTAGGAATTGAACATAAAATATAAATATTTCCATGTAATATCCACTAACTTCAGAGACAGGCTTTATTATAACTGTTAAAGAGATTGTATTTCTTCTATAAAAAACTTGTTTATACTATGTTTTAAATTATTTTTAAGTATCATTGCTTTTTTATCAATCCAGTTGATTTTGTAATAAATGTACATATTTTCAAACAGTACTATTTGTTATTTTACATATCACCAGTATATAAGTAAATAAAACATTACCAAGCTTGATAACTTTCTTCACTGGCTATGTAATAGTCTATTGAAGTTGTTCCAGTTACTATAGTCTCCACTTTGATTCTTTAACATTATTTTTAGTCATATCATTTAAGGAAGTGATTTGTAGGAACAGTTTGTTTTCAAGACAAACTAATCTGTTATGTGCTTTCTTTAGTGTTTGCTTTTAAGTTTCCTTTGCAAAGTAATACTATTCTTGGTCTTTTATCTTGGAAATTTAGTTTTTCATAGTATTTATACTAAACATAATACATTGTTTATACTAATTTATAATTGTTTATAGTACATTTGTTAACAGTAGCCAAAGAAGCTTTATTTTCTCTTTCCCAAGAGAAATCTTAACTGATAGTATAGGGCATTAAAAATTATAAATATGTTTATAGTTTAATCTTATTTTTCTATTCAGGAATACAGAATCTTTTTTGCCTTATAATGATTATCTGATAGAAGCCTACATATTGCCACATATAGATTAAATTTTTAAAATTTAATATGCCTTTTTACACCTCATTAGCAAAGTGTTCCAGATTATTTTGTAGAATAAAATATTTCCTTATAAATTATGCTTTTATTATATATGGACTGCTTGTGTGGTACCAAAATTATATCATTATAGCATATATTTTAAAAATGAGTTCAATTTCAGGTTTTTCAGGTTTTACATATATTTTTAGAACCTCTTTTAGATACTTTTGATATCTTCAATGCAGTTACCAGAGAATATTATGTTTTAAACTCAAAGTATTGCCAACCTTTTATAACCACTCTAGTTTTTTGATTATATGACATGACAACTAACCTTAGCTTTACAGAATCAAGAGCTCAGAAAACATATCTCCAGGTTCCCTGCAATTTCTTTGACATACACAAGATGTAATCCAGAGCATCTTCCACTTAAATGAGCCTTCATTTGGGCAATCAAATTGGATGGTAATCATTTTAGACTTATTAGGAATGCAACATCTTTTATCCAGGCATATTCCACAAAAAGTGGGTTTGTAACTCTGAGTACTTAAGCACCCAGAAAAGAGAAATTTTTCAGCTTTGGAGAGTTGGAAGATAGGTTGGCATCTTTTTCCTTTAGGAATCTGAAAAGATACATAAAGTTAAAAAAATCATTCTTTACAGTTGATTATAGTAATTTAGAAAAATATTATGTAAAACATTTTAATAACACCTCTGTAATAATAAAATTATTTCTGATACCCCAGCACTGAAAAAATAATTATTATTGCTGGGCATTAATATTAGTTGCTGTTTAGGAACTTCCAGCACTCTTTCTTCTCTTCCTTTAAAACCCCCTCTCACCAGAAATCTGCCCTCCCTGTTCATACCATCACATTATGACACTCTCTTCAATGTTTCTTGCTGTCTGTTCTTTACTCAATTCCTCAATAAGTGGAATTTTCTTTAATATCAAAGACTATGGCATATATCTTAATTCCTTTAAAATTGGGTTGTCGACTTGCTGATAAGATAGGGAATGTGTTGGTAATCAGAAGAATTTTACAGAATTTCCAAAAATTACTCCTTTGAGACAGTTGTCTAGTTTAAAAAATAGGACCAGCCAGGTGTGGTGGCACACACCTGTAATCCCAGCAATTCCAGAGGCTGAGACAGGAAGATCCAAAGCTCAAGGTCGGCATCAGCAACTTAGCATGACTGTCTCAAAATAAAAAAAAAAAGGGTTGGGGATGTGGCTTAGTGGTAAAGCATCCCTGGATTGGATGACCAGTACCCCCTCCTGAAAAAAATGGGACCAGATCTAGTTATAACAAAACAATCTTAGAGTAAATATTTTCTTACAGTCCTTTGACAGGTTTGCTATCTAACAAGTACAGAGCATTTTGGAAATTGTGTGGTCTACTTCAAAGTTGGTGATATATAACTTAAGATCAGATATTCTTTACTTGATGGTCTTAATATCTGTTTAACCACAATTCTGTATTCATTACTTTGATTCCACTATGTAAAATTATTATGGAAAAGAAAAAAGAATGTAAGATCAACTCTTAGAGAACACTATGTAGGGTTACCACAACAAATCAGGCTAATCAAGACCCACATTATTAAGATATTATAATATCTAGGATCAAGAAGTCAGCATTACCTCTACTAGGTAAAACTTTACCCCACAAAGTGTGATTAGTATTTTCCTCTGAGATAATTTAATTTTTGAGAGTTTCAATAAGATGATTTTATTTTTATAACAAAACCCTACCACCAAAACACACATACATTATAACTTTCTAGGAATTTCTTAATATTGAATTATAATTAAATGAAATCTAATTAAACTTTACCTTTACTGTATGTGATATATTACTGTTGCATGGCTGAATATAACATAGTCTTTGCTCTTTTCTCATTTTACAGTTGCTATTTTCATTGGTGACCCTGTTAGATATTCCTATCCCACATGTTCTGGAGCAGGGAGTCCACCTTGTAGCTTGCACGAGACATTTTCTTTTCCAACTAAGTGGAAGATTCCTAAAAGCTAAAACAGAGAGAAAGTACATATGTATGTATATTTATGAACTTGTGTAGACAGATAATTTTTAATCATTAAGCTAATAAAGATCTTTATGAATAATGTAACTCATAATCAAAGAAGTTTATGGTCTAATTCATTCTATTTCCCTTTTTCTTGCCACCCAAATTATGTTTTAATCAAGTATGATAGACCAATTTCTTAGAACGAATTAAAATTCTGTATCTTTAAAAAACTGAATAGCTTTACTCATTTATATCATTCTAGCTTATCCTGAGTATTAAATCTAAACTTATATTCTGATTGATACATACCATTTTGATTCTGCCTCAGGCTTGATATTATTCCAACAGATGTTGAAATAAATGTTGGTAGGATTAGAGAATTAAGATATTAATCAGAACAGTATGATCATGTTAAATTTTATGATATATTAAAATCCAAAATATAAAAGTTATATAAGTCATTGCGAATGTGTAATCTTTTATTCAGCTTCTTTGTCACATTCCCTATAGTTTCAGGCCCACAGTGCTCTCTCCTTGGGCTAGCCACTTCATATCATCCATGGAAACAATGAATGGATCCATGAATGGGTCTGAAGTGAGTAGACAGAGCCCCTCCACTGTCTAGTGCTTAGGAGAAACAGAAGGAAGAAAAGGTAAATGACTCTTCCATCTCCATGTAAATTCCTGGGAGATTGTTAGACTCATGAATGAGTCAGGTCCTTGGTTCACTTGAGCAAACTATGTGTTGGTTTATTGTCTCAAGGCATTTCCTTAAGATTAATATATATCCTCTATTGGATGCTTTGGGAGGAAGGTTGTAATTTGAGTCTGAGTTAAATATAGCAAAGTTCAGACTGTGTTACTTTAAAATATCAATTTAAAATTTAAAAGATCCAGGAAAAAAAAAATGCCATCTTGATAGACAATATCAATCACTCTGAAGTATGTGCTATATTTGTATAAAGTGATAACATAATACTGCTTTCAGTGTTATTACAGTAGGATCTTGCAGTGCTCATAGAGCTGAGAGGAAGCAGAAACATGAAGATACCTGGAAGGTAGACAGCAGTTTTAAAGACCTCAATGTAAAGCTGGGTAGGGTAGTTGCACACCTGTAATCCCAGCTGACCAGGAGGCCGAGGCAGGAAGATTATGAGTTTGAAACCCCATCTCCAAAAAAAAAAAAAAAAAAAGAAAAGAAAGAAAAGACCTCAATTCGGGAAGCAGATTACAAGCTTGTCACACATCTGCAGTAAATAAAAGTAGGTTAGATTATGCATTACCAGTAACCCTGATTAAAGTTAAATGAGCTGCAGTTCAGTAATTTAACATTCATTAAAATGCAGAAAAACTGGAGGAGATTTATAAAGTAAAAGCTTAGTGTTCATGAGCATTGAGAAAGGCATGACAGCATTAAATGTCATCTCATGCTTCTCACTGACCTAGCTAGCAACAGCTAGATTCCAACCATAAACTATATATTACTATAACAAATATATCTCAAAGTGTGTGTTTTTGTCGTGGTTAATTTTTAAAAGCCAAATTCTTACACGGATCATAAATACATTTCCACAGCTAAGCAAAAGAGAGACTGAACATATACTTCCCTTGAAATATAACAAGGTCCAACTCTCAAATACCAGAGAGCATTTGGGGAGATTTTTCTCATTTTTTAGAGCAAAGCACTAACCACCAAAAATGACCAGGGGATGGCTCTACCAATCAGGCTCCAAGTGAATCCACTGAAATTGATCCAACTCTTCAAAGGAAACCAACTTGAACTTGATGCAAAAGGCTTTCCTTATGGAAGACTGCTGCTCTGAGGTTCTGAGAATCTTCTGAGTCACTCATATTCTGTACAGAAAACCAACTGTTTCTGTACATTTTGCAAAAGGAATAATTTGGGGACTGATAGTATAGCTCTGTGGCAGAGTATACACTTAGCATATGCAAGGCCCTAGGTTCAATACCTAGCACCAAAATATATAAAGAAAAGGAAATAATGTGGCTTATTATTTTAGAGCATGAATTGTGTCATGCTGTTGGCTAAATAATCGTGTGGTAAATACAAACTCACCACAATCTATAATTTTTTTTCAAATGAACTGACATAATCAGGGTCCCTGGGTATATTATTTTCATAGAGTTAGTTTTTTTGTTGTTGTTTATTTATTTTTTATTTATTTTATTTTTTTTTTTTTGTATTGAGGATTGAACCCAGGGGTGCTTAACCACTGAGCCACATCCCCAGCTTTTTTTTATATTTTATTTAGAGACAGGGTCTCACTGAGTTGCTAAGTGCCTCACTAAATTGCTATGGCTGGCTTTGAACTCATGATCTTCCTGTCTCAACCTCCTAAGGGATTACAGCCCCTGGGATTACAGGCATGTGCCACAGTGCCAGCTCATAGAGTTAGGTTTAAATATCTAAAACTCTTTTCTCTGATTATTATTGTTTTTATTGAATATCCACATAATAAAAAGCTTAGAGTTTTTAACATACACCAATATTCTGTATCTCCATGACAATATTCACTGCACGCTAAATTCAAGAAGCTGGCATCAGCGTTGCCCCTTTTGAGTACTTCCTCTCCTGTGCTTCATTTGCTGGTGTTTTTGAAATTTCTGTCCTGAAAATACTCTGACACTTAAAGAAGGGTGATAACTTGAAAGCAAACTAGAATTCTGTTTGCACTTGCAAACATCTAGGTACTCAAGTAATAAATGCTCATTTCATTTTTCTAACTACATACATGGGTAAGCTACTTTTAAAAGCCTCTGTGGGAGGCATGTGTAAATGTGTGTATTTAGAGAAAGCAGTAAATTGTTGAACTTCAATTTTAGAGTGAATAAAAGGACTTCATTTTTCTAGTTTTAAAAATAATATTTACAAATTCAAAACATGTTAGTCCATAAGTATTTTTTACTTAGTCGTTTTGCATTTGTTTATATCATATAGAAAGGTTGCCTTTGAAAATTTGGAGAAACAGATGGCCAAACTTCTGCCTATAATAAAACAATACAAATAGAAGTTTTCCCAGGATACATGAGAACAATATTTGGTTAGTTTTCCTTAGGAGAGGTTGGAATAAGCAGAGGTGTAAAATTTGAGTTTCCTGACCTAGTATAGCTTTTTTAAACTGGAATACTTTTACCAGAATACACCTGCCTGAGGCAAAGACTGAGTGGGATGGTACACTCAGACTACATCTTACGTTAATCACCCATTCATTCTGTACCTGTGATACACAAAAGGAACATGAAAGAAAGCCACCAAGTCATATATGAGAAACAGCTCTATGTATAAGCACCTGGCATCGTCTTGAAGCTTGTTGAGAGTTGCCTTTGTAATGGTCCCATGCCGCACTTGGACTGATCAGAATTCTTTCCATCTTTAGCTCTAGAGCACTGGCTGTCAGCCAGCTCAGGTATGAACAGAGGAGTGCATCCAATTGCCCCACTCACACAGAGGCAGCTAAACAGGGGGTTGGGCTGAAACACTTGGCCATTACGATAATGGACCCTGTTGAACTCACATCCAACAGCTACAAGGTCTGAAAAGAGAAAATTGTCAAGCCATAATTTGAGATAGTTGGACTTCCAATTATACACCTTATAAGATGTAACTATCTCCTTCATGAAGTATAACTAGATTTTTTTTTTAACAGCTCTAGATTTTTAAGGCCCCTTTGGAACCGCCTTCACAGAACATCTGTCTAAAGGTTAAAATGAGCATTTTCATCAGATTGTAGGTTATATCCCACAAAGGGACATTATCAGAATTAAAAACAAATAAAAACTCTGTTCTGGAGAAAATATTTTTTTGTTTTGGGGGGGTTTTGTTGTTTTGTGAGGTACTAGAGATCAAGCCCAGGGCCTTGCTCTTGCTAGTCAAGCACTGAAATTAATTTTTAAAAATCATAAGCAATGAGATGATTATAAACTGAAGAGGGAGGTTTAATGCCAGGTGAGATGGAAATTTCCCCAGACATCCAACAGTAAGCTAGAATATATTCTTTAGAATATCAGATAAGTGAATGTCAGAAGAAATCATAATTTATTTATGATTTATTTAACTATAGTATGGTAAGGTAACTAATTGAAAATTAGAGGAGATTTTCACTTCATTTTGAGTATATTCTTGGCCTTTTGGATCAATAATTCCCCAAGTGTGTTCTACCCCTTGGCAATAGCTGAGATGTTTTCAGGGAATCTGTGATCAAGAATTTTCAAAATACTATGGCAAGCTGGCAGTATGGTGTACCTGTAATCCCAGTGGCTTGGGAGGCTGAAGCAAGAAGATCATGAGCTCAAAGACAGGCTCAGAAACTTAGTGAGGCTCTAAGAAACTCGGTGAGATCTGTCTCTAAATAAAATGTAAAAAAATGGCTGGGAATGGAGCTCAGTACCACTGGTGGTTCCAATCCCCAGTACCCAAAAAAAAAAGAAAACAAATATAGTATTAGTGATACATGTTTTTCGTTGTTGCTATTTGCACAGAACATACAAAAACAATGGACAATGGTACTAAAACCCCTTGTACCTTATCATGATTCTAACTGTACATGTACTTGTATTTTTCCTTGCCATGCACTTGTGCTTAGGAAAAAAAAAAAAAAAAAAAGCTAGTTTTACCTAAGAATATATCCCTGGTAGCACAGTAAACTTAATAATTTTATTAAATGCTAACCATTGAGTACATGTCTATTTAATACTCTGTATGATAAAATCAGAAGTATACACGGACCGTTCTGTGTACTAAAGTACATTGGCCATCATGAGAAAAAGCACCATGCTATTATTCAAATTGTGGCATGGGCTATCTAATTTTTTTAGTGGGAATTTTACTTGAAGAAATAATTTTCAGATAATCTATGGTTATTCAGATTTGGGTATTTTGGAGACATTTTCTTGAAAATGAACAGAGTAATCCTGTCGCTTCAAGAAAAACAATTGACAACATTGGTTGCAACTATAGAATTCAAGCTTTAAAGCAAAAATTACAATTTTGGAAAACATCTACCACTGAGCTCTATTGCTACCCAATACGTAGACTTTCCTGAAGAGAGTAATATCAGTGGGATTTTTAAAATAGTATATAATGAAATCTAGTTTGAACATCTACATAATACAGTAAACCAATGCATGCAATGACAAATTTATGCATGAGTAAAAGACCCATTCCAAGTGGGTCTTGGATATTTTAATGTCACCAAATTGAAAGGTTATTAATATACTTTCAGATTTTATGATGCTGCTAATTTTTAATGGACTACCACTTACCACATTTAATATAATATTTTTTAAATACATTCATAATTATTTGAAGTGTTTACTAAAATATTTCTTGCTTTTCTGATTATATATCTATGTGAAGTCATATTTTCTTTATATATTTCAAGCAGAAAAATAACAGCTTGGCAGAAGCAGATGTGAGAATCTAGCTTTCTTCTATTAAGCTAGATATCAGAGAGATTTACAAAAATGTAAAATCATGCCACTCTCTTCACTAAATTTTTCTGTCATAGAAAATATTTTTTTCATCAAAATATGTCATTCCTATTAATTTGCAACAGGTTTGTTATGTTTAAATAAATTTTTAAAATTCCTAATCCATTAAATATCAGTAGATAAAATCCATATAAACAAAAGTTTTTTGGATCCTTATTAATTTCTAAGACAGTAACTTTTTTAAAATCACTGTTATGGTCAGAAAGCAACAAATTTTCTCTAAAGGGCTAAACAATAAGTATCTTAGCCTTCGCAGGCCATATAGTCTCTGTACTACTCTGTCATTGTAATAACCACAGATTCTATGTAAATGAATGAGCTGTGTTCCATTAAAACATAGTTTACTGTCATAGTGAGCTAGGAGCTAGATTTGGCCCCTGGGCAATAATTTATGACCCCCAGTTATACATTATCCCCATTCCCATCCTCATGTTTACTGGTGAAGACATCACATTTTAGGTGACATTACTTGTAGAAAAATCTGATACAATAAACTTTGGTTCTGTGAGGGGAAGGCCCATATCTCTTTTTTCCTCTGTTGTATTCTGACTTACTGGCCATAATTCCTGGCTCAGTAAAGGATGCTAAGTGTTGATTAGATTACTGAAATAACCTGCCCAGTTTGGGAGAAAGGAGTATTCTGAATGCCAAGGTCTTTGATAGGTCATGGATTCTCTATAGAATTTCCATAAATAAGAAATACTTTTGAAACTCTACTGCATACCAGATACTGTGCTAGGTGTTTTAGGTTTTATGTCATTTATTTCATCTTCCCAAACAGCTCTATAAACTATGAAGTACATGTAATGTAACTGAGGCGCAGAGAGATTAATCAACATGATTAGGAGTCACTCTGTTAGAAAACCAGGATTGAAATCCAGATCTCTCGTTCTTAATACAATATGGTGCTAACAAGGGTGTCAGTTGTTAGACTTGATGGTCTCTTCATAGTCCGACTCCAAAGACTTACTCTCATTTCATGCTCAACCTAACTTCTGGCAGTAAATTACCTTCCCACTTGAACTTTTCTATAGAGTGAATAACTGCCCTACTGACCTATTTTTCTTCCCTTAGGAATTTTGTTTTTTATCCTAAATGACTTGGCATTCTGGATCATTACCAATGTGTTCTAGGTGTAGATAATCTGAATCAGAGTTTCAACCCAAAAAACTGAGGGTCAAGTTGTGCTTTGGGGTGACACCACTTTCTTTTTTACAAATCTGCAGTAAAATTCGACTGTACTTGGGAAGGCTGAGATTAAAGCAGTGTGTATGAGTTCTTGATATGTACCCTTTTTTTTACATCATATATTGTTATGCCGGATTATTTTTTAGTTACAGAAAAGGCTGAATTCAGATAGTTTCTGACAGTGTTAACAAAAGCCATTGTTATGTGGCATGTCAAGAAGTCAGACTGTATAAGTTCTCCTGTTTCCTATCATTATAAGCAATTACCCGTAAAGAACTGCAAGATCGCTTCAATGCAATGAAAATAACAGATTTCTGAACATTCATAGGCATCTGCTCATTTCCCATGGTGTCCAATACAATGAAGCCAGTCCCACTGGTTCACAAAAACTAAACCCACCTTGTACGTAGCCAGACTAAACTCATCATTCCAAATTAATAATTTAAGGAGAAGGGAATCTGTCTAGACTCAGCCTTTTCCAGTGGGTTCAGAAAAGGACACTTACATGCACACACTCCAGTCTCGTACCTAGGCCTGTCTGCTGAGTAGTCACAATACAGCCCTTTGTGCGGGTCACAGAGGTCAGCTTCATTACAGATGTCTCCTGGTTGTTTGGCACAAATTTTGCAGCATCCACAGCCGTCTCTCACCAAACTCACTCCAGGAGAGCAGCGGGGCTTCTGACGGGAGCACTTGCAGGGCCAGTGACAAAACTGTTTACGCTGATGTGCTTCTGTTGCTTCTCTGGGCCCTTTTTCAGTTGTGTCTAATGGCCCTGTGTCCTGTGCCCTGCAGCAGAACTTCATTTGATAATAAAGGCAATGTTAGAAATGGTTCCTCAAAGTAATTTCAGAAATCTTAGAGAAATAGAAGATTTCTCTAAAAGAGGTAAAATACAATGTGGTGAGTTACAGGATCATTAGCACTTAACACAGTTCACTCTCTGGAAATACTTTCTTCACTTGGCTTCCAAGATGTTGCTTTTTTATTTCTCCTCTCTCGCTTATTTCTCCTTCTCAATCTCCTTTGCCACTTTCTTCTTGTCCTTCTGATGTCTAAACACTGGAGCAGGGGTTAAGACCTCTGAAGTACTTTTCCTCAATTCAGATTTCCGAATTCAGACTCAAACTTCCTAAGTAATATCTCTACATAGGTTTTTAACAGGAAAAGCAAACTTAATCAATCAAACCATACTCCCAATTTTCCCCTCAATTTGCTTTTCCACATACTTTCCTATTTGAGCAAATGCTCATTTCACTATTTTTTCAAAACACTTTGCAGTTAAGGTCATTCTTGACTTCTTTTATGTTTTACATCCAATCTTGTCAATAAATCCCACTGGTCAAAACTTTAAAATACACCTCCCCTGACCATAACATTCCTTTGCTATTATTTTGATCCAAGCCACTATTATTTTTCACTTGGATGATTCTGGGAGCCTCCTAAAAGTTCATCTTGCTATTTTCTTTGTCCACTCAGCATTCAAAATGAGTCTTTTAAAATATGCCAGATCACACCACTCCTTGCTAACAGGGCATGGCTTCCCAAACGGCTCTCCAAGGCCCCACACCATTTGGCCCTCACTCCCTATCTTCTTTCGCCAACTCCCACTCACCCCTTGACCACTTCGCGTTAGCCACAGTGGCCACCTCATTCTTTAAGTACTTCAAGCGTGCACTGCCCTTAACTATCTCCAATGCTCGCTTTATTTAGATCTGCTCAAATTTCTCAGTGAGGCCCTCTGCCCTCTCTAAAAAGAGCACCCTACCCCTGCCCTTTCTCCAGACACATCTTATCACTTGCCTCATTACCTATGTAATGTTTTGATTCCTGCATCATGAGAGCAAGGTTTTTACTTCATACCTTTCTAGCTGACTCCAGAAAAGAAAAATGTTTATTAAAAGTGAGAACATGATGCATCCTATGTGTCAGGGACTTCACCTTCATTTAACCTTCATAGCAACAGTATACAGTAGTTATTATCCCATGTGACAGGTAAATAGTGATCCCCTCAAAGATGTGCACATTCTAGTCCCTGGAACCTGTTAATAGTCCACCTTGCTTTTTTTTTTTTTTTTTTTTTTTTG